>NW_022196909.1:60493093-60573524 GCF_008632895.1 Mastomys coucha | reverse complement strand
AGGAGAAGAAGGAGAAGAAGGAGAAGAAGGAGAAGAAGGAGAAGAAGGAGGAGAAGAAGGAGAAGAAGAAGAAGGAGGAGGAGGAGAGGAGAAGGGGAAGAGGAGGAGAAGAGGAGGAGGAGGAGGAAGAAGAGAGAGAGGAGAAGAGGGAGGAGGGGAGGAGGAGAAAGAGGGAGGAGTTGGAAGGAGAGGGAGGAGGAAGAGGAGGAATTGCAGAAAGTACCTATGTTACAGGCTGCTGGACTTTGCCAGCAAGATGAGCACAAGGGCTGCTGAATAGAAAAACATCTGAATTTTTTTCAGAGAAAAATCACGAAGATATTACGAATGTCTATCTTGTCTGGGACCGAAACTTGGCTCATCCTGTTGTGAGAATTCATGGAACTTTCCTGTCTAGCCGTCCCAAAGCCCTTTCATGTGACGGGCAAGGTAGAATTCAGGCAAGCATGCAAAAGATTAGCTCTGAGAATAGAGGTGTCAAGCAAAGTATAATTAATGCATTAAATGAGGCCAGGGCTAAGGAACGTGTCTGAAACTGTGTTCACACAATGGCAAGGAAGGGAACAATGTGTGGCCTCTGTCGCCATTAATAGCTCACCGATTGTCAATGCATAATTGCAGCTGACCTGCTCCACTGAAACCTCAGTTGTGTGGTGTGCTCTGCCAGACCCCCCCCCCCCGTGTGTGTGTGTGTGTGTGTGTGTGTACATGTGCAAGTCAGAAGACAATGAATTGACTCTCCTCCATCATGTAGGTCCCAGAGATCAAACTCAAATCATCCAACTTGGTAACAAACGCCTTAATCCACTGAGGCATCTTCCAGGTCCTTGGATGTCATTTCTCATGTGTTATCTATAATAATTTTTGAGACAGGGTCACTCAGTGGCATGGAGATCTCCAGTTACACTAGGTGATCTGGCCAGTGAGCTCCAGAAATCTGTCTCCTCCCCAGACCTGGGTATTGAACTCAGTTCCTGCTGCTTGCACAACAAGCACTGTGTCAATGGAGCTATCTCCTGAGCTTCCTGCTGCCTTCCCCCAACCCCCCGTATAGTGCTACCAACTACAGACTTTGCAGTTCGTAAGTTGTAACAACTTATCAACTATGTTTTTTTTTTTTTTAATTTCCAAATATTGCAATACGGGTTGCATTTTTGCACACAGACCTTTTTCTCTTCCCTCATACACACCTTGCTCAAGAATCCTGATGCTGGAAAGATGGGTGAGAAGTTAAGAGCACTTACTGTCCTTAAAAGGACCCAGGCTCTCAGGGCAGTGGTAGCACACGCCTCTAATCCTAGCACTTTTGAGGCAGAGGCAGGTGAATCTCTGAGAGTTTGAGGCCAGCCTGGTCTACAAAGCAAGTCCAGGCCAGCCAGGCTCACAACCTTCCACTTTAGGGGATCTCTTAGGACTTCCAGTGGCACCAGGGCACATGTGGTACACATCCCCACATTCGAGCACACACTCGCACACAGAAACTGAGTAAATTGAAAAAAAATTTAAAAGACTCTCGATGCTGGCATGCTCAGGCCCCTTAAGAATATCATTGAAAACAGTGCGCCTAGCCAAGACAACTCCCTGCTCTGGACTCACTGCTGTGGATTGTGCTTCTGAAAGTTTCTGCATGTGTGTGTGTGTGTGTGTTGTGTGTGTGTGTGTGACCGTGTGTGTGAATGACCGTGTGTGTGTTGTGTATGTGTGTGTGTTGTGTGTATGTGTGTGTTGTATGTGTGTTGTGTGTTGTGTGTGTGTGGTGTGTGTGTGTGTGACCGTGTGTGTGGATGACTGTGTGTGTGTTGTGTATGTGTGTGTGTTGTGTGTATGTGTGTGTTGTATGTGTGTTGTGTGTTGTGTGTGTGTGGTGTGTGTGTGTGTGTGTGTGTGTGTGTGTGTGTATACGACCATGTGTAGGTACATACCCAAGGAGGCCAGAAAAGGACACTGGATTCCCCCGGAGCTGGCATTGTAGGCTATTGTGAGCTTCTTGAGATCTTGAGAATCCAGTTCAAGTCCTCTGCAAGACTTGTATGCTCTTAACTGCTGAGCCATCTCTTTTAGCCTTCATAAATCCAGGGCTGACATCATAGGAAGGAGTCAGGTGACAGTGAGGAGCCACAGATG
This sequence comes from Mastomys coucha, assembly GCF_008632895.1. Classification (NCBI taxonomy): domain Eukaryota; kingdom Metazoa; phylum Chordata; class Mammalia; order Rodentia; family Muridae; genus Mastomys; species Mastomys coucha. Next base: position 60,571,400 of record NW_022196909.1, on the reverse strand, counting down.
TTTCAGCTTGGAGGGCATTCTCAGGCCCTATCCACTGACTTGGGGACATCAGGGGATGTCTGTCTCTGTTGGGATATCCCAGGGATGTGGATTCTGAGTGTCTCTATCAAGAAGAATGCTTGGGAGCTAGGAGCCGCTCCTCTGTGAAGTGTTGGAGGGGGGGGCTCCAAATTAGGCAGCCCTGGCTTTGCTCCCTTGCTGCCCGAGTTCCAGCAAGGACCTGAACCTTCTTGAACCTCGTTGTGTCACGTACAGGGTGACTGCCATCTGATGCTGGTGGCCAAGTGGTAGAGAGAGTGCGAGCACTGGTGTTGAAAACTCTCAGCAAAGGCATCTCCGGAGAGAGCTCTGGTCAGAGCTCGCTAAGGATGCAGGCAGACATCAGAGCCTGCTCTCCCTTCCTGGGGTCTGGCTGCTGTCCCATAGCTGCCTGAGTGGCTGTGACTTGGAGGTCTGATAAAGGATCCAGAAGAAGCTATCTCCACCATAAACATGCTCTGGCGTTCTCCAGCTCTGGTGTCTCCAAGTGTTTGGCCTTGCATTGAGCCGGCGGCCCTCTGGCCCTAAAGCATCCAAGGAGAAGAAAGTTATCTGGCCCACAGTCCTTAGAGTTGTGCAAGGCAATGCCCCATTCCAATCAAATAGGATACCTGCAGCCCAGATCTGGGCAGTTCCCAGCATTCCTAGCCAGCAGGTAGCCAGGCAGCTGCTGCTTGGGACAATCGGGGCCTCAGGCTCTAGGCCACTCCTGCCTGACAGGAAGTGAGGCAGGGCAGCTGAGTTTTCATCCCCTAGACCCAGCGGGATTTGAGCTCAGGGAAGCTGCTCTCCAGGCTGGGCCTTAGCCACCCTTGTGGCTGCTTCAGTCTTGTAAGTGTCTGAGTGGTATCACCCAGAGGCCCTGGGGAGGTGGTGGGACCCTCCCTAAGCGTCTGCATAAACCCCCCCTCCCCCGTCCTTTTGTTGGTTCCAATTATTCTAGAAGTTTCTGAAGGGGATGTCTGTCTCTGTTGGATATCCCAAGGATGTGGGTTCTGAGTGTCTCTATGAAAAAGAATGCTTGGAAGCCAGGCTGTTAGGAGGAGGCATCCCACAAATAGATGAAGAGCCCGTGAGTCTCAGAGAAGTTCAAATGCTGGTCTAACCAAAGACAAACCTCTCCTCTCCAAGTCTCGGAATCACAATAAAGAAATGGGGATGGGCAGAGCTTCCCTGCTGACCTCCCAGGACTGCTGGGAGGTAAGATCAGTCTATGGAAGACACTGCAATAAGAAATTATGTTAGTGCAGTTTCCCGTGGTCCTTTGTTATTTCTGAGATGTCTCAACTATGTATAGGCCAGACTAGCCTGGAACTCTCTAGGCTACTCTGTAGCCAAGGCTAGCTTTTTACTTATCCTCCTGCCTCAACTTCCAGAGTGCTAGAATTTTAGGTGTGTTCCCGTCCCCCCACCCTCCCCACACACTACGGTCTTTCAATGGCCTGAAGATTTGGGGTATCTCTGTACTTAGGAGTTTATAGGAAGATCACCCTTAATTTTGCTCAGGAAGGGTCTTATTTTTGATGCAGAAAACTTGGGGAAGGACAGGGTCTCCTGGTCAGAGGTGCTGAGTTCCAATGTGCTGAGGGAGAGGAAAGAAAGGGGGACCACATGCTCTGTTGCATACATTCAGAGGTGGTAATATGGGGGCCAGACTCTTTTCATGGTAGTAAATAAAAGCTTCCAAAATAAAGATGCTCAATTTGACTTTAAAATGGAGCTTGCAGGTGGAGAGGACCAGAGTCCCAGGCCTCTGTGAACTCTGACCTTCAGGAAACAATTCCAATAACTTCACAGGCAAGATGGAGGGAGGAGACAGTACAGAGAGGCAGGCAGGCCACTGCCCCACGGTCTCCCCTTTGTACCTTCTCCTGCCTTATTCCCACTCCAGGCTCCCAGCCCCTTCTGCTGCAGCGGGAACCTGGCCTTGGGTTGGGGACAGAGGAGAAACCATGGGAAAAACAATCAAACCCCAGTCAGCCGGATAATTAGTTGTTCCTCTGTGACTACGGTCTCCTACGTTTTCTCGGCCATGCCCCTACAGGACAAGGGCTTCTGAATACCAGGTCGCCACCTCATTAATGTTAATGGGAAGTCCAGACATGAGCCGGATGGCCATAAATTACCTTGTGTGAGAAAAGGAGAAAGACTTTGTACGTATGTGTGCTGTCTGTGTGTGTGAGCCTCATGTGTGTGCCAAGTGCAACCCACCACATGTTCCCTATATGTATCACACCAGTGACACAGGACACATGTTACCCAGGACTTGTGTGTGCAAATTATCTTGTGTACATTCATAGAGAGCTGAAGAGGCAAGAACGTAGTATGTACCGTGCAACCTGCATCAGTGTGGTGAATGTCCATGTGCTCAACGCAATGTGTATATATCATAAATAAGATATTTGAGAAGTGTTAAGAGGAGAGTTGGAGAGACAACCCAGCAGGTAAGAGTTTATACTGCTCTTTCAGAGGATCAGCATCCACATCAGGTCACCCCGGCTCTTAAGGATCCAATGCCTCTGACCTCCTCAGACACTCTTCCTCGTGTGCATATACTCATACACAGAAACATGCACACACACACACACACACACACACACACACACACAATAATAACAAGAGTAACAAAATCTTGAAACAAATGAAAGACTCTATATGTCCCCTAAAAAGGTTAAACAGTAACTCACAAGCAGTGTTTCAGAGGACATCTGACCAAGATCCAATGAATACTGGTTATTATCATGAATAAATCTGTGTGCTCAGGGGCCACGGGCAGGCCTGGGGAGGTGTCCTGCCTCAGTCTGGTTGTCTGGGTACCCAAACCACTATCCTGGTGCATGTGAGCTGAGAGGCTGTATCTACACCATGGTTTCTCCTCCATAGGTGCAGGTTCCCTGGCATGCTCACATGGAGAAGAGCTGGGCAGACCCTCCAATCACTAGGGAGTGAGCGGCTGGCTCCAAACTCACTGCCCAGGCTGTAGCTCATGTGGGTACCCAGGGCAGCACAGACACATGCTGTCTCCTGGTATCACCACCCACAGCCAGCTGGAAGTGGGGAGCTTCCTTCACCCTACCCTGAAAAGCAGGTTAGTGTCCAAGTTTGTCAGCAGTGGATGCCTCCATCACTTCTGAGGACAGCAAGGGCTCTTGTCAGTCCCAACCACCCTTCATACATCACACTTGGGAGGAAACAATCTCTTAGAAATACAAATCTCACCACCTTCTCCTTGAGCTACTAAAATGACCTTAACAGCTTCAAGAAGGCCTTCAGGATGAGGCCTCGAATCCCTTCTGTGGCTGCCGAGGGCTAGAGGTCATCTGACCCTGGCCATTGCTCCCAGCTCTGCCCAGGATAGCTCCCACATCTCCGCTCCACACAAGTCACCTCTGCCTCCCAGAACCCCATACCTGTTCCCTCTTTTAGGTTCTCCTCCTCTCCCACCAACGCTCTCTTTCCTTCTCCCTCAGCTCCACCCATTGGGGAAGCCTCTACCTATTTCCAGTTTTATGCCTTCATGGCACCCAGCTGTAAATCTCTCCTCCACACACTGCACCAGCCCTTCAGTAATTGTGTGGTCATGATGCCTTTGACTGCCCTGGCACCCTGAGTTGTTATGCCCAAAAGCCCCAGGCCAGGGATGGCTGGGCATATGCTGGGTTTGTATGGTTATCCAGGTTGCTAGAGATGTACAGCTCGAGCTCAAGAATCATGCAGGGTCTGGGAAGAAGTGAAAGCCACAGTGTGCTGCTAGATTAATAACTCCACAGAGAGTGAGCATCAAGGGCTTTTGAGCCGTGCTACCAGGCCTGGGTCCTATGAGAGAAGGAACGAGCCAGCAAAAGAAAGTTCTAGAGTGGGACAGGCAGGGGTAGGGTGGGGGAGTAGCACTGTATGTGTGGTGAAGTGGAGTACAGAAAGAGTTGAGTCTGGGAAGGCCCAAGTGGATTCTGGGATCTTGAGCACCTTCCTGTTCCTTCACTGTCTGATGAGATGGTTGTCAGACTGAGATGCTCCCAAGCTCTGATTACATCAGGGACACTCCTGTCCATCCTCCTGCAGCTGGGAAGACTCATCCTTGCTGCCACTTGGAGCCAGCTCAGCTTTCCCTTGGGAGAGCCACTAGGCTCTCCTCTAGTTTCATTTCTGTTGGTGTGATGAAATACCCTGACTTAGTCCAGAAAGGAGGTTACTCCCATTTATAGTTACAGTTCATCACTGTGAGGGAGAAAGTCAAGGTGGAAACTCCAAACGACCCCACCCATGCTTGCTTGACTTCCTCGCCCTTGCTTAGGGAATGGTGCTGCCCACAGTGGTTTGGGCTTCCCACATCAATTAACTTAATTAAGATATCAACACACACATACATGCACACACACATACACACACACACACACACACACACACACACACACACTGACTTACTCACAGGTTGACATAATGTAGACAATCCATCACTGACACTCTTCCCAGATGATTCTAGATTGCATCAAATTGACAAAGCCAATACTCACAGGTCCCCAAACTCCTACCTCATTAACAGGAAGGAGAGGTTTGGAGGATGGGAAACAGTGAATGCTCTCAAACTTCTTACAGCTCAACCAAAAGGGCCAGGTGAGTGGCTGGGCCACCCGGCTTGCTCACAATCTGTGCCCTCTAGAGGTCAGGGGTCAGAGGTCAGGTAGCTCCTTTTCCAGGAAGGCTCCCTTTGCCTCTGGGTAGAGGAATGGCTCTTCACACAGGCCCCAAGCAGGCACTTGGGCAAGGCTGCAGATTAACTCCAAAGGAGGCACAGGCTGGGATAAAAGGGGACACGGGCCTCTGTGAGAAGCTAGGGTGTTAATTCCCCCCCCCTCCCTGCTTTCAGTAGGCCTTACTAATTCAGATCCCAAGGGGCTTGCTGGGTTTGTCCTGGGCCCAGCCACTTAATCTTATAATACCTCCCAGCAAGGCCCCTTTGTTCTCTCTCTTGCATAAGGTGGTAGGAACTGGGCAGTTCCCCCAGACCCTTCCTTATGACCCTACTTCAGCCTCTACTGGTGGCTGCCAAGGCACCTTCAATCCCTGGGCCCCTAAGGACTTTCCAGGGGAATATTGAAGGCAGCCAGCTGCTAATAGATGTATTTCTAGAAGTGTTTTTCAGGGGGCTTGCTTTGCAGCCCTCTAGCAAGCAGTGTAAAGAGCAGAGGCAGGTTAGGGATTCTACTCTGGAAGTAGAAAGGTCCTGTCTGTCTTGGAGAACCCTCCCATCATGAGGCCCAAGCCTTTTGACCACCTAGCAATGCCTGGGCTGTGTGTGTGCGTGGAGGTTGGAAGGTGTGGGAGGGTTCCCTTTCTCTCATGGGCTCATGTCTAGATGGCCATGACTTTGATCTAATGCTCTAACATGACCACTTTAAAACAAGCGGCTTGAATTTTTCCTCTGCAGTGGACCCCACAGACAGCATAGTTTGTGGCATCTAGAATGAGGGAGTCTCCTGTTGCCTGGAAACTTGAGGAAATGGTTCCAGTCCCAGCTCAGCCACAGATGAATAAGCTTTCAGCAAGCCTTCTGCCTCTTTCTGCAACTCAGTTTCCCCAAGGAACAGAATACTAGACACACTGTCTGGACCACCCCCAAAGCCAAACTCAGCAGGCCCCTGAGGAAATAGTAGTCACTGAAAGATAAAGGTCCCCGGATAGGAGCTTGGCTCGGCATCGGAGAGCAATTGCCTAGTTTGTGCAAGGCCCTAGGTTTGAGATGGAAGAGAGGGAGGGATGGAGGGAGGGAAAGCTGGGACAGCAAGATGGTAAAGGCATTTACTGCCCAGCCCGAGGACCCCAGTCCAACTCCTGGGAACCACATGGTGAAATGAGAGAGCCGACACCTACAAGTTGTTCTCTGGCTTTTACGTGCTCACCATATCACAAGTGCTTACACATGCACACATGGATAAATGCAGAAAATATAAGGCATACTTTTAAATTAAAAGAGAAGTAAGAAGGAGGGAGGGAAGGAGAGAAGGGAAAAGGAGAGAAAAAATGGAATGGGAAAGGAAAGAAAAGGAAGGGGCTGGGAGGGCAGTGCGGCCATTCAGTGTTCGCCTGTCTGGACTCTGCAGGAAACTTGCAGGATGCCTGACCTGGGCCTTTGCATCCCTTGCCCCTGAAGCGTTGTGGACAATGGGAGAGGGTGAGATGACCTAGTTCCTGATCGCCTGTGAGGAGCATGTACTGCTGCTGCTGAAGACCCAAGTTTGAATTCCAGCACCTACACCAGGTACTTACAACCAGCTGCCACCTGCACTTAGATGTGCACACCCACATATACACACACATACACACTCACATACAAACTCACACAAACACATACACAGACTCATACACACATACGCAGTCATACATAGACTCACATACACATACAAATACATACATACTCACACATACACAGACACACACAGAGACTCACACATAGACACAAACTCACACATACAAACTCATGCATGCACAGACATTCACTCACACAGAGACATTCACACAGACTCAAACATGTACACAGACACACTCACACACAGAGTCACAAGCACAGAGACTCATATGCACACAGGCACATACTCCCATGGACGCACATATACACAGACACACACAGAGATACACACACAGAGACTCAAATAAACAGATACAGACTCACATACACACAGAGACACACAAACACTCACACACACACAGAGACTCATATATACACAGATATTCACAGAGATACACATACACAGACACACACAGAAATACTCACACACACACATACTCTTTAACTGTTATACTCACATACACACAAACTCACACATATACACAGACACACACAAACACACATGGACACTAACATATAACAGACTCACATACACAGACGCACACAGACTCACATACACACAGACACACACACACACACACTCAGACTCATACAGACACACACCAACACTCACAGACACAGACACTCATACACAGAGACACACTCACACACATACATGCACGCACGCACACACACACATATACTCATACACACACAGTTTGGGAAAGAATCCTTTAAGAAGGTTTTTTTTAAAAAAAAAACAGTCAACAACAAATGAGCAGGAGAGATGGCTCAGTGGTTAAGGGCACTTGCATTTAGAGGACTCAAGTTCAGTTCCCAGCACCCACACCAGGCAGCTCACAATCACCTGTAACTCTTCTAGCCTCCAAGGGCACACACACACACACACACACACACACACACACACACACAGACACTCCTTATTTGTCTTAGACAGGCAAAGGCCCCAGCCAAGATGTCCGCTGGGGGCTGGTTTGTCACAGGCCCTTCCTTCTCCTTTTCATTCTGCCCCTCAGCCTTGCAAGGTGGCTTGGAAATCAGCATCAGGAGCAGGCAATCTCTCTCCAGCTGAAAGAATGGGACTCCCTAGAACCCATGGCTTTAATATCTGTCTACCAGGCTCTGCAGAACCTGGTCCAGGTCCCTTCTCCATTCAGGCTGGAGGGGCAACTGTTGGGTGGGAATCAGGGGCTCTGGGCATCTGTCCTGGCAAGGCTGCAGACTCCAGCTGTAGCCTCGAGCCTACCCTTTGACCTTCAGTCTGTTTCTCTACAGAATATGTGAGCTGCAGGCTAGACCATAGCACACTGGCGGAGGGCAGAAAGCGGTTGGTGCCCAGGGGCCTCCTTTCATTGGCCTTGGCTCTGCCCCTCCTCCAACCTTTCAGCTGCAAAAATGTCGTGTAAGCAAAGACAACTAATGAAGCCCTGAATTCCCTGTGGGGCAGCAGATTCTACAGATGGCCCCTCAGGGAGTTCCGTGCGGTCAGCCCCAGTGGAGGCCCTGGGCCCAGCAGCTCCCCCAGGTCAGCAGTTCCCTTGGGAAGGTGGCTTGGTGGGAATCTCAGCACTCCAGGTTCAGGGCTAGACCCAGCCAGGGGCACTTGGAGGGTCATTAATGGGGACTGCCTAGAGACAGTGCGTTGGTAGGAGGCTGGCCAGGAATGTGAGCAGAGAGAGCAGACAGGGAGAGCAAACAACCACAAGTGAATGAGGACGTGGGAAGCCGGTGCCACAGAGGAAGGGTGAGGGCTGGGCTGTGACCTCGCCCTTAGCATGTCACCCACACAGAGAAGAGAAGGGGATTGGAAGAAGCATTGAGTGCTGGACATCCTTCCTGGGTCTCCAGCTAGGCTTCCATGCTGCGAGGAAATTTCCTTTAGGAGCATTTGCTGCTCTTGGAAAGAAACCAGGTTTGGTTGCCAGCACCTGCATGGGAATCTACAAGTATCTACAACTCCATCTGCAGGAGACCTGATGCCCTCTTCTGGCCTCCCCTGGCATCAGGCACACGTGTGGTGCACAGATATATGTGCAGGCAAAACGTCACATGTAACATAAAATAGAGAGAAAGAGAGAGACAGATGGAAACTTCCTTTATCTGCATTCTTGGGGCAGGGGTGGGGGGACACACTGTTCTCTATGAGAGGAAGTAAAGAAGCTTCCCCACCTCCCAAAAGATGCCTGGAATGCATCGTGTCCAGAACAGCCACGCCGAGAGCCATGCTAAGACCTGGTCCCTTCAATTTGGTCTCCAAGCCATCTAGTGGGAGGCTGTGCCTGTCTTTTTGAGACCAAGGGTGCACTAATCTGTATAGAGACGGAAAAGGGGCTGGTGAGCAAGTTTGTGTGTGTGTGTGAGAGAGAGAGAGAGAGAGAGAGAGACAGAGACAGAGACAGAGACAGAGACAGAGACAGAGAGACAGAGACAGAGACAGAGACAGAGACAGAGATACAGAGAGACAGAGAGAGACAGAGAGAGCTTAACTAGCATGTATGAGCTCCTAGGTTCAAACCCTAGTGCTGGAAAAATAAATCTGGTAACCACAGAGTTAAGGATAACTTTTCTGATAAAAGGCACTTGACCTTTAAGCCTGCCCATCCAAGTTCTGGAGCCATGTAAAGATGGAAGGAGAGAACGGGCTGTACATGCCTGCCCTGGCACACATATGAATACATGAAAGTGGGGGCAATGTCACTTCTGCTACCACTGCGAGGAATGTGGGCTCCTGAAGAAAGCTGACAGACCCCAGAGGCAGCCTTTGAAGAGTGGCCATTTTGGTAGACCCCAGGAGGGATAAGGCAAAAGCCTCCCCCTGCCCCCCCCCCCGCCACCGCCAGGCTCGCTTAACAACAAGCCTGGGACTGAACTCAGCCAGTAAATCCTTTCCCACCTCACCCCCTCAGCTCTTGGAGACAAGCTCATAAGTCAGCTTTAAACAGACCTAGGACACAGCTACAGCTGCAGTACAGGCCGGGTCCCAGGCATGCACTCAGAGAGGGCCCATGGGACCACGTGCTGCCTCCCACACAGGGTGGGCTAGGGTGAGGGAGTCCATGGGACCAAGGAGGAAGGGGGCTGAGGCCTTTTTGGGGAGCCCTATGGTCTAGGGGACCAGCGAAGGCCTTGTAGAAGGGTAGCTGGGATCATGGAATCTCAGCGCTCAGAGAGACACTAAGTCTGTACCATGAAACCAGGCCCCAAGCCATCCATAATAGGCCATTTTGGAAAGGGGGAGGAAAGGGGAGGCCTTGGTTAGGGTCTCAGTTTTTACATATTGAATTTATTTGAAGCAGCCTGTTTCTGAATCCCCATGAGACCTTTCCTCACATTTGAATTTTTCAGAACCTGGGGGCTAGGAAGGGGAGATGGAGAAAGGCTGCAGACACTCCCCCATGTCCTCCCCACTACCCTGCTCGCAGTAAGGGTGATGTCGGGGTGGGTGGTAAGGGAGCCGCCTTGTTAGTCAGGAAGGGCCATGCTGTACAATAGGGCCCTGGGATTGGGGGAGGGGATGAGAAGAACTCTCAAGTTGGCTCTGCAGAAAGTTGTTCTGGGAAAGAGTCAGTGGCGGGAGCTGTGTGGTGTGCCTGGCCACAGCCAGCTGCCAGAGAGGACTCGATGTACCGGAGAGGTGGCCAATGCCACAGTTCAGACCATACTGGCCTCATGCCACACTGCCGGCCTCAGATCCTAGCCTCTCCAGCCACCAGCTGGGCGGCCATGTTTCTTAATCTTTCTGAGGCCCTCAATATGAAGACTAAATAAATAATTCAGAAACAGGAAAACACAGTCCGCCGAGATTGCCTACTGCACAGAATATTTCTAATATTTCTTAATATTTCTTTCTAATATTAGGCTAGCCTGACCAGGACACAATGGGTCCCTGTGATGTCAGGGACAGATGTGACCAGGATATCTGTTCCCAAGTCAAGGGATGCTTGCCATTGGACTTGGTGGCACCTTTACTTCTGGCCATTGTAAGACATTGGTCTCTGTGAACGGTTCCTCCAAGGTGCAAAATAAAATCCCCCTAGTCAAGGTTCCTGCAGGCGTTCTTGAAGGTTGTAGCTGAGAGCAGTTGTTGCGAGCTGGAGAGTGAGCAGGGGACAGGCTCCAGGAGCCAACATGGATAGAGCAGCGTCGGCAAGAGCAATGGCAGCCTCAACAGATGTAGCTGTCACTGAAGCTTGACACTTAAGGAGAAGAATTACCCAGCAGGGACCAGGGCCACTGGTGGAAGGACATAACCAGTACAAATGGTGGCTTATCAAGGTTTGGCAGGTGTTGATATTCTTCCTGTACCCTTTGTTTCTGCTGAGGGCTCCACTGGCTGAAGTCAACCAGAAGGCAGAGGCAGAGGGATCTGCGGTTCATGAGGGACAGTCTCTAGAACAGAGAAGAGGGAACGTAAGCCTGTGGGAACAGCATGAATGATGTCCTTCCATCTCTAACTATGGTTACCTGGGCACTCTGGCCCCAGCCCACCTCATCAGCCGCATATCTCTGGCTAACTAACATACCCTGAAAGCAGTCTGCACCTGCCTGTGTGGTAACTTTGGGATGCTGTTCTGTGGCTTTAAAGCCCTTTCCCAGCTTCCTGTCTTGATGGATGCCTGCTCACCCTCACGCCTCAGCTGAGGCTGAATCTGCTCTTCGTTCTCTGCCCATCTCCAGCGGTCACCCAGCTGCCCATGTTGTCCTGGCTCTTACCTTGCTTTGAGGAGTTGGGACTATTTTTTTTTTCTATTTTCTTTTCTTTCTTTCTTTTCTTCAAGACAGGGTTTCTCTGTGTAGCACTGATTGTCCTAGAACTCGCTCTGTAGAGCAGGCTGGCCTCTAACTCACAGAGATTCACCTGTCTCTGCCTCCTGAGTGTTGAGATTGAAAGCACACCCCACCATCACCCTGTTTCAGAACTGTTTCTCAGAAGCTCCTTTCTCGGGGAGACACTTGCTATCAAGCCTGACAAGTTGAGTGTGATCCATGGTACCCACATGCTGGACAGAGCTGACGCTTGAAGGCTATCCTGTGATTTCGTGAATATGCTATGGCGGGTACACCTCCACAAACAAACACACTTGAAAGTGCTTGCTTCCGTACCTTTAATCTCAGCACTCCAGAGGGTGGGGCAGGAAGTTTGCCACGAGTTTGAAGGCAGCCTAGGCTACAATGTGAGTTTCATGCCAGCCTGGGCTACAGTGTGAAACCCTGATAAAAACAAAAACATCATCAACAACACCCTCCCCTCAAAAAAAAATTAAGAAAACAAACAGCAAACAAAATAACCTGAAACAAAAGTGAGTGTTTCCCAGGCTGGCCGAGTCCCCCGCACATACTTGGTGCTCATATAAATGTTTCTGGAGTTCAGCTCTCAATATCTGCTTATGTTTGCAGTTTCCCCAAGATTACCCTCAACCTGAGAACCCTGCCCTGCCCTGTGTCCTCCTGGTGCCCAATACACACTATGTAGGCCGCATTTGTTGATTGATGGTGTGGATGAGTGAGAGAACATGTGAGAAGCAAGGCAGACAACAAATGAGGTCCAGAGAGCACAGGAGACAGTTCATCCCATGACAGCAGGAAAGATCTCCTGAGGGTCTATCTGCAGAGCGAGTCCGCATGGATAGCTGGGAAAAAAAGACCTTCTGGAGGAGGGGAACAGAATGAGCAAAGATCCAGAGGCAGGAAGTCTGATGGGAGGTGGGGGGCATCAGGAGTAAAGAGGAAGGGAGAAAGTATGGTGGTTCATATGGGCCACTGGACTTGGCACAGTGTGTGTGTGTGTGTGTGTGTGTGTGTGTGTGTGTATGTGATGTGTGTGTGAGTGTGTGTGTGTATATGTATGTGTGATGTGTGTATGTGTGTGTGATGTGTGTGTATGTGTGTGTGTGTGTGATGTGTGTGTGATGTGTGTGTATGTGTGTGTATGTGTGTGTATGTGTGTGTGATGTATATATATGTGTGTGTGATGTGTGTATGTGTGTATGTGTGTGTGGTGTGTGTATGCATATGTGAGTGAGTATGTGTGTGTATGTGTATGTGAGTGTGAATGTGTGTGTATGTGTGTGTGGTGTGTGTGTGTGGTGTGTATGTGTGTGTATGTATGGTGTATGTGTCTGTGTGTATGTGTGTGTGATGTGTATGTGCATATGTGTGTGCGTTCCTGTGTGTGCATTCATGTGTGTGTCTGTGTGTCTCTCTCTGTGAGTGTCTGTATGTATGTTTATGTATGCATGTGTGTGTGTCTGTGTTTGTGGGTGGGCTATCTCTGTGTTTGTCTATGTATGTGGTATGTTCATATGTGTGTGCATGCACACATGTACCTGTACACGCGTGTGGAGGCCAAAGGTTGACTTGATATGTAGGTAATGACCTTTACTTCTGGTCCTCCTGCCTCCATCTCTGAGTGCAGGGATTGCAGGCTTGTACTACCAGGTTAGGATAATGCAGGGATGCTGAGGATCAAACCCAGAGTTCTGTGCATGCTAGGCAAGCACGGAGCTATAAGCCCCTGACTATGGAAGTCTTTCCCCTTTCCTACTGCAGCTCCATTTCCCCCAAGCCTCCTACAGAGCCAACCCTCTGAACTCTGTCTGCTCGAGGTTAGCTCCCCAGGGCGCCCAGTCCCCTCTTCTTTGTCCCTCTCACTATGCTTTTGGTGACTGAGATGGAGCCAGGAGCTCTAGTTTGGACAGGAGTCTGTCTCCCCCCAGCTGGGGCCATCTCAGCCACAGGGATCCAGACAAGAAAGCCACTGCTCAGCAGAGCAGGGTGGCCGGCCACAGTGTGCCAGCCCGAGTGTCCGCCCTGTCTCTTCCTCCCCTGAGGGATGTCCCCAGTGGACTGGCTAGTGGCCCATGACTCCAAAGAGAACAAGCATTCTGCACACTGTGGCTAAAGAAGGATGAGCCAGCTGTCCTGCCAACTTTGTGTGGGGACGAGGGAGGTGCCCTGCCAGCCAGCACCTCATAGGTTGCAGGCTCCAGCCAGAATGACCAAGGTCATTGACTGCTGGTCATTTTCCCCTTGGGTCCTTTATGGGAAGTGAGAGCTTCCAGTTCTGGGTGGGAGGGAGGGAGGGCTAGACCCCAAGGTGATCTGAGGGATGAGGGCTCTGGGGAAAGCTCACCCTGGTGGGATTGGATTACCTGGCCCAGAGCTGTAGACTCTGGGGAGACAAGCTTCTCTTTGGCTCCTGCCTTGCTGTGGGGTGGAGGAAGAAGTTCTATCTTAGTCCCAAAGAGTTTGGCAGCTCAGGCCCCAGGGGCATGAAGGCTAGGCCATTCCTCAGCCACCTACCCAAGGCTAGCATATCTCAGTGGGCCTCCCCCAGTGTCTCCTCCCAGGCATGAGGGGCACAGTGCTTGTAGAGAGGGTGCTCAGCCCTGCTCCAGTGGTGTAGAAAAAGGCCTCCTCTGAGAGGCGCCAGTGGGGAGGAGAGGCCTATGAGGCCAAACTAGGTGGGGGCAGCTCCTCTCGAAGCAAGGCAAACCTAAGCAGAGATTAGGTGCACCACCCAGCACCCTCTGCAAGTCAGGTTCACACAGGCAGACCTTTTCTGGATTTATTCCTCTCAGTATGTTTGACCATTCAATAAGTAAGTACCCAGTAGGCCTTTGGGGTGGAGGTGAGGCAAAAAAAAAAAAAAGAAAGAAAGAAAGAAGGAAAGAAAGAAAGAGAGAGAGAGAGAGAGAGAAAGGAAGAAAGAAAAGAAAAGAAAAGAAAAAGAAAGAAAGGTGGTGGTTCTCAATCTCTCGGGTAGCAAAGTCTTGATGAATTACAAGCAGCTTATACACAGGTTTTATGGTGCAACCATCCTGATGCTGATGCAACCGACACCACACAGCGGGTGGGGCTTCTGGCTGAATGTCTTTCTGGCCCCTCATCCTCTGAGCCGTTTCTTTACCTTTAAAAGGGCACGACCGGGTCTGTGTGCCATTCATTCCTGTGCCAGGACCTCACATATATTCCAGGGCACAGGCAGGTGGCTCAGCAGGGACCAGGCCACTTTAAGTTCAAGCAAACAAACTGCCAAGCTCTCCTCTGAAGACGTCAGACCTCTCTCCACTCTCACTCTCCATCATGATTTGTTTGTTTTGTTCTGAGACAAGGTCTCAGATAGCCCAGGTTGTCCTCTAACTCATTACATAACCAAGGATGACCTTGAACTCCCAACTCCTGTGTTAGCATTTAATCCATTAAATCATGACTTCCATTCTTGCAGCTTGTCAAGCACATGTGATTCCTCAAGTCTGCTGGTGCCTAGCACAGAGCCTGATGGAGTAGAGCCCAACCAGTCACTCCTGGGAGCCCAGTTGGTTTGCCTAAGGTGAATCCCGCTCCTTACTGAGAAGTGAGACACAAAGCCTTAGTTCTCCAGGCTCTCTGTGCTAATCTGCAGGCCCAGGACAGCACGGGGCGCGGCTGAGGAAGGGTCAAGCAGGCTGTGCATGGGGTGGGGTGTGTGTGAAGTGGGTTTGGGGCCCCAATCTACAGTGATGTTATCTGAACCTGGAGGAGATCTGAGGTCGAGCGACACCAGGGCGGGGGCAGTGGGGCACACCACAAGTGCAGCAGTGGAAACCTTGGTTTTCTTACAATATTTTCTCAGCTTGTTATTATTAAATAGCCACTGTGTGACAGGTGCCAGTTCCAGGGTCAAGGGATACAGCAGAAATTCCTGCCCCCAAGGAGCTCATCTAGAAGACAGTAATGCACCAGGTATGGGGCTGGAAAGATGGTTCCACAGTAAGCAGATTTCTCTCTCCTCTTGAGTAGGATCTGAGCTCAGTTCCCATCACCCAAGTCAGGCAAATAAGTATCCTTAGGTACATGTGGCACATGAGGCCAGCCATGGGCCTGTAGACTAGATCCTGTTGGCACAAATCCTAAAAGCGGAGCCAGCATGACTGTTCTGTGGTAGGCAAAGGCATTTGCCACCAAACTTGACAACTTGAGTTCCATCCCTTGACCCACATAGTTGAAGGAGACAGAAAGCCCCCATGCTGTCCTTTGACTCTATGTGTATGTACACTGTATACACACAGACGCACACTAAATAAGTAAATGTAAAAAAAAGGTTTTCAATCTTAAGAAAAGGTTTGGTTTAAAGGGGAAAACACCAGGAGGTACACTTGCACTAGAGAAATTGACACAGGAGAGTCGAGGGCGTTTTCTCCCAAAAGAGCAGAGCTCTGAGGAGGGATCTTTGAGCTGGAGCCCAGGGAAAGCCAACCGCTTGTCTGCATGCGTCAAACCCTTCCAGCCAGGCGCAGCACCAAATGCAAAGGTCCTGAGGCTGCTCTGTACTTTGTAGGTGAAAGGATGAAGAAAAGTATGTCTAGAACTGAATGTGGGGGCAAGCAGAGGGCCCGAGGACAGGAAGGTGGCAAGGGTCACGTGCTCTGCACTTGAAACTGGCTCCCTCTGGCTTCAGGGGAGGCAAGGGAGGGTGGAGCCAGGTGCCCATGGAAAGCTGTCCGGCCACGTTTGTGGCTTGCATAGGACTGTAGCAGACTGGAGGATTCAGGTTCCTGTTCTGCCTCAAGCTGGCTATGAGATTCCATGTACTTTACTCAGCCTCTCTGTGCCTCAACTTTATCACCTGGAAAGCAAATTAATAACCATACTTAGATAGATAGTGTGCTGATTGTGCTCCGGGAAAGAGGAGCACAATTCCAGGCCCACATTTATTGCTCCCTCAGCGACAGCCCTTGGTTGTGACTAACCATTAGGAACTCATTGCACTGGGACATCATATTCAAGGGGGATAAACTGACCCCAAGAGAGCTGAGAGTTAAGGGGTGTGGCTTAGTGAAACTGCGGGAAGAGAGATTTTTTTTGACATGTTAAAAGACTCCCAATACCCATATACCCAATACCCAATACTTAATACCCAATACCCAAGTGCCCCCCAACTTTCCACTCACTGTGACCCTGGGCAGAAGAGCCCTTTGCCCTGCTGTTTATCTAAAAGCTTTGTGTTTTTTTTGTTGTTGTTGTTGTTGTTTGGTTTTTTTTTTCATGTGTGCTCATGTTTCAGCCTAGAAAATCTCCCATGTCAGTTCAGTGACCAAATTCCAACCCCGTGAATTTTTGGATATATGTATAAAGACTCACAACCGGTCTGGAGACAGCATAGAAGACAGCCTGTGACCCTCAGGCTGGGATGAGTGACCCGAGGGAGGAGGTCCCCAGGAAGAAACAACAGTGTCCAGGGCATCACTGGTGGCAGGAGCTGGGGCCATCTGATCTGCAGACTGACCCTGTTGGCTGTGAATGGGCTATGACAGTCCTGGAGACACTGGCGGCTCTGGGGATAGCTGGGGATGTTTGTCTCCATTGGAGACCTCCATTTAAAAGCCTGAGGTGGCCAGCCCAGAGAGATAGGGAAGCAGCCCCCACTGTGCCCACTAATAACCATATCACTTTCCTTTATCTATTATACACACTAGGCTGCTGGGTACAGGACCTTGGGGTTTAAAACATTTCACGCATCAGGCTAGTGAGATGACTCCAAGACTAAGAGCCCCTGCAGCCCTTGCAGAGGACCTGAGTTCTGTCTGCAGCACTCTTGTCAGATAGCCCACGATGGATTGCCTCTCATACCAGCTCCAGGGGGGAGGGTCCCACACCCTCCTCCGATCCCTGTGGATATTTGCATGCATTCTCACATACCACACACAGACATCACACACACTCATACAACCAAAACAAATTCTTTAAAATGCTGTCACCAGGAGAAAGTACTGGAGAAAAAGAACCAGAGAGGATGTGACCTTAAGGTCACACAAAGCCCCCAAGACCCTTGTTAACCTGCCCAGTGTCCTGACCAGCAGGTATTCTGAGCATCTTTTAGGTGGCAGAGGCCAGCTTGTGCCTGTCCCTGAGGCTCCCTCCCAAGAGCATCTGTTGCCTGGTGACCTCACAGAGACCAGAAGACCTTGCTCAGCTCAGGGCCACAGGCAGGTGCTACAGGTCAGGTGCCTCTCTAGGTGGCTTGGCCTGGCCAAGGTGCCTCAGCCTGTTACCTCAGCCATTTCTCAGGGTTATCTCCCTGGATCAGGCTCCTCACCTTTTAAATAGGACAGCGTTGCCCTGTCAACCTAGCACAGTCACTTTGAGGCTGTGGCCCTGGTTTCTCGGCTCCCCACCCTGGAGAAGAAAGCAAGGCTGCAGGGAGGCAGAAGCAGGGGTGAGGTTAGGGAGATGCTCAGAGAGTTTGTACATATCCAGGCGTGGGAAACAGGTTCTGTCCCCAGGAATCCGTGCTCAGGGGCTTCAGTCGTGCTCTTCCCAGTCTAGTAGTTCTGAGGTTCTGAGGCTCCTGCTCCACACAGTAAATGCTGTAGAAGTTGGCCCCAGGATCTAGATAACTGGCCCTGTCCTCAGTGCTAAAGGGATAGAATGGGAGACCTCTGACTCAGGGTATGGAGGCTGACCCAGCTATTCCCTGCTTAGGGCCAACCTCTCCCTCTGTCCAAGAGTCCCCCCATGCAAGCAGCCCTGGACTAGGGTCTAAGTCAGTGTTCTCAATCTGTGGGTCGAGACCCCTTTGGAGTTTCAAACTGCCCTGTCCTAGGGGCCGCATATCAGATATCCTGCCTATCAGATATTTACATTATAATTCTTAACAATATCAAAATTGCAGTTATGAAGTAACAACAAAAATAATTTTATGGTTAGGGGTCACCACATGAGGAACTGTATTAGAGGTGAGGCATTAGGAAGGTTGAGAACCACTGGTCTAAGTACTGATTCTGGTGTGCTTGCCTGCTTGCTTGCTTGCTTGTTTCTTCCTCCCTCTCTCCCTCCCTCCTTTCCTCCCTCTCTCCTTCCCTCTCTCCTCTCTTCCTTCCTCCTTTCTTTCCTTCCTTTCTGTCTCCTAATTTTCTTTGTGTGTCCTTTTCTTTGAGACGGGGTCTCTTGTGTACCAAGCAGGCCTCATGCTGGTTATGTAGCTTCAATGACCTTGAACTTCTGATCTTCCCTGCCTGACTTCCAGCTTGCTAGGATTGCAGGCATGCACTGTTTACCCAGGGCTTCCTTTATGCCAGACAAGAACGCCATCAAATGAGCTAAATACTAGTCCCTGGGTACCCCCTTTCTAAGCACTGATTTTGTCACTGGGTGGAGTTGGGGGAGAATCCTGAAAAGCTGTGGACCTCAGGGCCGGGATGCCATCCCATTCCACAATGTAGAGCACAGCCATTGTTCCTATGTAACAGGACTGACGTCAGAGCTGGCTACCTGCTGTCAGGTGTCACTGGTACTGGATCTGTCCTATGCCCTGGGCAGCCTGGCCCTTCCCCCTGCTTCAGGTTTTGCTTCTGAGGGGGTCACGTGTCCCTTAGAAGACTCTTTTGCCTGGGGTGGGGGGATATGCTATCTTCCTATTAGATCCCTCTTCCTGCTAGAACCTCAGCATGAGCAGCCCCTTTAGTGGGTTTGGGGAGTACATGGTGGGGAGGAGAGAGAGGAGTAAGGGGTGGGGGTGAATAGGCTGAAGGTCAGAGCAGGGGCCAGCGGGGCCTGGGAAACTGTGAGGCCCACAGTAGTCAGGGGGCTCAGCTTCTGTTTGCTGACCCTGACCTGTGGACACAAGATAGCATCACTCTCTTTCCTGGTCCTCTGTGGACTGGGCCCCCAACCCAGGTAGCCTAGGCCTCAACCTTTCTTGCCCACTCCTTATCCCCATTCACCCCACTGCAGATGCCTGCCAAGTGGGGCCTACATGTAAAAATAGCCCAGCTTTATTTTATTTTATTTTTGAGCTGGCTATCTACTATTTTTATCAAATGGGCCTAGCAAAGCAGGGCAGAAAAAAGGGGAAAAATCACACAGCTCTGTTTGCCAGGCTCAGTAGAAATAGCAACAGGGTGGGCTATTTTTAACAAGATGAATACCCCTGTACTCTGAGGTCTCCCCCTAGCCCCATCCCAGCCTCCTTTGTCTCTCTGCCCGGACAGCAGATTTTAAAATAAGCCCACAGTGGCCAAACCACTAAGTGCCCCAAGACAGTGACTGAGGCGGCCGAGCCAAAGAGGGCGGTTCATTGGGGGGGGGGGGCACATTTTTTCCCATTTCCATCCCCCAGAGGAATCACACTCTTGTTTGAAAAACTATCCAGGTTGGGTTTTCCAGGCCTTTCCTGGTGGTTGTCCTCCCACGGGAACAGCAGAGGTTGTCCTGAAACATGCAGTGGTTAGGCAGTGACCCCAGAGGCCGGCCTGGCCTATTGCAGCCCATGGCAGTTTCTGTGCCAGGCTGTGGGAGAGCAGGAAGTCAGAATGAGCCTAAGAAGCTAGGGCTAGGGGAGCAGAGGTGAAGAGGGGAAGGAAGGGAGGGCTTCAAGGTGAAGGCACTAAGGGTGGTGGTGGTGGGGTCTCTCTTCAGCCATGCTCCACGCTGATAGAGCCACAGAGAAGCAGGCAACCTGAGCATTGCTGATCTTTCTGGGCCAGGCAACCCTGGTATGGCTCTCATAAAGCCTCAGTCCCTGAACACTCAAGGAGCCTCAGAGTTTCAGTTTATATAAGAAATAGTCTTTGGGCATGGAAACCTTTCGTCACCATGGGTGAGGCCAGGGGTGAGGGGTAGGGGGCGGGGGTGTATGTACCAAGCCCAGAAGTCAAAACAAGGAGAACAGCCAGGCCAGGTAGTTTCCACACAGAATTTGTTGTGGTTCCCAGTGCATGTGAGGCTGAGGCAGGAGGATTGTCTTCAGTTCCAAGCTAGGCTGGGCTATAGAGTAAGACCTTGTCTCAAAACATTAAAAAAGGGGGAAGGGGAGTGTGGTTCTAGAGATGTAGCTCTGTTGGTGGAGTGCCTGCTTAGCATGCACAAAGCCCTGGCTGGATCCTTATCTCTGAGTGAATGGGGGTGGGGGTGGAAAATATACTCCTGGGACCCTTGAACTTAGGGGGTGGAAGGAGGAGGATCAGAAGTTCAAGGTCATCCTTGGTATGCAGTTAATCCAAGGTCATCTTGGGCTACATGAAACCCTGTTTCGATGATGATTATGAAGATGAGGAGGAGGAGGAGGAGGAAGAAGAGGAAGAGGAGGAGGAAGAGGAGAAGGAGAAAGAGGAGGAGGGGAGGAGGAAGAGGAAAAGGAGAAGGAGGAAGAGAGGAGGAGAAGGAAGAGAAGGAGGAAGAGGAGGAGGAGGAAGAGGAGGAGGAAGAGAAGGAAGAGGAGGAGGAGGAAGAGGAGGAGCAGGAGGAAGAGGAGGAGGAGGAGGAGGAGAAGGAGGAGGAGGAGAAGGAGGAAGAGGAGGAGGAGAATAGACCCTGTCTCCATTTCCAATGTCTCTTTGACATGAGGAAGGGCCGGGGATCCCTGAGGTACATTTGTCCGTTAAAAATTTCACTTGAGTTGGGGAGGTGTTGGCTCATGCCTTTAACCCCAACACTCAGGAGGCCAAGACAATTCTGTGCCATGGAGGTCAGACCACCACTACCACCAACACCAACAGCAACATTACTTTTGACAGGTTTTCTTTGTGATTGGAAATGGAAAGACAATAGATACAAAAGGTAACATTAACTGGGCACTTCTGGGAGGTAGTACCAAATGAAACATTTTGTATCACATGTATAACATCAGTGCGGCTGCCCCCCCCCCACCTCTGCTGAGAGTTACAAGGTAGCTAAATTCACAGAGCAGAGACACCTGCAGTGCCCCACAAAGGTCATGGAGCCAGACAAGAACTCCAGACACCTCCTGATCCTGTCAATGACCTCCTGGCACTCTCTTTAGGTCAGTAGGCCATGGGGTGGGGTGGTGAGAAGGCCTTAATGTCACTTGAATTCAGCAACACCAGACCACTGGCCCGAGCCTCCCCTCCCACAACCTACAGCCCCACCCTCCATCCCAGGCCACTTGGACTTTTCTCCAGGGTCCCACTCCTCCTCACCTCCCCCACACTTCCTCCATCTTCTACCCCTGGATTTCAAGACTCACCTCAATGGCCTTCCCAGGGAGGACTCGGGGGCTGCAGAGTCCTAGTAACTCACTGGAAGCTCCCTTGCTTGTCCAGGGAAGGGATCATGTCTCTCTCTGGTTCTAGCGTGGGAGATGAGGGTAGACAACACTGAATAAATGGGAGAAGAGGCAAAGTGAATGGGGAATGAGAAGGAAAATTGAGCAATATGGGGGAGGGGAGGGGAGAAAGGAGGAGCCTCAGAGGCCCAGGGGCCATCGGGAAGGTCTATGAGGGCCAGAGAGGAGGGTCAGAGGAGCGGGCCACAGATTCTCTGACCCTGGGGCCTCTGGATTCAGGCAGTCTCCGGAAGGGCTGCTACCCTGAGTGAAGACAGGGTACCTTGAATGGTTTATTCAGTGTGGTGCTGGTAGATAGCTCCCTGTGTGTCTGGTCCTGTGCTGGGCCCAGGACCCCTCACTTTGCTAGCTGCCCTGACAGCTGGGGGTCATAGTAATGGGCATCTGGATTTTTTGCATTATCTCCAGCCTGGAGGAAATGGGCAGTGGATGTCCTCAGCCTCGGCTGGCTTCCTTCTCAGGGTCCATAAACAGAAGCAAGGCCATTACAGCTTCACCTTGCTTGATTCTTGCCCCTACAGAAGCTCTGAAAGGGGAAAGCAGGGCCTTACTTGGCCTCCTTTGGGCTGCAGCTCCTGGCTGGCATCCAAGCTGGCTGCCTGCATGCCACCCCTGCCCCAGGGTACTGATAGAGTCAGCAGGCCTCTGTCTGGCCTGGTCATAACTTAGCCCAAAGTCACTACCTGATCTGAGAAGCTTTGCTTCTCAAAGGGGCTTGTGACAAAGGTTAATTTGATGTCTTCTACCAGACGTGGAGGGTTGGAGTGTGTCTGCACCGGAGAAGGCCCTTCTGGCTGGATAGGAAAGGCCTAGAGGAAGTCTCCCTGATTCTGCCTGGCAGGCAGGGCCGGCTTTGCAGCAGTCTCAACTGGGGATTTTAAAGGACTCAGTGGGCAGAGTCTGAGCTTACAGGATCTACTAAAGAAAAAAAAATCTGTAGCCCAGAGTGACTGGCTAAGGCCGGGCAGGCCTGGTGTGGGGGAACAGTGTTGACTCACGTAGGACCTTTGGCTCCTCCATTGAAAACTTAAAATACAACTGGCCTTTGCCAGACACACCCTCCTCTGGGGTCCCAATGGCCAAGATGGTCCCCAGGCCTCCCTTCATACAGTCCTGTCCCAGGCTAAATGGTACATTTCTGAAAGCCAAGGTTTCTGGCCTACATGTCTAAGGGTGTTTCGGACATCTGGTATGGCCTGGGGCAGAAGTCTTCATGCTTAGCTGTAGTTCTGGATTTGATTAGAATTTTGTTTGTTCAGAAGTTATTGGGAACAGTGTTTTTTGGTCGACTCAATTTGATGTGCATATGCATGTGTGTTTTGGTGTTTTCTTTACCCGAAATCTGGTTGTGTGGGGCCTAATGGGTTTGTAGCCCCACCTTTAGTACTGAAGACATTTGTGTATGTTTATTCAGCACACTTTTTATAAGCTTGAAAACAAAGGCCAAGTATCCAGGGCCCTGGGGCAGCTCTTACTCGCCAGGGCCCCTTGTATCCAGTCTACTTGACTTTGAAGATAGGACAAGGCTAGAAATCTCCTCTGGGGCTAACTTCAGCCTGATGGAGCAGAAAAGCTAAAGGAGCCAGGTTTGGCATGGCTGGCCATCTAAATGACGTCAAGAACAGACTCCTCCTCCCCCTCCTCTCCTCCTCCTCCTCCCCCTCCTCCTCCTCCCTCTCCTCCTCTTACTCCTCCTTACCTCAGTCTGTTAGCATCTCACTGAACTGCTGTGATGTTTAAAAGAATGGCTAGCCTAAGCTACTTCAGACATTTCCCATGTTAAGTCGACTCAATAACCCATCACAATTACTTCCCTACCGCTTGACCAAATTACCAGGCATGGTTAGCTTAAAGGAGCAACCCTTTTGGCTCACAGTGTTCCATCATGGCGGGGAGGGCATAGTGGGACAGAAAAGTTTACAACATGGTGAGAGGAAAAGGAATGGGGTGGGGGTTGGGAGAAGGAGGGATGGGGCTGACACTCAGCTGCTTCTCTTTTTTCCCTCCCTTAATTCCATTCGGGGCCCCAGATAATGGCACGGTGCTTCACACACTCAGAGTGGGTCTTCTTTCTCTATTAACCCTCTGAAAATGCCTTCATAGACACATTCTCTCTCCATCAGCCCAGTCACAGTAGGAGACATGACCTTCTGGGTACTTGTGGCTCTCCAAGCTCCCATAGACTAGAAGAGTCGCTCAGGAAGAACTGCGGAGGTGGAGGAAGGCACCTAGGGACTAAGGTTAGTGATATCACTCCTGGGAAAGATCAGTGAGCAAAGCACCTGCCAAGGAGGAATCCCCCTGTCTCCAGATAAGCCACTGAGGCCTTCTGGCTAAAGGCAAGGCTCACTCTGGTGGGAGGGGAGGGGTGCATTGTGGCCCTTGCTAATTACAGTCTAATATACTTTCACAAGAGATTTGAATGTTCTCCCCAGAGTTTCATGTGTCCAAAACTTCATCCTCAATGTAGTCATGTTGAGAAGCAGGGCCTGGCTGGGAGGCCGGGCCTAGTAGAAGGGGTTCATCAGTCCTGGTATCCATTCTCCTAAACAGATTCCCATTGTTATCTTGGGCATGAGCCTGTTATAAAAGTGCACTTGGCCCCATCTTGTGCTCTCTCTCTCTCTCTCTCTCTCTCTCTCTCTCTCTCTCTCTCCCTCCCTCCCTCCCTCTCTCCCTCCCTCCCTCTGTCTCTCTGTCTCTCTGTCTCTGTCTCTCTGTCTCTCTCTCTCTGTCTCTCTCTCTCTGTCTCTCTCTCTCTCTCTCTCTCTCTCTCTCTCTCTCTCTCCCTGCCCTCTTACCCTACTGCCTTCCACTGTGGGATGACACAGTAGGAAGGCCTTTATGCCCTTAGCCTTTCCAGTTTCCAGAGTCATGATCCGACACATTTCTGCTTTGTTTTGGTTTGCTGAGGCATAGGTACATGTAGCTCAGGCTGGTCTCAGACTCATTCTGTTGTTGAAGATAACCTTGATCTCATGATCTTTCTGCTTCTACCTCCCAAGGGCTGAGATGTAAAGGTGTGTACCATACACACAGTTCAAAAGTCTGTTCTTTACACTTTGTCACAGCAGCACAAACGGACTAGGACAGACAGTGGTTGTGTCCATTGTCTGAGAAACAGTGGGAGGAGCCATGGCCTGAAATCGGGGATGGGGGGGGGAAGGTGGGGGGAGGGCAGCACCAGCCAGATCCCTACATTTGCCCCAGGCCCCTCTGCCCTAATGTCAGTCCCAGAACTACTCAACAGTCTGCTTCCTGTACTTATTTAAGTTGTGTCATGTACACATGTGTGTGCATGTGTGTATGCATGTGTGCACTTGTATATGTGTATACATATAAACCCTGCCAGGTCAGTGACTTCACAAAAAGTTCTTGGCTGGGTCAGACCCTAGAGCAGTGTGTCACACATGTGCTGAATGGTAATGCTTTACTAAGAAAACCACCAAAGCGCTACCTATCATGCACGTTAGCCTGGGACATGACTGGCCAGGTCCCACCAGCCCTGGGCTCCACCATCTGTGCATTCTGGCCTTTTCTCTCAGCCCATTGGAGCATAGCCCTACCTTTCTTTCTTCCTGTGTCCCCATTCAGTTCTAGGTGGCTCTGAGAAGATAGTGCAGCCTTTATTTCTGGAACACTCTTCAGCAGCTCGCTTTTACTTCTGCTTGACGCTGGAGTCTGGGGGAAGCAGCACTCTTTTTCTCCCCTGCTTGGCCTGTGTTTTAAGATCAGGGGAACTGAGCCAACCCTAGACTCCACGCCTCCTGGATCTCTCTGAATAGTCAGGTACTCAAAAATACTGTATTGGGCATTTTCCATGTGCAGGCAGAGAGAGTGGGGATGGAACATGATTTCCAGCTCTCTGTGTCACTAGAAGGCTGGACAAGGGACAACTAACTGAAGCTGAAGGGGCTTGAGGTACCTTGCAAGACTCAGACCTCCCATCTTCCCAGACCTTTCCTTGAGCAAAGAATTTATTGGGCCAGGGGCAGAGAGTTAGTCCAAGAAGGGAGGATCATGACATTTGTTGATCTGCCAGGCTTATCTTCCTCCAGGCCAGTTCTGAGAAAGGCTTCTCTCTGTTAGCTAGGCTACCTGGTACCTAGACTACCAGGCCATTTCTATGCCTCCCTGTCCCTTCTCCAGGAACGCTCTAGGGTCATGATAGCGAATTCTTCCCTCCCATCTCCTCCCAGGGCAGCGTGGAAGGCCTTTACTAATGCTCTCAGTATCCACGCCCCTAGTTGTCACTGATCCTTGCCTCGTATATCTTTTTTTCTTTCCAGGAACTGAG
The DNA here is from genome assembly GCF_008632895.1 of Mastomys coucha. Taxonomy (NCBI): domain Eukaryota; kingdom Metazoa; phylum Chordata; class Mammalia; order Rodentia; family Muridae; genus Mastomys; species Mastomys coucha. Next base: position 60,545,654 of record NW_022196909.1, on the reverse strand, counting down.
AGACAGAAGGTGGTTAGCCAGATTTGGCCACTGGTGATACATCCTGGAAGGAGAAGGCCAGCAAAACTGTGCTCATAAATGCCCCAGGGATAGCCACCATGAACAGACATGAGTTTGGTGAGGTCCATACAGAAAGAGGTGGCACCTAAGCCTGGTAAAATCTCAAGAATTAACAGTTGATCATAGGCCTAAGAATCCTAGGAAAGCCTTGGAGTAAGCAGGCAGAGTGATGCCTTTGAGTCCCATCTCCCTCTGTGACCTCTTTCAATGGCTCTGGGGATCCCACACAGACCTCCATGTCCTACCAAACTCCCTGCAGATCTAAGGGTGCTCAGGACCAGAGGTATCACTTTTGAGGTGCCAAACCTGGCTGTCAGCAGATTATCCCTGATGGGGCTCTGGGGTTCCTTGCCATCCAGCGCTCTATCCTGAGGGAGGACAAGTTACCTCCAAGGTGTACATGGTCCCCAAAGACTGAGCCTCCAGCACTTGAGATGTTACTGTCTTTTCCTTGGATCTTAGGCCTCCCCCAAATTTAGGACAACCACAAGGGCAGGACTCAGGGTGATTGGTACATCACAGACCCAGGAAAGGTGACATGCTTAGCAGCCAGGCCTGGCAGATCTTCTCTCTCTCTCTCTCTCTCTCTCTCTCTCTGTCTCTCTCTCTCTCTCTCTCTCTCTCTCCCTCCCTCCCTCCCTCCCTCCCTTCTTTCTCTCTCTCTCTCTCTCTCTTTCTTTCTTTCTTTCTTTCTTTCTTTCTTTCTTCCTCTTCCTCCTCCTCCTTCTCCTCCTCTTCTTTTTTTTTCTTCCTGTGTGACCTCAGTTTCATGACTTTATCTTCCTGAGCCTCGACTTCCCCCTCTGTAAAATGGACAGGGCTATAGGCTTAGCTCACTAAATTGTGGTAAAGTTCACTGATATAATCCACATAATGTACCTAGTCCAGTATGGGGCGCCTAATATGTGCTCAGCACACACCACCTGTTTTTTCCTGTCTACTCTGGTATTCTTGTACTGTGAAGGCTTCTGGATTGGGGCCAGGTGAGCTTTCTCTGCAGATGACCTGATCCTTTAGGAGATGCAGGAAGAGAAGGGGGCCCTCAAGTGGCCTCCAGCCCCCTGGGGGTTGTGGCTGGTCTGGAAAGCCCCAAGTCACCACACTGTTTGGATTGGGTTTCTATTCCCAACACCAGTGAGAGGCCTGCTATTTATGGGTGCCCCATCCCACCCCCTGGACAGCCAGACAGTACGTGGGCTGAGGACCACATGGCTGGCAGCCTGCTGCCTCTATATCACCCAGTGCTGGGACCAGGGCACACTTCACACATCAGTTACCCCGCGGACTGGGCTGTGGCTTACCAGTTCTCCTGGCTTTTCCCTGGGGAGAAATAGACATGGAGGGGACAGAAGGAACTGCCCCTTCACCCTGCCCTAAGGCTTCCAGTAGAATATCTTTAAGGAGTGGCAGGTTTGGGGGGGTGCAGGGATGACACATACCACCCCTTTCCACTTTCACGTCGTGTGGTGTCTGCTGTGGTTAGAGTTCTGGAGTCAGACTGACGGCGTCCAAGTCCTACTTCAACCACTCATTAGGTGTGACTTTGGGCAAACACCCAAACCCTGTGTGGCCTCAGTTTCCAAAACTGTAAGATGGAGCATGTGCTGTGACCAGCTTCACTGGCTCATCAGGAGGCCTAATGAGTTGGCGAAGAGGTGGGCCCGATGGACTCCTCTGGGCCTCCATCCTTGGCATCTACATATGATCCCATGATCTGCTAAGATGGGGTGCTGGCCCAATCCTGCGAAGGGAGGAACCGATCCTTAAAGGAGAGTGACCTCTCCTCTTCGAGGTGGCACAGCTGGGGACAGTAGGGCAGGGCCTCCCCGGCCCAGCTGCTGTCTGATGCTGACCTTGTTGGAGTCTCCTCACCTTAGCTCCTTACCATGTGATAAGGCAAGGTGCTTGACAGGTGTCTGTGTGGCAGGGGATGGGCTGAGCCCACACCCTGAGCCACCTGCCCCTGCTAGTGATTCGAGTCAACCTGCTGAGGACAGGGGCTATTTTAGTACTCAGTGTTTGCCTAGTGGCTGGGGATATTTGTGAAGGGTCAGGGCAGTGGTATGCCTTGGCTTCCAACTAGAAACTGCTCTTGGACATGTGGCTGATTGGCCGATCGTGGAAGGCTTTGGCGAGCCCGCCACCTTCCTTACAAAGTGTGGCTGCTGCTGCTTCCCGGCTGCCCTCTTGCCAAGCCCACAGCTTCTGTTCCTGACTCCCCACTGCCAACGTGGTCACAGCCTTCCCAGGTTTGGTGAAATGAACAAACTGGGCAGAGTGCGGTTTCCTGGCCCTGGCCCGGCATCGTCCCTCTTGTGGCTAACCATCTGTGGCCTTCTGCTCTCCGTTAGAACACTACTCCAGCAAGGCCAAGGTCAGGGTCCTCTCTGTCGGACCTCTTTACTTGGACCTGTGCTCTGTCCCGGGGCCTGGGCCTGTGTGTCCTGGGATGGCTAAGGGTGTACAGACAGGCCTGGGAATCTGGGTGGCAGTAAGGGTTTAGGCATCTTCCTGTCTCCAGTCTGAGCCGGCCTACCTGCTTGATACTGTGCAAGGAGTGGAGCTGAGATGTCCTTACATAAAGGCTGGCACGTACACTGGTGGGAAACCACTGGAGACCAACCAAGTATCAAGGGGGCAATCGTGAGGCTGTGAATGGGACTCATGGTTGGAAACCCTGGAGAGGGGGCCTTGTGTGACAGTCACGAGAACTGTGGGTTCACGTCCCTGATGGGAACTTTGGTAGCAGTATTGTCCCTATCCGGTACCTCCACATTCCTACCTGTGCAGCGGAAGGGGAGATGAAGTGGGTCAAGGGACAGAAGGCTTAGACGAACCACTAGCTGCATGTCTCCCTCCTGTTAGGTACATACCAGTGTGTGGACGAAAGCTTCTTACACCAATACCAGACACCACCTCTACTATTCTTAAGTGTCTTTTCTGAACCACATTGAACAGGCATTGACCCCCAGGCCCTGAAGCAGTTGAAGTCTGGCCACATGGATGGTCCCCAACACGCCGTCAGGGACACCAAGTGTTGGAGGTGACTAGGCCTCAGAACCATGTCCCGACCTCTGCTGGGAAGAAAGCCACGTCCTTGGAACAGGCTGGCGAGGCAGGTACCCAGGAGGGTGCGGCTCCTGAGCTCAGGTCTATAAATAAGGGACCTGGGAGAAAAGACTTTAATTTGCGCATTACCTATTGCTGTTTACTTTGCTATTTCCAATATGGTCATTTAATTCTGCAGGGGGCCGGGCCCGGCTGGCGGCAGCAGGCCTGGGGGTGGGGGCACCTGGGCCGTGTGGTCACCTGACCACAACAGGAATGACTCCTGTGTCCCTGTGAAACTCTGACAGAGATATCCCAGGGATAGCTACAGTATGTGGGGCCCAGGTATGAGAGCTCGATGCCCAGGGGCCAGCTAGATCATCTGAGACCTTGCAATGCCGAAGCCACCAATCCTCTCTCTCCATCAGGCTTTCTCTGACAGCAGTGCTAGAGTCTTTCCACTCTGGTACCCAGCTCCACCCCACCCTCTACCTTTTAGGGGGGTCCATCGCTGCTGAGATGTCTTCTTCCTTCTACCAGCTCAGAGCATCCTCTGCTCCTCTGTGGTCACAGAGCAAACTGCCCGGGTACTTGCAGGACACAAAGAAGTGTTCCCTTTACGTTGTTATACTTTTGTGACAGCTGGCTTCCGTGAGGTGGGCTGTGTCTCCCCCAGGCTAGAGCTTCCTAGCGACAGGTGTGTCTCTCAGAGCAAGGCCCACTGTGGCAAGTAGAGGTCTTTCAGGCACACAATGTTCGGCTGTAGGGCTGCGGTGACTCCAGCTCTCCTGCTGTACCTTCTCCTGCCACTGTACCCCTTCTCTTGGCTCTCTTCTCCATGGAGACATAGATGGGCTTTGTCCCATCTGTCCTGGACCAAACCTGATAGGACCACCACCAGTTCATATGCTCTGTCCTCACTGGCCACCAAGAACGGTTGATGGGAACATGGGCTATACCAAAACCTATTCTGGGACTGTACTTGTGGTTTTGATTTGTTTGTTTGTTTGTTTAAATAAAAATTATATGTACATATATTTATGTATATATATATAATTATGTATATGCATATATATGTATACCTCCAAAATAACATTTTATAACTGTGTTGGAAAAAGCTCAAAGTTTCACTTTGTATAAAAACACTTTTTTGACTCGACCCATCAGTTTTTCTTTCTGACTCCAGAATAACTTGAAATGTTTCCTGGGCCTCTGACAGTGTCATGGGCTGGTGCTGTCCCTGTCAAGCTTGGTAGATTCTCTACCTGCTGGTCAGGGTCTTGCTGGACATGGGTGGAGCAGGCCATGGTGGTCCAGGATGCCTTGGCATCCTTTCACTTTCATAAGTGTAACCAAGTCCCTGTCAATCATCTCAGGCCAGAATTCTTACTCCACTGTCCTTGCCCCAGCCACAGCTACAGTGAGGACCGTCACCGCCTGCCTCTCATTTGTTGTGTCTGTTTGTGTGTTGTGTTGTGAACACGGGCAGGACCATACTAGCCGATGCTCACGGCCATCCTCCAAGGCCTCAGGAAAGACTGTTCCACAGGTGAAGAGGCTCAGAGGGAAAAGCAACAATCACTTAAGACACTTTGCCACATGGTGACAGGGTAGAACAGGATCTAACTCCTGCCACCCCAAGATAGTGAAAAGCTCTGGTGGCAGCAGGGGTGGTGAGTTAGGTTGTAGGGGTAGGGATAGGGGGCTGGGAGGTAACAGCAGTGATTGGTCATGCCCTGAGGGGAGGGGGGAAAGAACTGACATAGAAAACTCATCCTGGAAGCTCCCCTCTGGCTCTCAGCCCCAGGCTGTGTCACAGACTTCACAGTCAGCCGAAGACTAGGGGCTGCAGGTAGAGATGCCCCAAGACCCCCCTACTTCAGGTCTGCTAGCTCCTAGTCTTTGTCCCAGAGGAAGCTGGGTACCCTTGCAGCCTGAAGGCCGTGAGGCCCAGGAGGGTACGAGAGAACCTAGCAGGTGGACACCAGCCGAGGAGACCTGGAAGCCTGGTCACGTGGGTCGGAAGACTCAGAGGCGTGTTAGCAGGGCTTCCTCCTGCAGCTTCAGGCAGGCACCGAGCTCAGGAAAGCCCTCTGCTGCTGGGTGGTCCATCTCCACGGCACTCCAATGTCCCTCTTCTTTCTGTTCCCTCTTTCTCTTCAGTCTTTTAAAAACTCTTATGTGCAGAGCCTGGTGTAGTGGTGCATGCCTTTAACTCCAGCGCTGGGGAGGCAGAGGCAGGGGATCTTTGTGAGTTCAAAGCCAGCCTGGACTGCAAAGCGCGTTCCAGGATAGCCAGAGCTCTATTACACAGAGAAACCCTGTTTCAAAAAAACAAAAACAATCTGCTCTTATGCCTCCTGGGCCTCCTCGTTGTCTCTCTGCTTCTCTCCAGGCTGCTTTTGTCTCCCTCATAGTCCGCCATGTCTCCCTGTCTGCCACTTCCATGTCTGCCTGCCTCTCTCCTGGCGTCCAACCTTTCCTCAGCTTATCTTTTTCCTTGTCAATCTCTGTCTGAGTCTTTGTCTTTTTCCTCTCTCTTTATTCCCAGACATGACGGTGTCTAACCCAGAGGGGACAACATGTTCCACAGACAAATTACTTAACCAAAGTGGAAAGGGCCGTGCTTCAAGCAGGGCTTCAGGCTTTGGCCTTGTTGTGTGATGTGCACTGATGTGGTGGTAGGGGATGCTGGAGGACAGGAGGAGGCCAGCCAGTCAGGCATAGATGTGCATGTTCTGGAGGGAAAGGGGTTCTAGGCTGGCTGTGGAGGGCAAGTGTGAAAGCGCTTTGTGCCCACTTGCTCAGGTGGCTTTTAGGAGGGTGTCTTTCTTCCCAAGCCACAGCCGGCCCCTTTGATCCCCTGGGACATGAAAGCAGTCATCGCATTGGCCATTCCTACAGGTAGAGGAGTGTGGAGAGACAGGGAGAGAAGCCGGAGGTTGGCCGACATCTGCAGCTCGTAGAACAGTGTGGCCTCCTAAGCCTGAGTCCGTCGTTCATCCACAGGGACAGCCCTGAAGGTAAGCCCTTCCTCTGAGCTTGTGCTGAGGCACTCCTACCACTCTGCGTGGGCAGCAGCCATAACTGACTGACTAGCTGACTGCTCTCAAGATCAAATAGGGAGGAAGTGTTGTCATACAGAAGCACCACAAAGGGGCTTGTTAGAACAGAAAGTCAGCATGTACAAGCAGAGAGACACCCAAGTCCACGTGGCTCCTTAAGTCTTCCTACCCCTGCCCCCACCCCCACCCCATGGAGTACACCTGGTGTCCCCATGACAGGCCTTTTGCGCCTTCCTGTGATCTAATTTTCTACCCACTTTAGCAGACCTTAGAACCTTGGTCTTCTCCAAGCCCAGAGACATATGAGACATCCATTTACTTGAGCAAAGAGACTGAGTTTCAGAGAAGTCAAGGTCAGTGCGACGAAATGCCTCATTTCACAGATAGGGAAGTAGAGGCAGGCAGCAAATGAAAACAGAGCCTGAGCTTCTACGCTGTTTCTCCCAACCCACGGCAGAGGGTAGCTCTCTCTACTTGCATACTATCTTCAAATATCTGGGGCCACCCAGCTTTCACAGGGGACTCCGAGAGGCCTGAGGGGCAGCTCTGGAGATCTGAGCCTACATTGCTTTTCTCAGTGCTTCACCCGGCAAACGTGGCTTCAGAGTTTGTTTGACCCACAGTTGCTAGTGTAGCCTATCATGGTAGGGACAGATAGCGCGGCCGCAGGAGCTTGAGAACTCTGGCCGCCTCGCACAGTGCACACACATTCAGGAAGCAGGAACAAATACTGGCCCTCACCCCATGTTCTCCTTTTACTTTAGTCTAGGACCCCAACTCCCAGAGTGATGCCTGCCATGTTCATGGGTCTTCCCACCTCAGTGAACCCCATCTAGAAAACCCTGTACTGATACACCCAGAGGCTGGTCTGCTGGGTGATTCTAGATCCCTGTCAAGTTGGCAGTGTTAACAATCACAGAGCTCATACTAGAGAGAAGCCCACGTTTCTCTGTGTAACAGCTCTGGCTGTCCTGGACTTGCTTTATAGACTAGGTCATCCTAGAAACCACAGAGATCCACCCGCTTCTGCCTCCCAAATGCTGGGATTAAAGGTGTGTGACAGCATACCCAGCATCCCCCATGTGCTTTTAAAGAGAGATTTTGAACATTATTTATAATGGTTCATGCATGTGTATGTGTGTGCGCGCATGCACATGCACACATGCAAACACGTGTGCACATGAATCTGTCTATGGATGCATGAGAAGCCCAGAGGTGTCAGATTCCTTGGAGCTGGAGTTCCAGACAGTCACAGCCCCCAAGTGAGTGCTGGGAGCAGAACTTGGGTCCTCAGCAAGAGCAACAGTGCCCTTAACCACTGAGCCGTCAGTACAGCCCTCCTGCACCTTTGTGCCAGGTCAAGAGCACAGCCTTTGTCTCTGGCTTCCAAAAGTGGGGACAACAAGAGAAGACACCCTCCTGGGAGTTCCCTGGACCCACCCTCCTCCCCCAGGGGAGCAAGTAGCTCTCAGCATCAGATGAGGAAGAATATCATCTCAAACAGTACACTCTCCTTCTGCGTTCTCCTCAGTTCCCAAGACTGCCTAGCTCTGACTCACAGCTCTCTGAGTCCTTGATCCGGGCCTACCATTCCCATGTCCCCAGGACTTCTAGGCTTAGTGTCCCTGCCTGGGACCTGTGTTTTGTCTATCAAATATGCTGCCTTTATTTAGTGCTGATCCATTTGCCCATTTTACTAATGAAGAACTGTCCGTTGCTGAGATAATGTGTGCTTCCAGCACTCCGGATTTTGAGAAAGTGCCGGCTAAGGGCAGAGCTCTGACATTTGAGTCGGAGGCTGTGACTCAACATGGGACCAGGTGAGATCTGCAGGAGCATGTTTGTAGTATTGGAAAGAGCTGGGTGGGACGCCCTTAATATTGCAGGTTCATCAGGGCTAGGGAATCCATGCTGGAGGTGCCCAGAGAAAACACATGATACAAGTATTCCAGACACATATGTTCACCTGCATGCATTAACACATGCACATGCTTATTACTCAGGTTCCAGAAGACTGACCAGGGAAGGGAGATGAGAGTCACTGAATGAACCTCTGAACTGGTTCCAGGGTCGTGACCTCCCACCTAGGCCTTTGCTTGGAGAGCTGGGAGTTTAGAACCCTCAGATAATTCTGATTGAGTAAGGGTTGAACTCTTCACTCAGGTCCAAGGAAGGCTGTGCCCAACACATTACAAGCAAGTGATTTGCTATGACCAAAGTAATTGGGGACTGCTCTTGCTTAATCTACACCAAACTCATGTTGAAATTTAGTCCCCACAGGGAGGTATTTAGAGGTGGGGCTGGAGGCACTGGAGAGGTAGTGAATCTGAGTTCAGGGTCTCAGCACCAACATAAAAAGCTGGGTGTGGCTGTATGTTCCTATAATCTCAGCACGGGGTTGGGGGGCAGAGATAGGAGGATTCCTGGAGCTTACAGCCAGCCAGTCTAGTTAATCAGGGAACCCTAAGTTCAGTGAGAGACCCTGCATCAAAAGTATAAAGTGGAGAGTGATTGAGGAAGACACTTGATATGAACTTCTGGCCTCCACATGCATGTACACACGTGTGCATGCACACACACATGCATGTATGCATGTGCAAGAACACACACACACACACACACACACACACACACACACACACGAGATAGAGCAAGCTGAGCTTTTAAGAGGTGGCTGGTCAGAAGGTGCATTCAGGGACTTCCTTGCAGGGTAACTTCACACTATTGGAGTAGCGGGGAGCGACAGGCTTCAGGCAGCCCCAAGCCGAGTACATTTTGCCTTCAACTCACTTGTAGGACTTATTTTTGCTAGCGTATTTACTTAAATCTGGCTTCAGCTAGTGTTAAAATTAGCAGGCATTCCTTAAGAAGGTGCCCCAGCAGATGGGAAGCTTAGAAGCTAGCCTGGAGCTGGAGGAAGTTTGCCTGAGAGGCAGCGCCAGTCACAGATCATCCCTGATGGGTGTCCCCATGGAGTCTGAGAACCTAGAGCCGCTGGCAGATTCCAAGGAAGGTGGCAGGGCTGATGAAATAGATAAAGATGAGAAAAGCTGGCGGGATCCAGTTCATTGATTCAGAAAGGCAGTGGGGGCGGGGACTGGGTGGTGGAGCTCCTGTGGCTCAGCTGAGAGAGCTCTTGCCTGGTGTACAAGAAAGCCTGGGTTGGATCCCCAGCACTATGCAAACTGGGTGTGGGAACACACGTCCTTAATCCCAGCACTGGAGATAGACCTAAGAGAATCAGAGGTTCAGGGTCTCGCCTACATAGCAGCCTGAGTTACAGGAGACACTTAAAAAAAAAAAAATCAGGCAAGAAAGTCACAAGAGCTGGTCTTGGCCAGCTCCCTCGTTTTATAGACAAATTGCAGTTCGGAGTAGAAGGTGACTTGTCTCAATCCCACAGCTAACAAACCACAGACCAAGAGCTGAGTGCATGCCGCACAATTTCCAGTCCTTGGTCCCCTTCTGCCTTTGTGCTTCCAGGAGGTGGGGGCATCCCTTGGGATTCTTGCCCCTATGAGTGACAGGCATCAGATGAGAAGACAGGGATAAATGGGCCTGGAAAGAGAAGGGGATGAGTGGACACGGGATTCTTTGGTCCTCTGCGTCCAAGCAGGCTTCTTCTGTCCGGTCTCAGTATATTTATCTGTAAAATGGATCGCTTGGCTCTCGTGAGCTGGCCAAGGCAAGATGTACCAGACCAGAACATTCTTTCTTGGCCACTGAGACCTCAGAGATGGGATAGAGCCAGAGTCAGGCAGTGGAAAGCCATGGCTCCAAGACCAGGAGGCGCCTGGTCCAGGGTGGAGGTGGGGGCAGAGAGCAGCAGAGTTAGCGCAGTGCCTTCCACCCCAGCTATTTTTACCCCCAGAACACTGGACTGCAAGAGGCCTGGCTAAAAATACCAGCAGCCAGTCCTGAACATCCTTTCCTCAGAGAGGCGGGTGGAGGGAGCTCAGCTTTCTCTGTCCTGAGATTGGGATGCCCTCAGGGACACTCAGGAGACGGACCCTTCCCTCTGAAGACCGTCAGAGTGGAGACAGTCAAAGAATAAGGGTGCTTTTGTCATTTCCAGCACTTCTACTCAGCCCTGTTTCCACACACCCACACTTTTAAAACCCAGTCTGCTACAGTTTTATATTTTGCTTCCATCACTGATTATTTCTTAAATATTTGATGTTGCCAAGTAGCCTCGTTTTTGTCATTTTAATGGCTGTGTAATATTCCATCCCGGACCCTTTCTGCTCTCTAATTGCTGGACCTTTGAAGGCTTCCAGTTTGCCCTTCTTTTAAGTAAGACTTCCATGGACATCTTTGGGCATGTGGCTTTTTCTTTCTTATTAATTATTTCTGTAAGATAAGTGCTTGGGCTGGCGGGTAAGGCTGTGTCGGTGCTATTTGATGTGGCTTGCCAAATTGCTTCAGAAGTTAGCAAGGGAGGGTGTAATATAAAGATACAGCTCATGCCTGAGCCAAACACTCAGGGAAATCAGAGCAGGGTGCCAACAGGCGCCGCCTCCAACCCCGGGGGCCTTCCTTGTCTCTTCTCCTTCCCCTCCTCCCCTCTCCTTGCTTTCTTACTTTTCCTTTAGAGACTGAGGTCTCATGTATCCCAGACTGGCCTGTACTCACTTTATACCCAAAGATGACCTTGAACCTCCGGGGCTCCGCCTCCACCTCCACCTCCGCCTCCCATGGGCTGGAATCACCTCTGCAGCACTGGGAATTGATCTGAGTTACAACCCAGACTCTCTCCACCCCCTCTTTTCTCCCCACCCCCATCCTGTCTGCTCACTGTTTCTGAGGTCTTACTTTATTCCAAGTCCTCTACTAGGTAATTTTCTCACCCACGCCCTGGAACCAAAGTCCTCATTATCCCTATTTTGCAGATGAAAAGACTGAGACACAAAAGACTAAATGAGATCAAAGGGGCAGACAGTAACTGGTGGGAACCAGTTGTCATTTCACACAGACTCTCAGGATGAGTACCAGAGCTCCCAGGGAGGGATATCTCAGACTCACAACAGCTGCTAGTCTTTCCTTTCTGTGTCTTTGAATTCAAATAATGCAGAGGAAAATCTGACTGGCTCATCTGAATCAGGGCAGAGGTGCCCTACAAATAAGGGCCAAATGAACCAAAAAGCCATGATGGGACAGGCACAGGGAGGAGATCTGAGAGGTACAGGTCATAAGGGCCGGTGAGCCAACTATCATGGTAGCCCAGCTTGCACTTTGCTAGGAAAAACTATTTTAAGGGCCAGCTAGATTGCTCAGGAGGTAAAGGAACTTGCCACCAAGACTGAAAATCTGAGTTCAATCCTAGTGGCAGAAAGGGAGGACTCACTCCTGCAATTTGTCCTCTGACCTCCATAGGTACACGTGCACACACGCATGCACACACATACACCACACACACACACACACACACACACACACATAAGTATATTTTTAAATTAAGCATTTTGCTTTTTACTATACTAATTTATCTATCTGCCTATCTATCTATTTATTTAGTTGAATTTATATGTGTATGCATGTATGTATGTACACATATACCATGGCCCCTGTGTGGAGGTCAGAGGTCAACTCCCAGGAGATAGTTTCCTCTCTCCTTCATGTGGGTTCAAGGGATTGAACTCTGACTGTCAGACTTGGAAGCAACCTAACCCCTGAACTATCTTCCAGTCCTTTTAAGATAAAGTAATTGATATAGATGTTGCATATATATATATATGCATATATATGTATATATGTATGTTTCTTTGATTATTGGTAGGAATGAAAATGTTTTTATATGTTGTTTTTAACTTTATTTATTTCATCCTTTTAAGATAAAGTAATTGATATAGATGTTGTATATATATATATATACATACATACACATATATGTGTGTATATATGTATGTTACACACATGTATGTGTATATATGTATGTTTCTTTGATTATTGGTAGGAATGAAAATGTTTTTACATGTTGTTTTTGCTTTATTTATTTGTGTGTGTTTTTGCATGTGCATGTATTTGTGTGTGCAGATACACACGAGCCATGTTCTGCACGTGAAGGTCAGAGGACAACATTCAGGGGTCAGTTTTCTCACCGCATTCAGGCAGGGTCTCTCTTGTTTCTGCTGCCGTGTGGCTTACTCCAGGCTAGCTGACCTACTGCATCGGACTCGGTACATGGTTCCGGGAATTGAACTCAGGTCTTCCGGGTTGTTTGCCTAGCATTCTTAGGAGATGAGCCATCTCCCCAACCCTGTTCCTTCTTCCCTCCAGGACAAGCTTTATCATTGATCAAGCCTTACATGCCTCAGGTCTTAGTGTTGTGTGGGAGAATGAGATTCTGAGGGGCCTGTAGTTGGAGGAAGGATGGAGGCTCCCTGATTTTCCTTTGTCCTTTCAGCCTGTGGGGAGGGATGGTTAACTGGCTTCCTCCAATGCTTCTGACAATACTTGGACTAGACACTGTTCGGCAGGAACCTTTCTGTGCAGGACGATCTGAGCTTGTTCCCTCCTCTGAAGTTCCTCATTAGGAAGGGACCGACCAGTCATTTTCAGGAGCTTGAGTATGCTGCTTACACCTGATCTTGTATCCCCTGTCTTCTCTTTGTCATTTGGTGGCTTTGCCTTATCTCAGTTCTGGAATGATTGTGCCCACACCTTTTTACTTCAAATACCCTGGGACAGAGCTTCCACGTCTATACTTCTCACAACTTTAGCTCTAAACAGGATACCTTCCATCAAAGAAAGTAAAACTGGGGGGCTGGGGGGGGCAGCAAGCTACAAGGTAATTGTACATCTGACAGAGACACTGAGGGCTCCAGACCACGACAGACATGTGTCTTAGGCAGTCAGCATTGGCATAGATATGTCGAGCAGCCAGCTGATCCTCTTTTGTTTGACAGTCAGGTGGCTTTGCACTGGGCCTACTCTTCCAGCCAGCTGTTGACAGCTGTAGAAGTGGGTGGACAGGAGTGGTCAGAGGTGCTCTCTGAAACCAAGGTTCGGGTTTATGCCACCTGTGATTTTAGCCTCTCAATCCAGAGCTAGGTCCTAGGCCCTTGGAGGCTTTGGTGCTAGGGCTTCTGGATTCTTAGATTCTTATTTGGAACTGTGATAGCCTCTTATGGCACCCTCTTCCACCAGACCCCGGGGACATTTGGGACTGCCCGTGGCCAAGGAAACTGATAAAGCCAGGAGTCGTAGATGGTACTTCCTCTCTGTAAACCAGCTAGCTTCTGGTGGCAAAGCCAGTAGCATCCATTGGAGCCACAGTGCCTTGTATCATGAGCCATAGATTAAGAATGTTTTTAAAAGTATCTCTGTTCTTGGTGTAAGGAACATAGTCCCCCTTGACTCTCGAGATTGGTAGACAGGATTTTCTGGGGCTAGCCCCTTGTTTCCCAGGGCTAAGACTGCTATTCTGCACTTATTCTGTGGTAATAAGATTTTTGGTTGGATGCAAAGCTCTCCACCAAAACCTACATTTTCCTGTGGCTTATGTCGCTGTAGCTGTTTAGGTCCCATCAGTGGCAAGTAGGTCCTTTTTCCTACTTGGCAAGGCTGCAAAGGCCCAAGGAGAGTGGGGACTGATGTAGTCATTTTTGACCTCATGATAAAAGCCAAACACAAAATGCTGAGAAGAGCAGAGAGCTACAAGACTGAAGGGGCCTGGGCTCCTGAGATCCTTGAACCACCGCATCACTTCATGGAGTCACCTACTTGTACTATTTGTGTGAAAGAGAGAGCATCTATCCTGTCTTGCTCTGTATTTTAGAGTTTCTTTGCTACAGAGTTGTAAGACTCTCAATAGAATGGTTATCCTGGGACCTCCATAGATATATCTGATTACGGGTTGGGCCCAGGACCCCATGTTTTGATGAGCTTTGGTGATCTCCATCCGTCATCCATCAGAACATCCATATCCCTTGCAAGGTCGCCCCACCCTTCATAATGACCCTAGATTTGTCTGTAACTTGTCAAAGCTAGCAGAACATAGTAAGTCTGCTGAAGTCAGGCCCGGGAAGTGGGTTTTGTCCTCTTGGAATTCACTTAGTTTTGCTGAGACAGGATCTCAAGTTGTCCAGGCTGGCCTTAGACAACTAGTAGTTAAAGATGGCCTTGAACTCCTGATCCTCCTGCCTCTGCCACCCAAGTGCTGGCATTATAGGTATGTGCTACAACACTATGTTTTATGTGGTGCTGGGGATCAAACTTCCAGCTTTGTGAGTGGTAAGCAAGCGCCTTCCTAAGTGAGCTATGCCCTAGCTTATCTCATTTGAGTTCTCACTCTGGAATGTTTAGTCTCTGAAACCAAGCGTCAATCCTGAGCAGCCGGGCCATAAGGAGAGGCCATGTGAGAGAGAACAGAGAGTCAGCTCCAGCCTGTCTCACCCTGCCAGACCAAGAGTGAAGCAATTTACCAATGTCACTTTCCAGTATGAGGTCTTATGGAGCAAAGCCAGGCTGTCCTTGCTATACGCTGTCCAAATTACAGACTTAGGATCAAATAAATAATGACTGTTTGAAGCTGCTAGTTTTAGGGGTGGCTTGTTATGCAGCATCAGCAACTGAAGCAAGCCCATGTGAAAGCAAGCCCATGTGAACAGCTCAGGCCCTTGGTGTTGACTGGAAAACCTCCATGTGCTCTTTTATTTTTTTTTAATATCAAGAGGCAGATGTATTGCCTGCCCTTACTCCTTGACACTAAAACACTACACAGGAACTTGGAGAAGCCCTGGGAGGTCTCAGAGAGCCATACCTTCTCCCCCTAAACTGAATGATCCCTTCCTGGTGGTTGTGGCAAAACTTATTTCTTGGAGTTGTAGCTACAGGTGAGGCTGTGGGGTCCAGGGATGGTGTCTACTCATGCAGCAGAGACTCTGTGTCCTTTATATGGGGTTCGAGGGCTGTGATGAGTCCCACAACTCACGTGAGTGTGTTGTGCAGGCAAATGAACAAATCAACACATAAGCAAATGCATGGTAGATGAAGAACAATTCCCTGAATCTGAGCCGGAGTCAAAATCAGGCCTAGAGAAGGGTCTTCTGGAAGGGAAGAGCCAGACACAAATTCAAGGTCTAATGAACATTGCTTTGGGAAGAGTTTAACCCATTGAAGATATAATTATAGCAGGTATCATTTACTGAGCTCTTACTATGTGCCAGGAATGGTGTGGAACGCTTTCTGTGAATTACCACCCTAATCACCCCAACGACTCTGGGAAGTACGTATTAGAACTTTCATCAGGTTTTATGAACGTGCAAATAAAGGCCCAGAGAGGTTAGGAAACTTACCTGAGTGGGCACGGTAAGATTTGAATCTGGATAGTTGACTGTTGGCACCCAAAGGGCACAAGCTATGTGCTCAGGCAGGTCACAGGAGTCCTGTTTCCCAGGGAGATAGCCAAGATCTGGCATGCTTTAGGGTACGATACTTACCCTGAGTTTACACGTGGTCCTGGGGAAAGAGAAGAGACAGGTAGGAGAGAGGAGAGGGTCTGGGGTCTGAGGCAGCTGGCCTTCCAGATGACACTGTTGTGCCTGCCTGAGCACCCTTGCCACGGCTCTCCCACCCTCTCCTCAGGAATGAGCCTGGCCCACTCACACGTGTCCCTAATGCCAGGTTCCAAGAAAGCCACCTAAATACCTGGTATTTGAGATGTAAAGAGACTGGCTCCCTGTACTTAAGGCTGCGCTAACTTTTCCAATTATAGCGCCCTATTTTCCAAAGTCTAAAATGGACATATGTTATAACTGTCTTGGGCCCCAAGGTTTCAGAAACACCCTTAAGGCTCCTGAAATACAATCGTATATTTTAGACTAATTCCTAGAGGGCCAAGTCGGGTTATCCGTGACAGATCTGCCAGCAGGATGCTGTTTGTCTGTGAATGAGTCCCGTGCCTGGGTCCTCTGCACTGAGGTGGGAGTGGGGAAAGAGACAGCCTGTCTTCTTCAGGGGTCCCCAGTCTGTAGGAGACATGACCAGTCCTCATGATGCCCTAGGTAGATGGCAGAGGGAAGTGCACATAAAAATCCAGCCAGCAGAAGGCCCTGCTCCCAGGGAAATCCATTGTCCCTGGGTGGGCAGGTGTATATATGAAAGTCACCTGCAGGGCTAGAGTGTCACCTGCAGGCAGGGTAGGTTGGTGGGGACACTGGAGCTGAGCTGTGAAGGCTTACTGGAACCATTGTGACCCCTTGCTGGTTGGCCAGGGCATTTTCTCATGAAACCCAACTGTGGTTATTAACCATTGATCATGCAGGGTGATGGGCTTTTCTGGTTGTAGCATTTGGCCAGTAGACTTGTGAGTAAATGAGCTAGAACTAATCCTGTAGCTAAACTGTGAGGCTTTTCAGAAAAGCACATGCCTCACTTGCCTAATAGCTCCGTGGGGGAGATGAGTTATAAACTGTCAGCCCTTAAACGGCCCTTTCCCTGTGATGGGGAAGCAGCTGTCTTGGAAGCCTTGCTTCCTGACACTTGTGAAAAACAGCAGAGCCAACCGCCAAGCTCATAGACCAACAGGGATTATTGGGAGAGGGAGGGTGTTACACGTAAGGAAGGGTTTCAGGCTGCATCCTGAAAGCTGGGTTTAATTCTGCTTAGTCCTTAATTAGCTGGCCATCACCTCAGAAATGGAGTAACACATCCCATCTCCATAGAGACAGCCTGAAAGAAAAGACAAGAAAGGGAGCCTTGGTCGACAGAGACATAGCTTTTCCTTAGAGAGCCCCAATCTGAGGGGGACACGGCCTATCCTCAAAAGGGCTCTAGTTTGAGGGAGACATGGCCTGTTCTCAGAAGGCCCCAGTCTGAGGGAGACATGACCTGTCCTCAGAGGGCTCCAGTCTGAGGGAGACATGGCCTGTCCTCAGAGGGCCCTAGTCTGAGGGAGACATGGCCTGTCCTCAGAGGGCTCCAGTCTGAGGGAGACATGGCCTGTCCTCAGAGGGGAGACATAGCCTGTCCTCAGAGGGCTCTAGTCTGAGGGAGACATGGCCTGTCCTCAGAGGGCTCCAGTCTGAGGAAGATATGGCCTGTCCTCAGAGGGCTCCAGTCTGAGGGAGACATGGCCTATCCTTAGAGGGCCCTAGTCTGAGGGGGACATGGCCTGTCCTCAGAGGGGAGACATGGCCTGTCCTCAGAGGGCTCTAGTCTGAGGGAGACATGGCCTGTCCTCAAAGGGCTCCAGTCTGAGGAAGATATGGCCTGTCCTCAGAGGGCTCCAGTCTGAGGGAGACATGGCCTATCCTTAGAGGGCCCCAGTCTGAGGGAGACATGACCTGTCCTCAGAGGGCTCCAGTCTGAGGGAGACATGGCCTGTTCTCAGAGGGGAGACATGGCCTGTCCTCAGAGGGCCCCAGTCTGAGGGGGACATGGCCTGTCCTCAGGGACTTAGAATACCTGGTCAGCAATGCCAATCACTCATCTTATGGGAGTCTTGCAGGTCAGAACCAGACTAGGGCTCACAGGCTCAGGGGAGTGTGAGTCATGGTGCTGGACAGGCTGCGCTTTTCTGGGGACTGGGATATCATGGCCTGGCCATGCAAAGGAGTGCCAGGAAAGGGCCTGTTTAGGTCTACAAAATTGGCTTCCCAGACCAGAAGGTTTCTTTCCAGAACAATCTACTAGAATTCCTGCTGCCTGGGAACAGGGATTCCAGCCTGCCTTCTGAGCTGATTCCACCCCAGACCCCAAGGCTGGGCCTGGTAACCTAATAGAAGCTCAAAAAGAAAAAAAAATTGCTCAATTAGTTAGTGCTCAATTTTATTCTCAACACCAAAAAATCTTGACAAACCACTCCTACTTCAGGCAACCACTGAAAAGCAACAACTATAAATTCATTTGCTAATAGAGTGCAAATCCTAATCCACTATTTGGTGGAAGAAAAAAGAACCCAATGAATTTAGAGGGTGATTACTATGTAACAAAACTTTCCCGAGATTCTTTGTGTTGACACAGGTCTCCCAGGCTAGAAAACTCCTGCCTCTGTCTTCTCAGTGCTGAGATTGTGATCAGGGGCCATCACGTATCTTCCTGGGCCGGCCTCCTAATGGACATGCAGCTTCTTTTCAGTCGTGTTACTGAGGCATGGGAAATCACACATACCCAGAGTCACTGTGATGAGATGTAAGCTAATGTCCAGTTCAGATCTCCCTCAACTTGGTTTTTGTTTTGTTTTGTTTTTGTTTTTGTATTCCATTCAATCTTTTCTCTAGCTACTTTCAGAACTGAAAAGGTAACTCCTCAAATCTGTTTATGGGTGTGTGCCCCAGGGAGCCCCAGTTCCTATCAGGCAGGAACATCAGACCTGATAGATGCCTTGATGACACCGACCTTCCAACAAGCAGTAAATTACCCCACACAGCAAGTGTCTGCTATGTTGGCCCAACTACCTGGACTATCCCGTCAGCACTCAGAATATGTGGCTATGCACAACTTCCCAGAGCTCAAAAGTCCTAGGAGGTATTACATGGGGCTGTCATTTCTGCTACAGAGTTCCTGTCAAAGGGCTGCTGGTGTCCCCTAGGCCTTGATGCGGGTGGGGGCAGCTCCAGCAGTTTCCTCAGGGCTGAGCTGGCAAGGGTCGG
Organism: Mastomys coucha; assembly: GCF_008632895.1. Taxonomy (NCBI): domain Eukaryota; kingdom Metazoa; phylum Chordata; class Mammalia; order Rodentia; family Muridae; genus Mastomys; species Mastomys coucha. The sequence continues at coordinate 60,526,888 of NW_022196909.1, read as the reverse complement.
TCTCCAGCACTGCTGTCTGGCAGATGCTGTCACCGCCTTTCCCATAGTTCTCCAGTTCCTGTTCTCTGTTGTTTCTTACTGTCTCTTCTTCGTTATTATCCTCTCTGAGGAGGCACAGAGCAGCCGTCACTTCTTGGATGTGTTCCTGTCCCTGTGTGTGTGCACACACACATGCTTGAATGTGGACACCTCATTGCTCTCCACTTACTTCTTGAGACAGGGTCTCTCACTGAACCTGGAGCCCACTGATTAGGCTGGACTTGCTGCTGACTGGCAGGCAAGCTGTAGGGCTATTCTTGTCTCTAGATGCCCAGTGGTCACTGTGCTGGGCCTTTTATTTAGGGTGCTGGGGGGGCATCCAGGCTCAGGTGTTTCTTGTTATTGCCTCCCCTCTCCGCATAAGAAATCTGAGGGTTGGAGCCTGGAGAAGCCGTGGATCTTGACCAAGGTCATTCAAACCCTCCAAAGTCAGCTAAGATCTGAATCTAGAGTTACCAGTTTCGAAGAAGATTCTGCAAATGTGCTGAATTGATTAAAACCATGCCGGTGGGGCCAAAGAAAACAATTCATGTCAACCAGTGAGGATATAGCTCTGTGTGTGCCCAGAGCGGCTCCGTGAGGAAGGCAAGATGCTAGCTACCCTTGCGAGAGTCTCCAGGAGGGAGCGAGGCCAGGAGGGAGGCATGTGGTACACTGTGGTCTCCAGCTGCAAGCTAGAACTTCTTTTAAAAATCTATTTTGTTAACCTGTTTCATGCTGATGAGAACATGAATAAATACTTGTATAAATGGAAAAAAATCTATTTTGTTTACAAAAACATATAAAAATAATTTGTATTAACTGTTGCTCAGTGTGTTCCATGCAAAAGCCACAGCCGTGAACATGTAGAGGTCACACAACCTTAGGGGCTCAGTTCTTCCTGGTACCTTATCGGGTCAGGAGTTCTCTCGATTATTCTCTGTACTATGTGCATCAGACAGCTCTCCTGTCTCTACCTCCCGTCTTGCTGGAGTGCTGGGATTATAGATGTGAGCTGACTCACTTGGCTTTTTGCTTGGTTTCTGGGGACTGAACTCGGGTTTTCAGGCCTGTGTGAATAGTGCTGAGCCATCTCTCCAGCCCTAAAAATAAATTTTAAATTAACAGAAATATAGTTTCCAAGAGCTCATGCCAAACTTCCTGTGAGTCAGCATCCAACCCCACGATCGAGCCTTGGAGCTTGTGTTAACAAGAATCCCAGGAGGGGGCCAGAGTCCCTAATTTGTAGCTTCCTGGAACCAGGACCCACTCTGGTCTCTTCTGGCTTGATCCTGCAGCTAGTATAGGTCTCAGTTCTGGTGGCTGGATCAGGAACTGAGCCCATCAGTGGTGGGATGGCCCTTTTTAACTCTCTCCGGGGACCTAGATGTCTTGAGTGGTGGCCCTGCACAAGTCAGCAGTACAAGAAGGCTCAGGCCTGTGCTGGGCCCAGGACAGCCACAGGTTACATCTACTCTTCACTGACACCAGGATCTACTTGCTTTGCATTCAGGCCCCAGCACCTGTGTCCTCCAAGGTCAGCCAGGTCTACATCACTATTGCTCCGTAGGCAACAGGCTATGCTCCAGCCACCCTTCCCCAGGCTCGTCTTCAGTTTAGCTGTAGCTTGGGGCTCTGCTTCACTTCTGCAGAAGCGCAGAGGGTTTCTCTGTGTGAAACCTTAGCGTTGTCTCCCTGGGAGCTGGCAGGGAAGTCGGTCTGCAGCCACACTGCCTGGGTTCTGGGCCTGGCTCTGTTACACTTAGCTGTGTGGCCTGGGGCAAGCTGGTATGCTCCAATGTGAGGACGGAAGGAGGTGGGAGACGAGAAGCTCTGAGAGTAATGTCTGGCCCTTGGGGAGTGCACAGTGAATGTTCTGGGTAATGTCACTCTCATTAGCAACTCAGTAGGGAGAGTGATAAGAGATATTAGCCAATGTCCTAGGTTCTGGGGTTGTGCAGTTTGGCTTCTAGTTTCTGCATTCTAGTTTTTAGCTCTTTCATTAACCTCTCAAAGCCTGTTTCATCCCTCCCTTCCTTCCTTCCTTCCTTCCTTCCTACCTCCCTCCCTCCCTCCTTCCCTTTTTCCCTTCCTTCCTTCCTTCCTTCCTTCCTTCCTTTCTTCTTTCTTGCAGCAGTGGTGTGTGTGTGTGTGTGTGTGTGTGTGTGTGTGTGTGTGTGTGTATCTGTGTATGTGTCCATGTGTGTGTGTGTCCATGTGTGTGTGTGTGTGTATGTGTGTCTGTGTGTGTCTGTGTGTGTATGTGTGTGTGTGTATCTGTGTGGTAAATGTATGGGTACATATGTATACGAGGAGTCCAGAGGCTGATGTTGGGAGGCTGTGTCTATTAGTTTTATGTCAACTTAACAAAAGCTAGAGTCGTTTTGCAAGAGAGACCCTTGATAGAGAAAATGCCCTCACCAGATTGGCCAGTGGGCAAGCTTGTAGGGCCTTTTCTTGATTGATGATTGATGCAGAAGGGCCCAGCTCACTGCAGACAGCACCACCTCTGGGCCAATGGTTCTGGTGCTGTACGAAAGCAGACTGAGAAAATCATGAGGAGCAAGCCCGTGAGGAGCACCCCTCTCTCCATGGCTTCTGCTTCAGTCTGTGGCTCCAGTTCCTGGACTGACTTCTCTCACTGATGGGATGACCTGAGAGTTGTGAGCTGAAATAACCCTTTTCTTCCTCAAGTTGCTGTTGGGCATGGTGCTTTGTCACAGCCGTAGAAACTCTGACTAAGACAGGTGTCTTCCACCATTGCTTTCCTTGAAACAAGGTCTCTCACTGAACCAGGAACTCACCAGTTTAGCAAGACTAGATGTCTAGTGAGTGCCAGAAATCCACTGCCCCTGCCCCAGCACTGGAGAATAGATGTGTGCCTCTGTCCTGGGCTTATCACAGGGGTGCTAGGTCATCTGCACTCAGATCCCCAAGTTTTGGTAGCAAACTTCAACCTCAGCTTCTTGATTTCCAAGATTATAGCGACGTGCCCCCATGCCTGGGCCATCTGTACAAGAGAACTTCTCCTATTACACAGGAAGGTTGAAGATGGTGCCTGGTATCAAATAGATGTTCAGTAAATATCCACAGCATGGGTAAAGGCACAGGGGTGGAGTGAGAGACACACTTGGATTATGGTAAGGGTCAGATGGTATACCTGATCATATGTGGGTCAAGAGGACAGGGCAAGAATCTCCTCAGTGGCAAGGAGGTCACGGCCTGGGGAAGGCCCTGGACTACTCAGGGATTCATGAGAGAGACATATATCATCGCTGTCATCAGCAATACTACCACCGGTGCCATCAAGGAGTCAAGTCCCAGAAAGCCATGTGTGATAGCTAATTTCAGTGTCAACTTAATAGGCTTCATGATAGTGATTTTCAACCTACCTAATGCTGGGCCCCTTTCAGGCAGTTCCTCATGTTGGGGTGGACCATAACATAATTTTTATGGCTGCTTCCCAACCATAGCTTTGCTAGTATTGTGAATCACAATGTAAGCATATGTTTTCCAATGGCCCTGAGTGACCCCTGTGGAAGGGTTACTCAATACCCCTACTTCAAAAGAGGTTGTGACCCAAGGATGAGAACCACTGCACTAGAAACACTGGAGACGAAAGCTACTGGTCCTGTCTATCTGGGGTTATATAGATTAGGAGAACTGAGTTGGGAAGATCTACCCTGAGTGTATGGGTTACCAACCCACGGGCTGAGAGGTCTCTGAATAAAGGGAACCAGTGAGCTGAGCACCAGCATTCATGTCATTCTCTGCTTCCTGACTATGGAGAGCCGCTGCCTCACCTGGCACCACGCTTTCCCCACATCGAGAAACTAAGCCCCTCCCCCACATAAGTTGCTTTTGTCAAAGTATTCTGACCTAGCAATGAGACAAGTAACTGATACAGCGTACCACTAGAATCCACCCTAAGGGCTAGAAAGTGTATCTGGCTATGAGGTTAGCAAAGTGGTGCAGTGTCTAAAGCAGCCTGAAGAAAGCAAAAGACCACCAGGCAGTGGTGGCGCACACCTTTAATCCCAGCACTTGGGAGGTAGAGGCAGGTAGATTTCTGAATTTGAGGCCAGCCTGGTCTAGAACAGGACAGCCAGGGCTATACAGAGAAACCCTAGAGAGAGAGAGAGAGAGAGAGAGAGAGAGAGAGAGAGAGAGAGAGAGAGAGAGAGAGGAGGAGGAGGAAGGGAGGGGAGAGGAGAGGAGAAAAGAAGAGGAGAGGAGAGGAAAGGAAAGGAAAGGAAAGAAGGAAAGAAAAGGAAAGGAAAGAAAAAAGAAAAAGAAAGCAAAGGACCTACCTGTGTGGCTTTATGTGTGGGCACGGCTCCCACCCGAAGAGGCCCTGTCTTGGAGGGGGTTGCCTCCACACTGCCTCGGCTCCCCCTTCTCTATCCATCCCGATGTTCTAGCCCTTACATGGGGTTGTCAATGCTCTCCCTGACTGAAGGGAACGTAGAAGGCACATCAGCCCCCACTGTCCAAGGCCATCATCAAAGGTCTAGCTTTCCACTTAACCAGTGGCCGTTATTAGGTACTCAAGGTCAGGCACATTCCTTTCAATTATGTCTTGTTCAGTAGTAATTTATCTGCATCCCTTCTGTAAACCGGAAACTGCATGAGGTCCAATAGGCAGCTCTCACTCCTGGAAATCAACAAGGGGTACATAATTCAGTGTTCTATCTTTAGTGTCCCCAGTGATACGACCCAGAGATGGATAGATGAACTAAGCATATACATCAGACCAAGCGCTGCTCTAGGTTATTCTCTGTTGCTATGACAAACACTAGGACCTTAAGAGAGAAGAGAATGTATTTGGCTTATATGCCCAGGTTACACCCATCCTTGAGGGGAGTTAGAGCTGAACTCAAGCAGGAACCCAGAGGCAGAGACCACAGAGGCCAGATGCTTGCAGGCTTGTTCACTCATGGGTTCACACTTAGCTAGCTTGCTTGTTTTCCCTTTTTCTTTTCTTTTTCTTTTTCTCTTCTCTGTCGACACCATTTTCTTCTTTATAATCTTCTTCCTCCTCTTCTCTTCCTCTTCTGCTCCATTTTTTCTCTTCTCCCTCCTCTTCTCTCTCCTCTTCTTCCTCCTCTTCTTCCTCCTCTCCCTCCCCATCCCTCTTCTCCTCCCCAACCCCCTCCCTCCTCCTTCTTTCTCTCCTCCTCCTCCTTATTCTTTGAGAGAGGGTTTCTCTGTGTACCCCTGGCTGTCCTGCAACCCACTCTGTAGACCAGGCTGTCTTCAGACATCTACTTGCTTCTGCCTTCCTAGTGCTGGGATTAAAAGCATGGGGAAACCACACTTTCTTATATATGGCCCAGGACTAATTGCCTAGGGATGGTGCCACCCATGGTGGGCTGGGCCCTAGTGCTTTGATTAACAATCTGATCAAGTTTTTAAATTGAGGCTTTCTTCTCAGGGGACTCTAGGCTGTGTCAAGCTGACCAGGACAGGCAGTTTACAGACATGAAGCCATTCAATCCTCATAACCCTGATAGTGATGCTGTTATAACCTTCATTTACAAAGAGGAAACTGAGGCATGGAGCTGTTGAGCCATTCATCTAAGGTCACACAACTGAGAGATGACAGGATTCCAACTTCAACCTCCTGAGCACAGACCCAATTTCTACCCCACTCTGAGCGCTCATTAACGTTTGTGGAGTGACAAGACACGATTTGGGAAGGGTGACAGACAGGCAGGTATGCTCCTGTTGGGAACTGGGCAGCAGGTTTGGCTTCCAGACTGATTTGAGAACTGAAGTCAGCAGCTCGGCATCTCAAGGCCTTTTGGCCCTGGCTCCACCTCTGCCTTGCCCTACCAACCACCTGGCCAGGCACAGGCACAGGCAGCCCAAACAGAACTCAGTTGCTAGGGCCCTGGCAGGGGATGCCTTGCCCGATAATCCCTGCCTCTCTGGGAACCCAGTCTCCCCCTGGTCATGTCTGTCAAGGCCATCTAGCTTGGCCTAGATGCCAGCTGCTCCCTCTGTGGTTTGTCCCCTTCCTGTAGCCCCTTTAAAGGCAGGAATGCCATCTCTTTCCCCACTCTGCTTCTGTGGCCTTCCTGAGAGATCCGCAATCAGAACAGAACTATAAGGGTCAGGCTGCCCGAGGTCCAACCCTGGACCTGCTGCATGGCTTTGGGTAATTTTGTTTAATTTCTATGAGCTCCATTTAACTTACTCTGGACATCAAAACAGGCTGCTGTGAGCGTTAGACTGGAGAGAAGTTAGAACACGTGAGGCTTTTTAACGGAGATGCATTTGAGTTCCATGTGCATTTGGTTAAGGACACTCACATATCCTTTCTCTCAGCTGTTCCTTTAAACTGATGAGCACAGAGCCAGTTCTCCGAGGGAGGGAGGGAGGGAGGGAGGGAGGGAGGGAGGAAACCCGTAGGGCAGTTACAACCACCATGGTCCCCAGCCGGGTTCCTCTGAAACCCAGAGCAGGCTGTCAGGAGAAACATGCTCCAACTCTCCCTTCAAGTCATCCCTGGGCTAAGCAGGAGTCAGGAGAAACCCCTCTGCTCTGGTGCCCTCATTCTAGGAGTCCCTAGAATGTGCGGTACCTGACAAAGAACCTGAGACTGCCCGCTCTAACCTTAGAGCTCATCATGAAGCTCATCAGTATTTTTGCACTGAGGTTCAATTCTCTCCCTGATGCACTGGTTGACTTTGCTTTGCTTCTCTTACTCTTTATCATTCCTTTATCCTCGGTAGGTAGGTCCAGAAGGTGCCTTGCAAACACACCAGTGTCAATTAAACAGTTAAGCAGCAGAAGTAGCCTTCCTTATACTGTTCTGTCCCCCGATGTTCCCGCCCATAGCTTACATGCACCCCATTCCTTCAGCCCCCTCCCCAGGCCATCCTAGGGAGATGGGAATGACAGCTTCCTTCTCTTTATTTCCTTTGCATACTTTTCGTTCTCCCTGGAGTTGCCGATCATGATTTTCTGTGTATTTAAAGATAGCTCAGCGACTCTTGTTTTATGAAAACAGTAACAGCTAACATCTGTAGGGCACTTTGTAGTTTAAAGCACAAAGTCTTTTCTCTGTAACAATGTGTTTCAGACTTTACAGTAGCCTTCTGAGGTGTGTACTGTTGTAATTCCATTTTCCAGATGAGGAACCGAGGCACAAGCAAGCGAAGTGACTTACAGTTCAGGAACGAGTTTGCCCCAGGTAGATGGTTGGTTCCCATCTGACCTCTCCTGGTCCCTGGACCATCTCCTCTCAGTCAGTCTTCATCTTCTTTCTGTGTTCTGAGTTCCATTTTGTCTTTTTGTAGAGACTGGTTAGGGAAGGCTGACCTGGGCTATGTTCCTCTGCAATTCCAGAGGCAAGTGGAGCTCACCAGGCCCCCTGTGCTTACTAGGCAGCCTGCTCACTCTCAGACCTCCCTGTTGCAGGCCTTATGTGGCAGGCAACACAGAGCTCAGCAGGTGCAGGTCCAGCTGGGCCCACAGGGGCTCAGAAAGGCCAAGTCAACGGGTAAGAGTGCTTGCTTCTTTTGCATAGGACCCAAGTTCCACATCAAGTTGTTCACAGCCATCTGTAGATCCAGCTCTAAGGAGCTGGATGTCTCTGGCCTCCTCAGGTATCCACATACCCCCTCACACATATGCCTACATGCAAATAAACATAAGTTTGAAAAAAGCATGTATGTGTATGTAAATCTATACCTATACATACAAAGCTATGCAAGCCACATTTGCATACTATGTGCAAATACAGTCAACATGTGCTGTATATTTCATACAAGAAAATTCACACGTGCACAGACATAAACCATGCAAATAAACACATACTAATATACATAAACAAGCATACATGTACACATCCTTGTGGCGTACACAAAGGCACCTACATCTTTGTGCACATGTGCCCATATTGCAGGGGGCCTACCTGTCTTGGACTGTGGGGAGGTGATGGGAAAGAGTTGGCATGTCTGGATGCTGCAGGTGTCTGGCAACTTAGGGTGAGTATGTCCTGTCTCCTCTCTTGAGGTGTCAAAAGCAAGTGCTAGGCCAGTATCTGCTTGCTACAGGCCAAGAAGGTATGGTCCCCAGACCACAAAGATTTGAGGGTCTCCCACAAGCCATTGCCTTGCACCAAGTTTGGTTCTGGCCATGCATGCTTCCAGGGCCCCAAGACCCTGCAAGATTACAGCTTAAAACAATGCAAGAATGGGTGGACCAAGCAAGCTGCCCTTCGGGAATGCCCCTTTGGACCAAATAAGGACTCAAACCCAGTGTGTCAGACTCCAGAGTACCCACATGGGCTGGGTCACATGAGTCTCTTGGATTATCACACAGTAGGTGCTCTGTCAGGGTAAACAGCCATTAACCTGAAGACCAGCAGCCCTAAGGGGTCCAACGTCTGACAAGGGGTTCGGATACCTAGGATTCTTTGGCAAAGCTGACTCCCTCCATGTTTGGGATACCCCCCATCCTTCACTCCCTCCTGAGGGGTGTGTCTACAGAGTTGGGGGCCCTAGGCTTCCCCTTCCTCTCCTCTTCCCAGCTTCGGCTCCCCACCCCCACACATTCCTCTTCCTCAGACATTCAGACATTCGCTTCAAGGGCTTGCTGGTGATTTCAGGCAGGGTTTGGTTTGCTCTCAAGCATTTCCCTGAGTGGCCCCTGGGTGTTTGCTCTGATCCAGATGGCATCCAGATGCAAACCTCCCTCCCCCCCAGCTGGGGGAGCCCTGTCCTGACCTCCACCTCACACCCACCTCCCTGCCCCAGCAGCTTTGTTCCTCCGGCCTGAGGTCAGGGCACGGACCAACACCTCTGCCTGCGGCTCTGTCCAGAGCCGGGCTCCTGGCCATCCTATGCTCCATCGGTCTCCCTCCCCAGCCTTTGTTCATTTCAACAGGTCATTGCTGCAAGAGCCAAAACAAATGTCAGCGTGATAATGAGGGAAGCTGGGATGCGGCTCTGCCCCTTGGGGTGGGGAGGGGAATACCGGGTGTGTGTGGAAGCAGAGGGAAGGAACACATGCTTGGAGCCTTGAACCTCCAGCTCAGATCCCTAGGGACCATATCCAAATGCAGAAATGGGCATCAATGACTGCTGCGCTGGAAGTGACGAGGCCAGTGAGCCCCAAGCAACAACTACTCACAGAGTACCCCATCCCATACTCTGAACCGAGTGTGAGCATTTCCGTTTACAGATAGAGAAACTGAGGTCCAGCAAGAAGAGAAGCGCCGAGCACAACACCTTATTATTATTATTTTTTTAATAGAGTAACTTCTGTGTGACAGGCACGACAAAGGATCAGAATTTGACTTTAAACAGGGCACTCCCAGAATGCATGGGGTTTTCTGGGTAGCCTGCCTAAGCCAGCCTTTGGGAGCTGTCTCCAGATGTCCTTCCTGGCACAGTGACCACCAGCGTGGTGAGAAACATCCTTAGGAGCCCCGGTGGAAGACCAGGGTGGGAGTTCCCGGGTATAAGACGGTTTCTGAGACTCCCAGTGCCGGGCTTCCCTGCTCTGTCCAGCGCTGGACTCTAAACCCGGGAGCCAGCCCAACACTTGGCAGCCCGGGAGCCAGGTGGCCCTTGATGACCTGCTCTTAAGCCATCTACTTCCCATTAGAAGTTAATGTTTATACCTCCAGCAGGCCCTGTGTGGCTGCTGTGGGCATCACAGAGGCCAGGAGGTCTTCTGGGCTTCAGGTGTCTGTCACCTGCCACCCCAATCCCTCACACACACACCAGCCAGAGGAACAGGCAAGTGTGTGTCCACATGGATCATCTTCTTTGTGAGGTGTACAGTTAAACTTCCTTGATGGAAGATGGAGGAGCATTTGGCCCCAGCTCAAATGTACAGAGCAGACATTTCCTAGAATTGTTGGGTCCTGGCCCTTACAGGTGTGGGAGGAGGGGGCGGGGCCGGGCCTCCCAGCCAATAAACGGTCTGGTAACTGGTAACTGTAGGGAACTAGGTCCTGAGGGCCCATGGGAGGAATATTCATCCTCTGGCCTCCCTAGTCCTAGAAAATACCAGAGACAGGCATGCAAGGCAAACTGTTGGGCACAGGTTTGCACTTCTTGTCTCTGCCTTCCCCATAGCTCTTTCAGGTGACCATCTAGCATATGAGGGTCTGTCCTCCTTCCTGCCTGTTGCCTGCCACCCCTTCCTCCATCAGACCTTCCTTCTTCCTTCACCCCTTCCGTCTGGTCTTCCTTCCCTCCAGATTCTAAGTGAACTCAGCTCTGCAGCCACAGAGAAGCTGTGGGCCAAGATTCTCCTCTTGAGGGAGCTGGGGGATCTGGTCCCCTGGAAGTATTATTATGGGTAGGTCTGAGAATGTAGCTCAGTTTAGTACAGGGCTTCCTAGCATACCCAAACCCCTGGGTTCCACCTCTGGCAATGTATAAATCAGGCATAGTATAATCTCACTGCTCTCGAGGTGGGGGCAGGAGGATCAGAAGTTCAAGGTCACCCTTGGCTGTATGGCAGCTTGAAGGCTAGCCTAAGCTACGTGAGACTCTGCCTCTTGGGGAAAGGAGATGGAAGGGAAGATTGTCCCCAGTCTGGGAGGAGGGAGGAGAGTCTCTTTCTCCACCAAATTCTGTGGGCTGGGGGTGGGGTATCTCGGAAGGGCTCAGTTATCTCTAAACGCCTCGTGTCAGAAACAGATGGTGTGTACCTGAGGATTTCGGTGATGGTCAAAGGGAAGGGACATTTCTGCCAGCTGTGTGTTGGTAGTCTGGCAGCCTGGGAGAGGACCTGGGGCTGGCACACCAGTCCCCACAGGTTAATGTTTGACCTAGAGCCATGTATTTTTCCACTAGGTATTTTCATCCTCTGTGCCTGGCAGTGGGCAGCTGGGTGCTGTCCTCTGTGGGCATGAAGAAGGGGAGCAGATCAACTTGGGTAGCTTTGGGAGGGGTGAGACTGCAGGGAGACTAGGGGGCTTAGAGGAGAGGGGCATGTGTACCCATTACTTTTCTCATCAATTGGACCAAATACAAAAAGCAGTGTATGGGAAGAAAGGTTCTTCGTTTTGTTTTGTTATTTTTTGTTTTTTGGTTTTTGGTTTTTTTTCTAGCGGTTTGATGGGGCGGAGTCTATCATGGGGGGCGTGGCTGAAGCCACGGCAGCAGGAGCGAGTCACCAGGTTTCCTCTTCTAGGTCAGCTAAGTGGAGGGGAGAATATGCTGACACTCGGTTCGATTTCTCCTTTGTCCTTCGTATTCAATCCAAGGGTCCCAGGCCCCTGGATGGTACCACCCATTTTCAGGAAGGGTCTTCCAACTCAGTTAACAGCCTCATAGACACACCTAGTTGATTCCACATCTAGTCAAGTGGACAATGAAAAGGAGCCATTGAATGTCCGCCCCCTGTCGATTTGACATCCAAATACTCATGTGTGTACAGGTGTGTGAGCGGCGTGTGGTGTGTGTGTCAGCACACAAACATGCAGTCACTTTTAAGAACAACCACATGGGAAAGAAACAGGTGGAAGAGCCCAAAGACAAGCTGGCTTTTGATCTCAGCCCCAGCCCTGGTCCTGTCCTGGGGCCACCCACCCCTAGCTGAGTAAGGACTGGCAGAGCTGCAGGGAGGAGCATAACTCGGTGTCCCTGACCCAGCTTCTCAGGAGCGTCAGAATGTTCCTCAAAGATGCTAACAGCACAGACAAAAATTGATCTCTTCTATGACTGGAGCTGGCAATGGCAGTGACAGCGTTCCAAGTCTTGCTCCTGGGCCAGTGTGGCATGGGGAACACAGCTTGCTCCCAGGGAACCCCCATGAAAGGGAAAGGGGGCTAAGAACTCATGAAGAGAGTTCTATGTCCAAAACTAAACTCTACATACTGGGTTCTCCTAGCACTGGGTGCTCCTAGCTCTGGGTGCTCCTAGCTCTGGGTCCTTCCTCCTAACTCTGGGTGCTCCTAGCTCTGGGTCTTCCTCCCTAGCTTTGGATATGCCTAGCTCTAGGTGCTCCTAGCTCTGGGTCCTTCCTCCTAACTCTGGGTGCTCCTAGCTCTGGGTCCTTCTTCCTAACTCTGGGTGCTCCTAGCTCTGGGTCTTCCTCCCTAGCTTTGGATATGCCTAGCTCTAGGTGCTCCTAGCTCTGGGTCCTTCCTCCTAACTCTGGGTGCTCTTAGCTCTGGGTCCTCCTCCCTAGGTCTGGATACCCCTAGCTCTGGGTGCTCCTAACTCTGGGTGCTCCTAGCTCTGGGTCCTTCCTCCTAACTCTGGGTCCTCCTAGCTCTGGGTGCTCCTAACTCTGGGTGCTCCTAGCTCTGGGTGCTCCTAGCTCTGGGTCCTTCCTCCTAATTCTGGGTGCTCCTAGCTCTGGGTACTACTAGCTCTGGGTCCTCCTCCCTAGCTTTGGATACGCCTAGCTCTAGGTGCTCCTAACTCTGGGTGCTCCTAGCTCTGGGTCCTTCCTCCTAGCTCTGGGTCCTTCCTCCTAGCTCTGGATATGCCTAGCTCTGGGTGCTCCCAACTCTGAGTTCTCCTAGCTCTGGCGTCCAGTCCTCTCCCGTTTGGTTTCTTCCTCACAGGAAGGTCTGGCCTGAGCTGACTGACTGCTAGGTTGTACACAGCCCAGTATCCAGAGTCATTCCCACACACAATCAGAGTCTGAGGGAAGGAAGGCCTCAAAAGCTACTTGGCCCAGGGTACTGTGTCAGCTGAGTTCAGTCTCCAGAACCTACATCAAAAGCCAGCTGAGGTGCCTGCATCTGTAAACTTGGTACTCTTGGAGCAGGATGGGAGACACAGGAATTGTCCAGAAGCTCAGCAGCCAGCTAGCCTGAGGTACACAGGATGGCAGAAACCATGAGAGACAGCGTCTCAACACAGACAGAAGGAGAAAACTGACTCTCAAGTTGTCCCCTGACTTCTCCACAGTACATGCGCTATGGTACATCAGCCTACCTGCTGAAGCACATGCATGCTGTGGTATGTGTGAGCCTATACACACACACACACATACACACACACACACAATAAATAAATAAATAAATAAATAAATAAATAAATAAATAAATAGAAGAAAGTGATGATCTGAGATAAACCCTTCCTTTCTTAGGTTGTTTACATTAGGTACTTTGTCACAGAAGTGAGGTAAGCAATTAACATGGTGGAGGGTGGGGCAGGAGACCATGGATCCCAGGATCTAACCTACTCACCAGCTGAGCAGGCCTACCACAACTTTAGGTGATCTCAATCCTTTCCAGACCTAGAACTGGATTGTAGTTGAGTAGGCTGGCCTGAAGTTGAGGTCCTTCAAAAGCTGAAATCCTGCTGTGGAAGCCAGGGGCTTCATGGGATTGGGACAAGGTTCTCTGTGCAAGGACCTAGGGGCCTATCAGAACAGTGTTGACCTCTGGGAGGAATCCCGGTGTCTCACTGTCTCCTGAGGTGCTCTACAGTAGCGTGTAGGACAGATTGAGCAGAAGTAGGGAGACCCTGTCTGGACCTGTTAATGGGGTGACCACGTGTCTAACTGATAGTCCTCTCATCTGGCTTCACCACCCATTGTACTTGGTCATCCCAAATCCAGTTGAGAAACACACTGTGTATCCTGTGTCTCAATCCCACACGTCCCCTAACACCCCTCTGCTGGAGCATCTCCCCAAAGGCCTGATCCCTGCATTGAATACTTCTGCCTCCCGAAATGTACTATCTCAGATTTCTCACCAACCAGAAGTCCTTCTCAAATGGTGGCTTTATGTTTCTTGTCATCTCTTACAGAGAAAGGAATGCTAAGATGACACACATACCCCTTTGCCTCATGCCCGGATGCTACACGCATGGCTGATGTCTTGTTGCTCCTGGCTACAGAAGCGGGCATCTCCAACAGCAGGACAGGAGACCCTAGAACAGTGGTTCTCAACCTAAGGGTCGGGACCCCACTGGGGTCACATATCAGATATCCTGCATATCAGAGACTTACATTATGATTCATAACAGTGGCTAAATGACAGTTATGGAGTAGCAATGAAAAAATGTTAAGACTGGGGGGTCACCACATGTGAGGGACTGAATTAAAGGGTCGCCGCATTAGGTAGGTTGAGAACCGCTGTTCTACAAAGAGACACAATTTATAGAGGTTCCTTAACCCTGCCATGTCCTACGAGAACCCACTATGAGTTAGTGAGCCAGGATGAAGGCAAGGATTTTGGGGGCTCTCAAAGGATCTCATTCTCTGGGGACACCGAGGAGTCCTGGAGTTGGGAAATCTCCACCCTGGCTGGCTCAGGCTTTTGCTGTGCAAGAAGCAAAGGATACAAGCTTGCACCAGTTCTCTGAAATGGAGGAACTGGTTTCTCATCTGGTTGACAGAAAGGGGGAATTCCGGAAGACCTAGCTCAGGGCCTGGCTTTGCATCTAGCTCAACCATTTCTTAGAAGCCCGTTGCTTTCCGGTAGTACCCTCCCACCTCCAGCTATTGGCCAAGCCTGGCAGATGGGCCCATGGAAACTTAGTGTTCCGAAAAGACAGAGACTTTTACAACTCCCTGTTCGGAGCAACTGGAATGGAGAAAGGTCACACCCCACCATCAGATGCTCACCAAGTCTCCTCTCTGTGTGGTACCCTGCCTGCCTCTCCCAGGAGTGTTCTGTATGACCAGATGAGGCGCTTATCTTTATCCTCATGGTCCTCTCGGTCCCCTTGTCCCCTGAACAGTGGAAAGGGCTCCTCTTTCCTGAGCTGTGGCTCAGGAGATATTCAGAATGGAGCAGACAGACCTGCTATTCAGAGGCACCGACATATATTCCCAGCTATTCCAGAGGCTGAGGCAGGAGGATTTTGTGTATGCCATAACTTTTCTCACTGTTATGGCTGCTAACATTACTTCCTCAGTAGATGGCCTAGCCAAGACCCTGAGCTCTGGGCCCTGTGTCTGCGCTCATGGCCTGGTCCCTACAGGATGCAGGTGACTCTTCTAAATCTGTTTGGCACATGGCTGCCATTCAGTGCCTCAGCTGCTCAAAGCATGGGGACAAACAACCACCACGTCCAACAGTGTGGATACTGAAGCCCTCTCTCTATTCATTGCGGGAAATTCTGCTGGATTCCTCTGCCGATGCTTGTTCAGTGCAGGCATGGAGCAAAGGAGATCATTCTTCAGTCGATAGACTAAAATAATAATTAACAATAATGATAACAGAGGCTGCGATCTACTGAGAGCTTCCTCCAGGGCAGGCCCCGTGCCAGACTCATAATCCTTACCCAATCCTGGGCTCAAGGAGGTTACTCAGGGTCACTGGAGCTAGCAAATGACTCCAGGTTTGCGTGACCTCCAAGTCCAGTCCACTTTCCTAGCTGCTGCAGTCCCACCCCCTGCCATGCCCCCAGGAATTTAGAAGCCCCAGGGGAAGGAGAGGAAGGCCAACAGCACTCATTTTACTAGAGCAGGAATTAAATAAATCAGCACATAATTAACATCATCACATCTCCCTGAGACCGCTGACTAGAACATTGTGCTAATGAGGTCAAGGTGTTGGTTTTGAGTCCCAGGAGCATAGTACAGCAGCCACTGTAAAGGATCAGCCCAGCACCCTGGAAGAAGCCTGTTAGACACTAGAGGGGTGTGTCTTCTGGATACTCAGGCAGGGATCCAGATAACCTGTCTCAGACCTAAACTGGCTGCTGCCTTGTAGACCGTGACAACCCTGGGGACATCTGGGAGGGGCTTATAGGGTTTTTTTTGAGGCTTTGGCTCAGCTCAGAAAGTCCATCTTTAGCGTCTGGTAAGAATGTCAGAATTGTTGGTCATCTCTCCCGGGGAGTGGTGAAAGCAGACGCTTCATCAGAGATGAGGACCTCTTTGGGGACAGGCAAGGGGTGTGAGATAATCTCCACCCAGTGACTAGGACAGGACAGGGTTCATTAGGTATTAGTTTATGTAAATTCTCCCTCTCTAGGCCTACAAGATGGCTCAGTGGGTAAAGATGCCTGTCATCAAGACTAATGTAATGACCTGAATTCAATGCCTGGGACCCACATGGTAGAAGGACTGATTCCCCAAAATCATCCTCTGATTTTCATATGTGTACCACACACACTACATGTATGCACTCACCCCTCCCTCACAGCACACACACACACACACACACACACACACACTAAATAATAAATAATGCAAAGACAAAACAAAAACAAACCCACCAAAATGTGTAGACGGGTGTGGTGGTTCTTAACTCTAGCACTCAGAAAGCAGAAGCAGGTGGGTGTCTTTGAGGTCAAGGCCAACCTGATCTATATATAGCAAATTCCAGGCCAGCTAAGAGTACATAGTAAGACCCTGTCCCAGAAACCAACAAACAACAATAACAAAAACAAACAAGCAAGCAAACAAAAATAAGGATACAATCTCTTTCCATCATTGTCGGGAGGGTGGAAATGCTCCAGCCTCTTACGGCTACCTGGCGATCTTCTACAATGCTAACTATGGGGATCCTAGAGGATCCCCAGTTGCACTGCTGAACTAACCTCCAGGCTTATGTCAGGGCTGGAGAGATAGTTTGGCATTTAAGAGTACATACTGCTCTGGCAGAGGACTCAGGTACAGTTCCCAGCACTCGCATCAGACCATTTAAACCACTTGTAATTCCAGTTCCAGGGAATCCATTGCCCTCTGCTGGCCAACAAGGGCACCTGCATGCACTAGGTGCACATGAGCTCACAACATCAATCAATGAAATAAACTGAACCAAAGTGAACTGAATCTGACCCTTTTCTAACCCAGCATGATGGAGGGCACACCTTGTTCCTCAAGGTCTATGGTCACATGGGCAGAGCAGTGCAGTAATCAGAACATGGGTATCAGAATATGTCTCATCATGTCGCCAGCCATGTGACCCCAGGAGCTAACCTACTCTCCCCCAGACTCAGTTTTGTAACAAGAGTATGAGAGCCAAACTTCCCACTTCCTAGTAATGGGAAGTTAGAGGAAATATGTGTGGGGCCACCAAACCAGGAGCAGGTATGGTGAAGGTCTTCAGAGATGACCATCAACCAAGTACCTAGGGTCGTAGGTCAGTCAATCAGAGTAGCCACACTGGGCTGGCAGGGGTTCTGGGAGGGAAAAGGAGGCCTTGTGGGCAGTGCTTTGGTGTGGGTGCTCAGGGAGTGGGTAAGCACCAGAGGATGAGGTGTCACTCTGACTCCAGGGCTTTGTAGAAGCAAACCCAGGAGGCTACACTAAGCACAGTGTTGGGGCTGGAGGAGAGGCAGCCAGCAGCAGGCAGCCAAGCTGAGGGAGGCTGGAAGGGCCAGGAAGATAACACAGAGAACAGCAGTGCTTTCGCTCGTTCATAAGCAACCCCTCTAGCATCTATTGGCTTCGGCCTCTTTGGGAAGCTGGCCAGATTTTCAAATTTAGCCAGTTGGTGATAACTTCCGGGAGAAGACACTAAGACAAGACTGACATCTGTCCTAGGCACAGAGAAGGGTCCAGCCCAGGGAAGGAATCTGCAGTTGTCTACACAGCTCAACCACCCTCGGGGCTTTACTCTCTGGGGCGGCTCATGCCTAGTCTTGAACCTTTTGGTCCAATCACCCCCAAGAAAAAGTGGACTGGATGTTGGAGCCTTCCAGACTAGCCTTGTGCCTTAGATTGGGTGTGATGGGAACATGGACTCAGGCAGAAACTGTCTCCCTCTTTGGACCGGAGGCTCTGAGGGGTGGGGTCTGGCCCTTCCCTCTAGAGTGGGACTCCTCGGGGCAGCATGGGGCTTCTGCCTCAGTTTCTTGCTTTGCATCCCACGTGGAGATCTCTCCTAGGCCTCCTTGGAGTGTGAGGCAAAGCAATTACTTACAAAGCATCTTCTGCAAACTGCTCCGAAACAAGGCAGCGGGAGGGGTTTGTTGTCCTGCCTACCTAGTCTGTGAACAGACAGTGTGATGGGTCAATGAATGGCCAATACAGGGGCCCTGGGTGGGGTGGCTGCCACAAAAGGCCAAGGATCATCGTCTTCCCCTTCTCGGCCAGCAGAGTTGGGAAGAAGGGCAGGTCCCACACCCCACATGACAGGGGCTTCCTGGGGCCCCCAGGCCTAGGCCTGTCTTGTAAATAGTTTAACTATGTTTACATAGCAGTAATATGCGTGTTACCTTTCCCAGCCACCACATTCCAGAGAGCAATCTTGGGTGGTTTACCTTGCCCTGCACGGTTGCCAGTCCCTGCAGTGGGTGGGTGGCCTCTCGGGCCAGCCCCATGGTCCTGGAGAACTGTAGGTGCCTAACCCACCAGGCCCAACCACGTGTGTGTTCCAAATGGGGATTCATCATCAGGCTTGAGGGAGGCTCTACAGAGTCTGGGGAGCTGTGGGGGGCAGGGCCGTAGCACCTTACTCCAACCTTGCTCACCTCTGCTCCGAGCGACTGAGTTAGAACCTCGCCTATCACATTTATGGTGATGAATGGCCCGTGGCCCTTAGCTCTCCTTTCGGTGCTAGCTCTGGTGTCTGGTGTGGCAGCCACAGAGATAAAAACAACAGTGTGCTTCTGCTAGGCTCTTCTTAGGTATTCAGGAACAGTTTCCCTGAACCCCTCTTATAGACAAAGCTAAGAGAGGACACATTGTCCAAGGACATGGTGACTGAGGAACCGAGGTTTTTAATGTAAACGGGACAACCAGTCCTTGTCCATCTCAGTCCTGCAGCTCTGACTCCTGGAATGGACAGGGTGACCAGATGGAGACATGGGGACCAAGGATTTGGCAGATGCCTGTGGCATAGTCTACGTACATGAACACACTGTGTATGCAAACACACAGAGTACACTAGGTGGGAAATGGGTGCTTCCCACACAAATCTACATGTGTGCACATAGCCACCCATCCCCTTAAGGGCACAACATACAGTGCAAAGAACAGTAAGTCGCAGGCAATATGGTCCTTTTTGTTGCCAAGAGCCAGCCTCCATCTTGGAGATGTAAGACTCACCCCTGGAGACCTTGGGATCTCCTGCCATGACCAAACCAGGGACTCTGGGTGCCTTTGGTGGAGCTCAGACCCCTTTCTCCACATACAGTGGAATCAGTAACAGAGTCTGAAGAGAGGCCAGGCAGGTTCAACTCCCAACTCAGGCCTGATTTTCCTATAGCTGCCTTCTACCAGCAGATCCACTGTAGGAGACTTCCAGATGCCCAGCCCTCTTGCTAGCCTGTCCTGTCTCACACTGAGTTACAGGGGCCCTATCAGCCAATAAGGGACCAGGTCTTTACAAGGTGCCATCTGCCACAGACTCCTGAGATAAGAGGGGGGCAAATGACCCACTGGCTAGGACTGGCTTCTTAGACTTGAGGTCTGAAAGGCCCATAATTGATTTACGTTCCAGCTACCTTAAAATTCTTAGTAGTTTGCTTGGTTTGGGTTTTTTTTTTTTTTTAAACAGAGTCCCTGCAAATTATACCAGCAGTTCTGCTGCTGGCTGAGTCCTTCTAGGGGTGAGATTGGTACAGAACTTCCCCCAGCCCTGACTTCTTGCATACTCCAGCATGCCCCTCAGCCTGCCTGCTAACACAGCATCCTACTTAGGGCTGGTTCAGACCACCCAGATGTGGGTAGCTGTGGTTTCCAGGTGCCCACAGCCCTGCCACAACATTTGAAGATGTTCCTCAGCGGTGCGTTCCAGTGGTTGTTCCTTCTGTCGCCCAGCCTGCGGTTGCCTGTCTCCTGCAGGCAGGACACAAGAAGCCTGGGCAAAGCTGTCAGCCTGCTTCAGCTGTTGGTTGAGAGCCCCTGGGTAGACATCTTGATCCAGCTCCAACACTAACAAGCTTTAGCTCTGAGCTCCCGGAACCCCAGTTGCCTCTGCTGTAAAATGGAGTTTAAAATGTCTCCCCAGCAGCATTAATGGGAAGATGTCTAGTGCTATAGTTTGAAGGTAGTCACTAGCCCCAGAATTGATTGATGCTGGTCTCAAGGAGCAAATAAGTTCACACCAAGGAGAGGCTGTTGAAAAGAGCTAGCCTGGTCCCTGAGCCTCTCCCACTTCTGGATAATCTCTTCTACACACACCACTGCATGTCAACAAGATACCGTTTACCACGCGGCCCTAACAAAAGCCAATCAGATTGTTTGAACCTCTAGAACTGCAAGCGTCTATAAGTATACTTCTTTTCTACGTACAGTACCTTTGTGCCCAGTCCTAGGCATTCTGTTATTGCAACAGAAGATGGATAAATATATCAAGCAGCAAATGGGAGGGACCTAGTAATAAGCAATGCCACAGGGTACTTGGAGAAAGTTTAACTACAGCTTCTCTTTTTAAAAGGCAGTGTCTTGGGTGGCTCAGACTAATAGCTCTATGTTGCGGAGGGTGACTGCAAATCTAGGGGTCTCCTGTCCCCAGCTCCCTAGTGCTGGGGCTAGCAGAGGCTCATGTGGTGCTGATGACTAAGCCTGGCCTTTGTACACTCTGGGGAGTCTACCCACTGAGCTACCTCCCCAGCCTTGTTTCAGCGACTTACTGGTGGAGCATTTATTGAGCGCCCATTGAAAGCAATGCCAACTGTGAGTAGCACGCACAGCTTTGGTGCTATGGAGTGGCTGCAGGCAGAGTTACCCTGTTACAGAGTTACCCAGATACAGTGCACGTGGGATGCCGCCGTGAAAATGGGAAACCTAGGCCCTAGGTGTGTATAACTTGCCTACCTCAGAACCCAAGAGTTTCGTTGTTAAATGGTAGCAGTCAGGGGACAACGCTCAGACATCAGTTTTGTCTGCTACGGGAGTTGGGGATCAAGCTCAAGTCCTCGGGGCCATTTTGCCATCCCATGGAGCTTCTTTCTCGTTGCCCTCACATCCTGCTGCGTGGGGTATGTGTGGTAAACAGAGGTCTGGGTCACCAGAGAAAGGACAGCAGTGGTGTGATACCCCTCCCCCATGTATCCTTTAGGGCAATGACAGACTCAGAGGGGCTGCTGGGACCCAACCCCGACAAACCGGACACTTGCCTGTAAAAACCTGGATGCCCTCTGGGCGGTGCCTCGGAAGTTTGGAGGGAACACCATTGCTCTCTTGCCCACCATGCTCCTAACAGGCCTGGAGCGGCCATCCTCCACTCCTTCCCTGGCTTTGATGGCCTGTCCAGCCTGTGGTCCCCAAGGCTCTGAATTATTCAGCCCGGGGAACCAGGCAGTGAGTCGCATGTCTACCCCCAGGCTGCAAAATAGATTAGCTGTCCCTTGTTAGCTTATAATTGCGATCATGTAACATTTAATAGAGGCACAAAGCAGTGCTCATGGCTGGCCCACGGTCATTCATTAGCTAACAAGATGGAGCGGCTCATAAAAAAAGAGCCGTTAAAAAAAAAAATTCCGGAGAAATGGAAAGCGGGAGGTGATGCAAGCTCTGGTTAACAAAGACAGGAGGCTGGGGGAGGCGGGTCGGGTGTGAGCTGAATAACCCGGTCCTGATAAGGCACAAAGCAGAGCCGGCTGCTCCTCCTGCCCGCTGCCTGAGTCAGAGAAGCAGGGATGTGTTGGAAATCCAGCAATGTAATTAGCAGGTTGCATCATGCCTCCATTATAAATTACAATGGGCAGAAAGAGGGTGGATGGAGGGGCAGGGATTAAATGGGGTAACCTGATCCCCATGCCAGTGGGGGTAGAGAACTCAGGACCTGTCGCCCGCCCGCCTGGACACTCAGGGACCTGAGTAGCCTCTGCCTATCCGTGGCACAGGACTTGGGGGTGGGGTGGGGTGCAGGGACTAGACCTACTCAAAGACTGCTTTGTGCGGCCTGGGAGAATGATTTACTAACTGGAGGAATCAAAGGTGTGAAAGAGGATGGCCCTGTTAACCCCGCCATTGTCTCCTGGCTCCAGGAATGTCCTCTGGCTCCACCCACCCATGCACCTGTGCACACCGTGGGGATTTGGGATGGACCAGGTGAAGATCTGTCTCTGGGAGCTGGAGTGATAAGATCTAAAGGGGCCCCTGAGTAGAAGGGCAGGAGCCACCAGTCGGGGGAGGGTGTTGAGACTCAGCAAACAGGGGGTGACCCACAGTAGCTTCTTTCTAAGAAGAGATGGGGGAAGGTGGTTGGTGGGGGGAGCTCAGGTCTAATGAGAGATGAGCCCTCTTCCGGGGTCTATCTTGAATTTTTACCACCTCTGGACTGTTGGTGCTTAGGCAAACCATTTCATTTCTTCAAACCTCAGTTTCCTTACTTCAGACTAGCTAGCTAGCTAAATGACCATGATCAGTAATTTCCTATTTCCATACCTATTTCCATTCTCCCACCAGACCTTATCCCAAATGACCGTGTGATCCAAGACAAGCTACCCACCCATCCATAGCCCCTTTCTGAATCTCCGACCCTATTTACCAGGACATATGTTCCACGAGATCTTGACCATCCCTCTGGGCCTAGGCGGCCAGCTAACCTGGCACCTGAGAGGCCAGGGAACTGGGCTGGTAGCCCTGAGAAATCTGTGAATCACAGTCTAGTGAGGTGGAGGGGAAGTGAGGTGTGGATGGCATCACTCCACCTGAGCCCGTGTGGAATCACACCCTGTTCTTCCTCCTTGGTGTGAGCTTGCCTTTTAGCCTGGCCTCAGCAAACAGCCTTTGCTCCGCCGTGTTTTCTTAGCAGCCCCGTTCTTGTGTGCAGGAAATAATCCCATTAACTGTATTATTGCTGTGGAGAGAAGACGAGGAAACAGCTGCCCTAAAGTTCAATGAACTCGGCTCTCTCTTGAACGGAAAACCACAGAGCTGAAGCAATTGCCCAGTAGCAAACTTTCTTTGAACACAGCTTGGCTATGGAGAGTGCAGGCTGTGAGAGAAAGCAGCTGCTCGAGCCACAAACACCCTTACTCACTCCAGGGTCTCTAATCTCTGTGGGCCCCAGTCTCCTCAACAAACTAAGGAAACAGGACACCCAGTAAGGGTCAGGGAGTGAGCTGTCATCTCACTTGGCACTACCCTCTCTTGGCCCTGAGCCCTGTCCGTCCCGTCCTCTGCCTGACTGCAGAGTCCCCCTATCTCCTTATCAGACACCTTGCTAAATATTGATCATGCTCTCTCCTGCTTAAAAGCAGTAGAAATCTCCAGCTCAGAAATATCGAGGCTTAGCAGATTTTCCAAGCCATCCTAGCCCGACCACTTTCCTTCGCCTGGTAGACACAGACTACTTCTCTATGTCACCCGGTAACCCTGAATCAGTTGGTCCGGTCCCAGCACACCCCAGGATAGGCTGCATCTCTGTGCCTTGGCACATACAAGCTGTTCCAACTGTCCATTCCCTGTCTCTTTGAGTAATTGGTAAATTCAGGTTTGGCCAGTGTCACCTCCTACTAGAAGCCCTCCAGTACTCTATGTCCCACTCCTACACAGACTTGGAGCCAGTTCTGTCTTTCCACTCTGCCCTGCTGTGTCCCTGAGAGCCCCCCTGAAGACCCTGGGGGAGGAGCCAGTGGTTCCCATGCAGCCAATGCCCATAAGTGTCTCCCCTGGTTCTCCCTTTCCTCACAGTGGGGAAGAGACAGATGTGCCCTGAGGCTAGAGGCTGGGGAGAAGGATAGAGTATAAGTTCTTCACTCATCTACTTATTTGTTTATTTGTGTCCCCATTGATGGAAGGGGTGGTTGTGGGACGCAGGTGCTGGTCTCGATCTCGGCAGCCCTGGACATTTACAGGATACTCCAGGATCTCCAGAGGGATGAGGCACTGGTGTTGCTGAAGCTGACTTCAGTATAGGCTGACCTCCAAGTGGACAGAACCCTGGGACCCAGCAAGGCAGAGGACTGCCCTGTTTGCTAGAGTTAGGAAAGTCAGAGAGCTCTCTGTGGGCAGCAAGCTCCATCAACCTTGGTCAGCAGAAGTACAGGAGGAGGAAGAGGAAGCACAGACTGCAGGGTGGGGGGCATCTGGAGGTGTCACTGTACCTGTGAGGAGCTCTCACCATGTCTCTCCTACTCCTGCCATCATGAATGAGGTGGCTGTCCTTGTTGCCCACATCACGGAGCAGGTGACCACTCTTCTGCTGGGTCAGGATGACATGAGATCCCTACAGTGTGATGTCACTCGGGCATCTGGCCTTGGGTCTGTCTGCTCTGGAGTGGAGAATCACAATAACAGCAGATCTGATCCCCGGCTCCCTTCTCAGCAAGCAGGGTACACACCAGGTGTGGGCCCTTCTGTTGGGTGGGGCAGGAAACCAGATTCAGAGACAAGGGGGCCAACAGTCTGAATGATGTGCCCTCAACCCAGAGAGCAAGGAGCTTGGCTGCAAGCCCATAACCTGATGATCCATCTCACCAGCCCTCCATGTTTGGTCTACATATGTAGTCACCGAAACTTGAGGGACAACAGCCGACACATATTGGTGGCTACTGTGCATCGGGCACAGTTTTTAATGCCTTGTTTCCATCCAACCAATATCACATATTGAGGGTCTGGCACTGTCATAGAAGCTGAGGCCGTGGTCGTCTCTTCCTCAGGGAGGGTGATACAAACAAACTCGAGCCGGGGTGATGGTAACGGCCTTTGACCAGAGAGCAGGGAGAGTGCACGGAGACAGGGGGTCGGACTTTCTCCAGGTCCTGTGACTGTCCACAGGAGAGAAGCCACCCTCCCTACCTACTGGATAAGGAAACAAAAGACAAGGGTAGAGTCCAAGTCTGTCCCTCAAGCTCAAGTCACCTCCATTGCTTTCTACTGCCACCTCAGGGTTTGTCACTCGAAGTCCCCTGCATTTCCTTTTATCATCAATGCTAAGCCCTGTTGGGCCACACAGTAAGACTGTAGCCCATGAGGTCCCCAGGGCCAAGAACCAGGTTTGAATTCTGGGCACAAAGATTCTGTTCTGGAAGTGGGTGTGGGATTTATAGAGCTCCTGTCCCCGTCCCTGCCCCCCGCCCCCCAGGATAGATACCAACTGTAAGCTGTATGCATATTTGGGCTGGGGACAGGGTGTGTGTGCACGTGTGTGCATGTGTGTGCACGTGTGAGTACTTATATGTCTGAATATATGGGAAAGGCAGAGAACAACCTTGAGTGTCATTCCCTGGGATACCATCCATCTTGTGTTTTAAGATGTAGTCTCTTGCCGGGAAGTGGTGGCACACGCCTTTAATCTCAGCACTTGGGAGGCAGAGGCAGGCTGATTTCTGAGTTTGAGGCCAGCCTGGTCTACAGAGTGAGGAGTTCCAGGACAGCCAGGGCTATACAAAGAAACCTTGTCTCGAAAAAAAAAAAAAAAAAGATGTAGTCTCTCACTGGTTCCCTGGAACATACCAATTCAGCTAGTGGCCCAGCCACCTGCCTATCCCTACCATCTCCATGCTGAGACTACAAGCTTATGCCACCGTGACCATGACTGGCTTTTCCAGGTGGGTTCTGCACTTGCTCAACAGGCACTCTACCTACCAAGCCACCTCCCCAGCCTGCTGGCTGCTTTTTGGAGGCTCCATGGGGTCAGATTCCATAAGGACTGGCTATCTAGGCTTGAGTCTGAAAGCTGGCCTTGTCCCCACAAGCCTGGCGTGACCTATGGCTGCTCTGGCCACCCACGAGGGTTGCAGCCTGGGCAGACAGAAGTCCAAAAGTCAAGAGGCCAGGCTTGACCCTGGGGAAGACAGCTGGCTCCTGGGGAGGGACTGCCCCTGGACCCGGAGGAAGTCAGCTCAGGCCTGGCCTGGCAGGCAAGCGGCCCAAGGGTAGACCCAAGCCCTGGATTTCTCAGTGTCTGCAGCTGCTCCTGGGACCACCCCATGAGATAGAGCTACTGAGTCCCCCAGAGATCGTAAGGAACCAGGACTGGGGGAGATGATGGTGGCTTTTTCTCAGCAGGATTTGTGTGTGTGTGTGTGTGTGTGTGTGTGTGTGTGTGTGTGTTCAGCAGGGAGGGGGCTGCTCCACTTCTGAGCCTGGAATTTATACAGCCCCTCGTTGGCAGCTGTAGTTTATCTTGAGTGAAAGAATAATAAACTTGTTTGACAGGATGATGTATTCAAAGCATCCGCCATCACAGTGCAGAGCACTGCTTGCTGTCAGGATGTCTGGCGTGGTGGGGACCATCTTATCAAGTGTTTGGGCCCCGAGGATTGTCAACAACATGTTGTTTGTGGGCTTGGAGTAAGGCAGAGATGGGCCTGGATGGGGGAGACTCGGGGAATCTGGCCATGCTGAGAAAGGGTGGCCGCCCACATGGGGTCAGGAAGGCTTCAGCCACTGATGGAAGGCAGCCCAGGCCCAGTTGTGGCCCTTCTGTCTGTCCACAGTGTCCTGCCCGGGAGAGAATCTGCTTCGAGGACCTCCACATTTCTGCAGGGACAGATGCGGCCGGCCACAGAGTTTCACAGGACCCTCTTTCTCCATCCCATCAAATTTTCCTTAACAGAGCAAAGAAATCAGCATGAAACTATAAAACTCTGCAGACATGCTAGGGAGGCACGGACTGCTTACCTAGCGTGAATGAGGTTTGAGACTCCACCCCTAGTAACACCCAATAAGTAAGTGAGCATATAAATAATTGATTAAATAAATAAATAATAAAATAAAATAAAATATGCCAACTAGCTAACCTTCAGCAGAGGGCAGGGAAAGCCTGGCTCCAGGCCCTCTCCACCCCAACCTCTCTGCCCGGCCACCTTTGGCCATTCCCAGGCCCTCCCCACCCCAGCCCCTCTGCTGGGCCACCTTTGGCCATTCCCATGATCATTTAGAATTTTATTTCCTCTCATGCTACAAAGGGACTTGAAAGTGCTTTGCCACCTAGGTTCTGAGCTCAGTGCTGTGGCCACACAGCCAGGTGAACACTGAAAAGCTCCAAGCAGATGAGCTCAAAAGACCTCTGGCTACCAAAACCTCACCAGGCTTCTATCCCCGGACCGGACCGTTGGCTTCTCCCTCCGCCTCTCTGGTCCTGGGAAGCCTTTTCTCTTGCCTAACTTTAAGGCCCCTTGTTTCATCCTGAACCTGCTCCTTCTTGCATAGCTTCTGTACCACTTCCCTCCTAAGCTGCCTCTTTTTCTAGCTTCACGGTCCTGAGTCCTCTCTCTCTTAGGCTAAGGCCTCCTGCACAGCTCTAGGACTTCTGTTTGGGGAATGCTTTAAAAACAAAACCTACCAAGCAAACAAACAAACAAACAAAGTCCAGCAACAACAATAGCAATAAACAACAGGCCAAATCTCCTGGAACGCCCTGGTGACAGCCCCATGGGACAACTGGGAGGATAGCAAGGAAAGAGGGGAGGGGCCATATGCATAGAGGACTGGCCAGGAAGCTGGCTCCATTCCAGTACTGAATATGGAACCTCACAGAGTCTCTGTTTATCTCCCATTTCACAGATTCAAACACCAAGGCTGGAGAAGACTCTGGAGCAAGTGGCCTCCCGACTTGTACTTGACTTTTTCTATCTAAAAAAAAAAAAAAAAAAAAAAAAAAATGCAGGAAGAAGAACCCCACCCAGCGCTCTCCAACAGCTGCTCAGAAAGGCCAAGGGAAGACGCAAGGGAGCCTGGAAAGGGGTAGAGGCCAGGCAGTCTGGCAAGGAGCTCAGATCTGAACACAGATGTGAGCGAGCTGGGGCTACCTGGGCTGAGGACAGGAGAGCCCACAGCCAACTCCGGTTTCCCTCAGGCCTTGCCCCTCATTCCCTTAGCATCTATATACTCCCTCTCCTTTCCTTCTGTTCTTTGTCTAGGAGCCAAGCCTTTTGGAGTCCAGCATCGGTCACTGTCCTCCCAGTCCTCGTATCTCCTTCCTGGCTCTGAAGTGCCTGCTGTGTGCCAGGCCCTGAGCCCACCATTGTCCAGGTCCCCGTGGTCCGTGGCAGGGACAGAGTGGGCGGTGTGCATCCACAGAGCCAGTCCACATCCCAGAGCTTTCCATAGCAGGTGGTAGGACCACAGAGATGACCCGGTCACACTCTATCTGCAGCCAGTTCAGGCTAGCTGAGGACATGAGGTGGGAGCTCTCACTTCCAACCTCAGACAGCTGTGAGAACGCTGACAGGAAGCGGAGGGATTGTACTGTTGGTCTCCAGAGGGAGCCAACTGAGCCTGTGAATGTATGTTTAGTCATTCATTTATTTCATTAGTCATTCTGATATTGAGCATCTGTGGCCTGGGCGGTGCTGGGAACAGCCAGGGGTCTATGGGGAAGGCAGGCTTTCCGGTGGGCTTGAACCCCTTATGGGGACCGGCTGAGCTTGTGGTAGAGACTGTAGGTATGGGGGCAGGGCGGCAACAGAATCATGAAGGGCAATGGTGGTTAGGAGGTGGGGGGGGGATGGTCATTTAAGGTTGTAGACTGGAACAGGTAGACAGAACCCTGTGGGAGGCTGCATCTGGGCTCTTCTGTCTTCTGGTTCTATTCAGGGTCCGGCCACCGGAGGCAATAAGAGAGGGGAGATCGAGTGGCAGGGCTGGGGTTCTGGAACAGCAGGAAGACCTATGCTCTATCCAAGGACATAAGTGGGGACCTTTGGAAGCAATCCTCGTAACAGAGGGCTTCATTGTGAAGACTCTGGAGCCCTGACTTTCACATCTGCCCCACCCTGGGATAGATTTACATGTCTATTTACATATGTTTGCATAAAGTACGTTGTGATCCGTATTCATTTCAGGCATTTTGATTTATGTCCCTAGTTCCCTTTCCCACACATTTTGCTTCCTCTTCTGGATGGGAAGTCCCCTCGGGGACCACGTCCCACTTTAGAATCTCATCGTGCCTCTGTGGCATTGCCTGGTGGTGGTTGGCCATGGTTTTCCTGAGAGTTGATCCGCTCCTCACCTCGCTCGCCGGCTCTGGATAAATTGGCGTGAGGGAGCTCAGAATCCCTAGGGACCCATCATCCTGGACGCTTTTGCTCTCCAGAATGAGAGCCGGCCCCGCCTGGGGACTGTCAGCAGGAGAGCAGCTAATGGAGTGTTGAGTGACCGTCGCCTGCAAGTCTGGGGGCCATCCCATGTGGATTGTTTTTGCTGACCAGCGCGTTGGGGGCCTGGATGAGGCTGGGCTTGGGACTCCTTCCAGGGCCTGACTCCAGCCACTAGGCTCACAGATCATGTCTCAGAGGCACCCTCTCCTGCTTACAAGTCTCTGCTGGAGATTTCAGGGGCTAGCAGTGCTCAATGCTGTGCAGCAAATCCTCTCTCCTCCGTTGGCTCCCAGTGCCTCAGTTTCCCCTTCTCTTCTACCAGGGTCTCGGTAGTGTCGGTGTTTGTAAACGCCTATTGCCAACCTAAGCTTGCCATCTGGTTCCCAGAGACTATCCTCCCGTCATGGCAATAGCACAACCAGCCTTGCGGTTACGGGCTCATGCCCCTCATTCCCTGGAAACGTCCTCCCCTGTAAGCCATGGCAACTTCCGCCAGCATTTCATGCATAGTTCCTGCTAGTTAGCACTGTGAGCATGTGCTGGGGCCAACAAATTGCTGCAAATGCCCCTCACTAAGTCCATGACCACCACCATCTTCCTCTCAACAGGGCCTGAGGGTAGATTCCACGTCAGCAAACGGTAATTGTCACCAGGATAGGGGAGACAGGGAGCAGGGGTTTCAGGGGTCTCACCTGGCCAGCCCTGACTCCTGCCTGAAGAGGTCTAGGTCCTAACTCCTCCCCTTTGCACACAGGCCCTAGACCGTGGGAGACTCAGTTTACCATCCACAGGTCTTTACTAACCAAGATGGCTGAGTGCTTCTTCTCTAAGGAAGACAGCTTACTTATCTGCCATGGTCCCCAATTTGACTCTTCCAACCACTTGCTTCTTCAGCTTGGACACATCTGTATTTCATGGGAAAACTGGACCCCAGTGACCCTCCCTGTTAGTCAGACAGCCTGGGGATGCAGGATGATGGGCATTTGAAACCTGTGCGTGGGCTCAGGGATGTCAGTTTTTGCCACTGTCTGATACCTGACAGTTTCTTGTGGAGTCTCATTCCTGTGGATATGGATTCCATGGTCCACTCTTCACAGCTCCACACCAGCTCCAAAATAATATTAACCCTGGGTCATATTTATCTACTTCCTACCTCAGACTGGGGCTTCCTGAAGAAGGGCCATGTGTCTCCTGCAGCCTGGGGTTCCTGAAGACCAGTCATATCACCCTCATACTTGGGCTCCCTGAGTCCCCCTCAGACTGGGTTCTGCCCTGCCCCCCCAGGGTGTGTCAGGTGGGCTCTGAGGAAGGGTCCTTGAGATCACTACATCGCTAACAGCTTCTATAGGTTCTCAGTTGCCGGTCCATAGTACCTTGATGAAGTGGGGAGGTCTTTCCTGTCTTTGCACACACCCCCATTTCATCTGAAGGACAGGTTGTTCAGAAAGGTACAATTTTAAAGACAGAAAAGGAGGAGGGAGGGGAGGGGGAAAAAGGGAGGGGGAACTGAATTCTATAGGAAGGACAAACACAGTAGGGTGGGGGGGATTGGAATGAAAAGAAATGAGAAAGAGGGAAAGAAAAAGAAGGGAAGGAGAGAAAGCTCACAGTCTTTTCTCTTTTAAGCTCCTGGAGGACAGCTTATTTGTTTAAAATCCTCTTATCTCCAGCGCTTGTCTCCCCACTGAGGGGGCCTGTGGAGAGAAGCTGGCTTTTCTGCCAGGAACAATTGAACACTGGACTTCATAAATGGCTGGTGAGCCACAGGGCCTTGTCCCCTCTTTCCTGTGACTCTTCACCCCACTGGGAAGCCCTCCTCTGATGTGATGCTCATGACAGACTAGTGGACATGGTGGTCCTGTCTTCTCCTACCCTTATCCCACATCCAGCCTGGCTCAGCTTCCTTCTCAGGGGCCTCTGCAGTCTCGGCAGACACCGGCCTGGAGAGGCTGCCCAGCCTCAATGTCACCCTTCTCCCCTACTCTGCAGGGCTCTTCCCTATGTTCTGCTTCTTGAAGCTTCTTCTGATGCATCCTCTCCCTGCTCCACTCATTCATTAGTTCACACTTTCATCGCATGCTCTCCAGTCCCTGAGATGTGCCAGGCATGAGAGATAAAGGGCCTGGGAGTCTCAGAGACCAGTGGAGGAAACAAAATGTCAACAGTCAATTAAAGCCTTTTAGGGCAAGCTCCAGTTGTCCATCCGCTAGACAGCCCACAGCAATAACGTCTAACGACCTCTGCGGGTTTACTGTGTGCCAGGCACTGTTCTGACTGTTTTACGTGGCCTATCTCATCGAATTCTCTAGATGACTCTCCTGGGTAAGGCTATTATCCTCCTACTTCACAGAGGATGAGGCCCAGGCACAGAGGCCTGAAATAACTCACCTGAGGTTTCAGCTGATGAAGGTCAGACTTAAGAGTGGAACCCTTAGAGTGTGGGCCAGAGGCTAAACTCTTAAACCCAAAGCTGCTTCCAGCTCAGCCTTGAGTCTGGGATATTTCTTTACACGCCTTCTCTGCTCCTTACTCTACCATGACCCTTGGCCAGTCCAGACAGCAACCCAGAGCTGAGTCAGCCACTTTTGAGGGAGGTGGTACAGATTCTGGCCCAACATGCCCAGCTCACCTAAATCATAGATGGCTGCCAGAGTCTTTCTCTGTGGCAATGGGGGTCTCCCAGACTCGGGCAGGAGGCTGAAGTCTCTTCGGCAGCAGTAGTACAGAATGGCCCAGGACTCTTTGAACTCTCAGCTCTCTGACCAGAAGGAAGCCAAGAGTTAGCTGAGTGACAGTGGCGGAGGGCCCAGGGCAAGGGGTCATCTGTAATGACCACACACCAGGGAGATCCACTGATCCCTGTGGCCTTTCTAGGCCTCTTGGAGGAAGTCTGTCTCCAGTTAGGCAAGCTGCCTGCTGGGTGGCCTGAGGCCGAATTTTCTTTGAGGTCCAGCAAAGGTGGTGAGCTTCAAACCTCATCTCATTGGTAGTTTGCATCCTAGGAGGTCATTATGCTCATCCCTGGGAGACCTAAGGATGCTGGGCTGACCTCAGGTCTAAAGCCCAAGAGAAATGCATTGAACAAGAAAGAATTTAGAAACAAAAGCAGGCCATTTGCATACTCAGTGTGCACCAAGCACTTACTTTGTACCTGGCTGTGTGCCTGAGCTGACCTGGGTATACAACAGCAGTACAGCAGACCAGGAGGCTATAAAGCTAGTTGCAGTTGGTAGTAATTTGCGTTTCAAAGTACGGAAAGAAAAGCCAGGACAAGATAGTCTGGCTCTAGAGCAACCCAGCTAACCCCCTACAAAGGCAGGTCCAGGAGACCAAGCTGTGTCCAAGGTCTGAATCCTTGCTGCCCTTAGGTCTTGGTTCAGGGCATGAGAACTCCAGCCCAGCCTGAGTTACAACCACTGCTATGGGAGCCAGCCCCAGAAAAGGCATGTCGGGAGGCACCTTAAGCTCTGAGAAGACCAGACCTAACCTGTGCCTGATTGGCCACCTAGTAAGAACCTTAGCTTTGGCAAGATATGCTTCTTGGTCATTTATCCAGGTATTTACCTCAGCGCTCAGGAACCCCCACCCCCATATTGATCTAGAATGTCTCCTCTGTGGCAGGTGGGAAAAAAGAGACCCTTTCAGAGTCAGAGCAGAGCCGGTGGCCTCCTTTGTCCTCATGTCAAACAGCCTGTGTGGAAAAGACAGAGCAGGGAGGGGCTGGCATTGTCCAGGGAGAGGTCAACTGAGACCAGAAACTTCCTACCTCCCTGGCTCTGATTCTCTGAGAAGCCTCTGAGCTCAGGATCCTGCCATAGGCCTGAAATCTTGAGCACAGGGTGTGTGTGTGTTTTAGTGTGTGTTAGTGTGCACTTGAGTGTGTGTATTGTGTGTGGCAGTATAGATATACACCCCCTACAAGCTTGTGAACACTGAGATCCTTGGAACTAGGGGATTGGGTCTCTTCTTTCCAAAACCACAAGACCGCTGGCCGGCCTCAAGCCTTGGTTTCCTGAAGGCCCAGAAGCTAATGAGAGCCAGACCCATCCTGTAGGCTTGGGTGGCCCCAGTGCAGAAATCAGATGTCCTGAGAGCTGCCTGCCCTTTTCCTGAGACTGGTGACTTACCTTCCCCTACCCACCTACCCAGCCATTTTTACGTGTGTGTGTGTGTGTGTGTGTGTGTGTGTGTGTGTGTGAATATATGGTGGTGGTGGTGTGTGTGTGTGTGTGCAAGTGTGTGAGAGTGCACATGTGTGTGTGTGAATATATGATGGTAGTGGTGTGTGTGTGTGTAAATATATGGTGGTAGTGGTGTGTGTGTGTGTGTGTGTGTGTGAATATATGGTGGTGGTAAGGTGTGTGTGTGTGCATGTGTATGAGAGTACACGTGTGTATGTGTGAGAATATATGGTGGTGGTGGTATGTGTGTGTGTGTGCAAGTGTATGAGAGTACACGTGTGTATGTGTGAGAATATATGGTGGTGGTGGTGTGTGTGTGTGTGCAAGTGTGTGAGAGTGCACATGTGTGTGTGTGAATATATGGTGGTAGTGGTGTGTGTGTGTGTGTGTGTGAATATATGGTGGTGGTGAGGTGTGTGTGTGTGCATGTGTGTGAAAGTGCACATGTGTGTGCACATCCAGAGTTGAAACCAGATATCTTTTCTTTTCTTTTTTTCTTAAGCCAACCAAAACTTTTAATATAAAACCTTTTAATATATACACTGCAATCACAATAGCATCCATGTAGCAGCAAGGGAATCAAGGGCTTAGGGGAGAGGTGGATGGAATGGGAGTTTTTCAGGTCAGCCTGCCAAATACCTCCTTTATCCCAGAGTATTTGGGTATAGCATGAGAATGAACATGTGGTCAAAGCAAACCCTGATGACTCCATGGGGCCATAATGCATGAAGTAGGGCCTCCAATATACCTCCTACCCAGAGCAATCC
>NW_022196909.1:60409232-60492481 GCF_008632895.1 Mastomys coucha | reverse complement strand
CATCAGATGCAATCCATGGAGTTCTCAGGAAGGAGGCCTGGGATACAGCTAGGGAGGCCCAGGCTTTTAACGGGAGTGCAACTGAGGGGAAGGCTGAAGTCCACATTAGGGTCCTGGTTTTCTATGGCTTCCAGACTGTCTGGATTGTTGTCCCAGTTGATATGGAATTGGGTCACCCCGGGGGTTAGAGGCCAAGATGTTCCGCTGTAGCTGAGAGAAGTCTGGCTTTGGGGGTGGGTTCTCCCGAAGCTCTGGGTTTGGGTACTCATTGTTGACATAGTAGCCCACACGGATAAACTCTTGTCCATGGTAGGTGCAGGTGATGAGAACCACAGTCACACCCATGGCGTCTGTCTCTGGAATGAGGGATGGGTTTGGGGCACCAGCCTGAAAGATGAACATATGCCTTCCTGCAGGAACAGGGCCCACCAACACTGAGTCTAGGATCTGATCAAACTCCTCACTCTCAGCTGAGCCCACATAAATGATCTTCCACTCCAGGTCGTCAGACAGGGCCTCGCTGCATTTGAAGCTGATCTCGAACCGGAAGGGGCTGTGGAAAGGGCTCGGGTTCTCCAGCACAGCCACATTCAGCACCGACACCTTGGCCATGTCCTCGCCCGGGAGCCGCAGCTGCCATGGAGCCTTCTTCAGTGACCGGCGACAGAGAAGGAGGGGGACGACAGGACCGAAAGCTCGCCGCGACTCCCAACTCTTCTCTCCCCAGATATCTTTTCTTAATAGCTATCTACATTTAATTTTTGAGACAGGCTCTCTCACTTAACCGGAAGATCATCAGTTCTGCTAGACTGGCTTGTTAACTAGCTTCAAGAATCGATTTGTCTCTATAAACATACATACACATGCACACATACACACCCAGAGAGACACACACATAAACACATACACATAAACACATGCATAAGCACACACATAAGCACACACACATATATGTACATACACAATATACACAAAACCACAGAGACACACAACACACACACATATACACACACACACACACACACACACACACATATATATATATACACACACACACAAACATACACATATATGCACACACATACATAGACACGGTCATATTAACACACACACAAACACACACACACTCCACCATGTCTGGCTTTTTCACATGAGTTTGGAGAATCTGAACTCAGATCACAGAGCTCACTATAATTTTCTCTATCAAAGAAGCACTTGGGGATTCACAAGGCTGATGCTGCCAAGCTACCTGGAGACCATGCCTCAGTAGGGGATGCTGCCTGCCAACCATGCCATTGCTGTGTCCCCAGGGAGAGGCTATAGCCACCAAGTTGTTCCTTGTGGATGGATGTGACTAGAGAATCTGTCCCTTCCTATGCCCTTCTACTCCAGCTGGATCGGTAAACAAGCTAGAGATACCACGTGGTCTCTTCACAGCTTCCAAACACTTGGAATCAGCCCTGGGGACCTCCTGGACTTCAGCTAAGATAGTAGTGGCATGTATGTATCCCTTAGAACACTGATCTCCTGGGCTTACCTTCTCTATCTTCCCAGGAATGCCTTAGAAATATTTACCTGAGAACATGAAGAGATTAGGTTTCAGGGCCCTGGATTTGAGCCTCTATGCAATTTTGTTTTTCCCATCTGGAAACTGGGCCTAGGAGTGTGAGTTCATGGAGAAAATTTCCTAACACAAGAGGTTCAAAGTATGGGAGAAGCAGTAAAAGACAGTGGCAGCCACTGCCCATCATGAGCAGCAGCCTGGGCTGTGGCAGAGCCCATCCACAGAAAGCTGGGTTAGGGCAGTGGGCCCCAGCCTTGTGACCCTAGACCTTCTCCCTTGAAATGGCAGGCAGAAAGATCCCTTCTTCTGGACATCTTGTGGCCCTGGATAAGGCCTACTTATCTGAAGCCACTGTTTGTAGCAGGGACTCCTGGCTCTTGGAAGAGATGGCCCAGAAAGTCTTGGGAACACACCTGCTTTCCTCACATCTAACAGACTACTCAGCAGCTTCCTTGATTAACTGAAGGTCAAGAAAGGACTGGTTCCAAGTAGGCCCTCACCACGTCTCCTTCCAGCAGACTCTAAACAGGGTTAGTGTGAAACAGCACAGACTCCTCTGAGGCCTTATTGAGACTTCAACACAGAGAGCAAACCCTTGCAGATCAAGAACCCAGGAGACACTGAGCCCAAGGAGAAAGGGGATGAGCCACCAAGGATCAGGGGAGAGTATCTGTGCTATCTGGTCTTATCCACTTCCTTCCCTACAATTGAGGGCATAAGCTGGAACTTTCTAGGCTCCAGACAAAGAGGAAAGTTCAGTGGGGGCTAGATGCTGAGTTGGCTAGAGCATGGCCTTGAACTCAAGTCTCAGATGCTAAATTCTGGGTCAACTAAAGCACAAAAAGAGGGTGGCAAGACCTGGGCTAGGACCTCACAAAGGAAGTAAGAAAAGGAGTTGAACCCTCAGTGTGGGACCTCTGAGCATGACCTAAGGAGGCAAATGAAGACAGACAAGTAATGAGACCTCAGTGCAGAGTCAGGTGATAGTGATGAGCCAAGTAATCCATGCAAACTATTCCCCAAATGACACATTATGGCTTGACACCCCACAAGGCTGATGCCTCTGCTCCCATCTTATAGATGAGAAAATGGAACTTCTTAGACCATCTCTGGAATATTCCAACAACCAGCAATGGACAGAGCCATGCCTAGACAGCCTGGCACCCAGCCTTTTCAGTCCCACCTCAGTTCACAGAAGGAGTTTCGGCCTTCAGATCCAATCACAGCCGCTTCCCTGCCTGCCCATTCCTTCCCCTCCCCTACCAATACACTTCCTGACCACCCCATAAAATAGGGCCTGCCCAGGCCCCAGAAAGTAGGCTGTATGTGTGCCATCCTTCCAGGTACTGGGTCCTCAGATATTTCACGGAGCAGGGATTGGCTTTGAGGCCTGAGCTTCAGTAGTAGTTGTTGGATCAGTTTGCTTACCTATAAAATGGGAATTGTGATAGCCTCTAGAAAAGGCCAGTGAAGATTATTAATGGGAGTGTACAAGTGAAGAAGTTCATGAGAGAGGGGTCAAATGAAGCTCAGAAGAGATGTGCCCCTCCCCTAATGTCACTGAGCATGCTGGCAGCAGTAATAGTTGGGATGATGAGGAACAAGAGCGACGTTAGCCCAGGTCTCTGGTTCTATGTGTATGTTTCCCCAGCCATGAAATCACATGGTTATAGTGTGCTCTGATCCAGGCCCAGAAAAGGCGAAAGGATGACAGCTTCCACTAGGCTCTCTTTTTCCATCCCTAACCCCCATGCTCCCCTGTGGGGAGCAGTCTCTGCCTGAATCCAGTGGTCAGTCTGGGGCGTGGGGCAACAGGCGCCTATTGTCTGCTAGCTTGAGTGCACCTGTAGTTCCCTGTCCCATGCCGGTGAGTCAGCTCCTGGCAGGCCTCTGGCTTGCTACTCCACAGCGTTTTGAGCCTGAAAGAGGACCTTTCTTTTCGCTCTCCTCCGCCTTCCTCCCTCCGCTCTCTGTGAAGTGGTCATCTCCGCTGGGCAGCAGGGAGCACCCTTCTGTGCCAAGAGTTCTTGAGTCTCCTTGGCCAGGAGACAGGGTGGGGTCTCAGAAACAAAGAGGGTGCAGCCTAGAGCTGGCCAGAGCTGCTAGGCTACTGTAGGGCAAAGCTCTCAGGGTACCCAGATACAGCTAGCTGCTCTGGGGCTGGGTCTTGGTTTCTTTCCCCGTTGCTGTGATAAACTGTCGTTGAATAAAGCAATTTAAGGAAGGAAGGGTTTGTTTTAGCTCACAGCTCAGGACTCAGTCCATCATGGCAGGAGCAGAGGAGGGTCATGGTAGCAAGGACCTTGAAGCAGTTAGCCATATTACATCCACAGTTTGTAGAAAAGAACAAGGAATGCATGTGGCTACTCAGCTCCTTTTTTCCGTTCACACAGTTTAGGATCTCAACTAGGGAATGGCACCACCCACAGTGGACAGAACTTCTTGTTGGGCCCCATTTTGGCCCTGTTTTGGTCCTGAGGACAAACTCAAGCCTGGCTTGAGTTTTGAAAACTCTCAGTCACTTCTGTACTGGAGTAACTCAGCGCTACCTGCTTAAGCCTGCCTTTGCCTAGCTACTGCTGACATAGAATAACTTTGTTGGTTCTATTAGTCACCCCATACCCTTCGTCGCCCTTCCCCTCCCCTTATGTCACCTCACCTCAGCAAAAAAAACAAAACAAAACAAAACAAACAAACCAAAAAAACACCTCTTCTCTCAGCCCTTTATAAACAAAAAGATCGATACAATTAAATGAGTTCCTGCTTTGACAGACTCCTAACTTGGGGTGGTTAGGCTCCAGGTGGCTATTCTCCAGTTGGCAGGAGATCCAAGCCACTATATTCACCATCTTGCTCAGCCCCGAGAGACTTGCCTGGACCGGGTTCTCTCCTCTCGGCTGGACCTGCCGGCACAGAGTTGGCAACTTCCTAAATCAATTAATGTAATCAAGATATTCTTCTACTAGGATGGTGTCTTAGAGTTTACGTTGCTGTAAAGAGACACCATGACCAAAGCAACTCTTATAAAGGACAATATTTAATTGGAGCTGGCTTACTGGTCATTATCGTCATGGCACGAAGCATGGCAATGTCCAGGCAGGCATGGTGCTGAAGGAGCTGAGAGTTCTACATCTTGTTCCAAAGGCAAACAGGAGAAGACTGACTTCCAGGTAGCTAGGAGGAAGGTCTCTCAAAGCTCACCCCACAGTAACAGACTTTTTCCAACAAGACCACACCTATTCCAACAAGGCCACACCTCCTAGTAGTGCCACTCCCTGGGCCAAGCATATTCAAACCACCACACCTGCCTAGAGACCCATCTTCCAGACGATTCTAGATTCTCTGTCAGTTTGGTAATTAACACTAACCATCACAGACTATCATGCCACAGATGCCTGGGGAGAGGATCCGTCAGCTGTATTCAATGAGCAGCCAGCAACTAGCACCACCCCAGGATCCCTGAGACAGGGCAAGCGCATTCAATAACAACCTATTTGCCAGGCCCATGAATTTGACAACTACTTGGACTCAGAACTGCAGTCAGAATAAAGATTCTCTGACAGGCTGGGGAGATGGCTGTGTTGGTAAAGTGTCTACTGTGTAAGTGTAAAGACCAGAGTCTGGGTTCCACAACAGAATTTAACTTTTTAAATTTTTCTTAACTTTTTAATTGGGAGGGGGTGGTGATAAAGAGATGTCTCAGTGGTTAAGAGCACTTGTTGCTCTTGCAGGAGACCCTGGTTCAGTTCCAAGCACCCAGATGGTGGCTCAGAGCCATCCATAATTCCAATTTCAGTCTCACAGTATAAGGTGGGAGCTGGGAGCTGGCCTAGTG
The DNA here is from genome assembly GCF_008632895.1 of Mastomys coucha. Lineage (NCBI taxonomy): Eukaryota > Metazoa > Chordata > Mammalia > Rodentia > Muridae > Mastomys > Mastomys coucha. Next base: position 60,487,082 of record NW_022196909.1, on the reverse strand, counting down.
CATGGAACACTTACGGTATAAGAGTGAGGGACAGAGCTCAGACACTAGGACATATCTAAAAGTCAGGCTGATGGGTTAGTCCCCTCTAGTCCCAACATGCAAGAAGAGAGGGGGGATCTCTGGGGAAGGCTGGCTAGGCTAGTGGGAATTGGTGAGCTCCAACTTAAGCAAGAACCCCTGCCTCAACAAACGAAGTGAAGAGCAATCAAGGAAGACAATTACACCAACATTGGGTTCCTGTTATATGCACATATGTGTATACACATACCTGCCTGCACACATGTACCCATATTTGTGTACACACACACACACACACACCCCATACATATGTAAAAAAAGAAAGAAAAACCCAGGTGGATGACACATGAGAAATTACACCCAAGGTTTTCTTCAATGTCTCCATACACATGTACACATGTATACGTGTACATACCTTACACACATACACACTCGTACACGATGCACCGTACACTCATATACCTGTGTATGCACATAGTTGCACACAGGTATGCCTGTGTATACATGTGCACCTGTTCATATACCTGCCCATACAAATACACTTGGACACACATGAACACCCCTAGATACACACACACACACACACACACACACACACACACACAGATGCTCTGACAATTACCCTCCAGTGCATCCCCCACTCACTCTCCTCCTCAGCATCTCTCTACAGCATGCACGGTGTAATCTATACAGCAATCTCTGTGGTATAGTCTAATTTGTACCAAAAGGATTAGCCCAGGACAGCCAAGCCTGCAGAGGACAGTGTCGTTAGGCTGGTTACTTTCCTTGTGGCTGAGGCCAAATACCTGACAAGGAAGACGTTAAGAGAGGAAGAGCTTCTTCGGGTTCATGGTCTGAGGAGATGGCCAATTGTGGCAGGAAAGGCATGGCAGCAGGGGCCTGAGGGGGCTGCTCACACTGTGTCCACAGTCAGGAAGCAGAGAGAGGGAGAGAGAATGAACGCTGGGGCTCAGTTAGGTGTCCCATGGTTTGCTTTCTATTCAATCTGGACTGCCAGCTCCTAGGACAGTGCCACCCACATTCAGGGGGAGTCTTCCCTTCTCAGAGAGACGTACACAGAAGTGGGTCACCTAGAGGACTCCAAATCCAGTCAAACTGACGAGGAAGATGAACCAGCCGCGAAAGGCATTCAGTGACAAAGACATAGGCAGGGTAGAACCTAAAACCCAAAAGTAAAACAAACTGGGATAGTCGGGGCAGAGGCAAAGTCAGTGACACAGTGAAGCTCTTAGGGGAGAGTCACCAGTCTGTACTGGAAAATTCAACTAGATCAACTTCTGCCCAACTGGTGAAGGGTGGAAGAGAAGGCTCTGTGGCTCGCTTTCTGAGTGTGATACTTAAAACGGACTACTAAGCACCCAGATCAAAAGCTGCACGTGGCTGCACGTGGCTGCACGTGCCTGTAATCCCAGGGAGCAGAGTCAGGCAGAGCTCAAGAGCCAAGCTACCAAGAACAGTGAGGCTCTGTGACAAATCCTGTCTCGATGTGAGAAAGACACTGATGTCATGCTCTGCATGAGCGTGACTCAGTGTGTCCACCTGTACCTTCACCTTCAACACACACACACACACACACATACAGAAATAAATAGATAAGCTTGATTATTAGATATGTACTTTTAACCAGGACTTTCACCAGGGAGCTAACAAGATAACAAAGAATTTTTGGCCATGACTTAGGGAGTAAAAGTGACTTTAAAAGCCCCCCCCCCCCCACACACACACACACTAGTATTACACTCACATTAGGAGAGGTCATTCCACTGCCCATGGAGCAGAACAACTCTTCTGGCAGAACTCCAGCTTACCAAAGTGGAACTTAGTGCAGGACCCCCTCTCTGAGCAAAGACTCCAAAAAAGGCTGGGCCCTACAAGCAAAAGGTGAGCCAGAAAGAACCGTTTCATTTAACCCCTAAAACAGAAGCTAAGAGATCGTGTTTCATGGGTACTTAGGACACAAATGTGGATCTCCTCTGACAGAAGTTGACAACATTGGAGGTATCAAGTTATTTCTCTGAATGCATAAATGAAACATCCAACTCACCGTTAAAATAACCACACACAGGAGTCAGGTAACATATTGAAAACAACAGAAAGAGAGGGTAATAGAGCTGCAGAGGCCCTGTCAGAGTTACCAGCAAAGAGCAGAGAGACTTGCTCTGTGTAAGGATATTGCTGTAGCTACTGTTGCTACAAAACAGATGACCCCCCAAACACAGCAAGGTAAAAACAGCAGTTTTGTTGTCTTGTGACTTTATGGAGCAGAAGTCTGGGGACAGCTTGACTGGGAAGTTGTCATTTCAGTATGGCTGGCTGCTGCCTAGAGCAGCTCTCTGTGACCTCTCTGGCATGGCAGTCTCTGAGTTAGCTGTCTTCCATGGCAGGTGACGTCCCTCAGACAGAACGAGTCCTGAGAAAGCTGGGTGGAAGGTGCAGAGCCTGTTCTGAGTCTATTCAGACAGCACAGGGCTTCGTTTGTGCTACATTCTCTTGAGCACAGGAAGTAATCCAGGCCAGACCAGATTCAAGGGAGCAATTAGAGACTTCCTACCTCCTGGTCAAAGCAGCATGAAAACCTTGAGGTCCAACTTCAAAGCATCTATTGAGATAGAAGAAATAAGAATAAGCTTCTATTGCTAAAAGAAAATTCCAGTAAAGTGGCTGGGGAGATCCTTGGTGGAGAAGATGTTTGCCGTACAAATGTGAGGACTGGAGTTTGGAGTCCCAAAACCTACATAAGTGCCAGGTGAGTGGAGTGGTCCATCTACAATTCAAGAACTTGGGAAACAGAGACCGGGGTTTCCCTAGAGCAAATAGACTAGCTAGATGAGCCTTATCAGTGAGCTCAGAGGTCTGCAAGAGACCCTACCTCAATAAGGTAGATGGAGAGTGACCAAGAAAGACTTCTGATGTCAACCTCTGGAACACACACATGCACTCATGCATGTGCACACATACATACACACAGGTACATATACACAGAACATGCATACATACATGCATATACACTAGCCCCCCCCCACATATATATGAAAAAATGAATAAAAGAAAGAAAATTCCAACAGAGGTCTAGTATGGGGTCATGCCTGTAATCTTGGCACTTGCAAGTTGGAGGCAGGAGAATCATGAGTTCAAGGCTAGTCTGGGATACATAGCTCGTTTCCCGGCTCTATGCCACCCAAATGAAGGGGAGAAAGTAAGAGAAAACTAGAGGGGATCAATGCTATCTTCCTAACAAAGAACTGTTCTAAACTTTACCACAACAAGTAGCTCACCCTCCAGGATGAGATCAATCATTCAACCACAAGATCCCGTGCATGGTGTCACAATATGGCCGGCTCTGCAAGAGAAGTGGGCACGTGGAGGAACCCTGCTGCGGCCTCTCCCTCCTGCTCAGGCTCCCCATAGAGGTGTCCAGGTAATTATGCAGAACACCAAGAGATTTGTTTGCTTGGATTTCTTTTAGATAGCATATAGAATAATGGCTTTCATTATAACATTTTCATACACAGCGAACAATTGTGCTTAGCTCATATTTTCTCCCCATTACTCTCCCTACGCCTCGCCCTCTATCTGTCTCTAGAAAGTTCTCCTCTGCTTTCATGATATTCATATACTTATATGAGTGTACACAGGGTCTTATTTTGTCAACTGAGCTTCCCATGAATGGACTATGCTATGTAAACTTAACTTGGCCTCAAACTTGCAGCAATCTCCCTGCCTCTACCTCTCAAAGTGCTGGTTTATATGCACATATATATAATTATAATATATATAATATTAATTATTATATATTATAATATTATAATAATTATTTATATATAATAATCATATATATATGACTCACCCAGATATCCAAATTATCCATGTATATATATATGAATATATATCATATACACACATACATGTGTATATATATATATGTCATATATGCATCTATTAAACCAAATTCTATGTATGAAGACCTGATCCACATCTTTCCTTAGCACTCGCCCACTTTTATTACTGTCTCTTGTGGAGAAGCGCAGAGGAAGGGAAGGTTATAGGGAAGAGAGAGACTGCCGCCCAAACTACCCCCCTTCTACTCTATGCCACGTGACATAGTTTTATTGTTCGCTGAGAATGAGTAGAACCCCACTGTGTGTATGTCCCACTTTTGTGCTCCATTCATTTGCTCGTGAGCACCTAGGCCGGCTCCATATCTTGGCCTCTGTGAATGGTGCCACAGAAATTGGAGTTGTGTGGGTAGCACTGCTGCCTATTGTTCCGCCAGGCCAGGCGTGTGCTCTGGAGTGGTGAGGCTACATCACAGGGTTGCTCTAGCTTTGGTTCTCTGACAGCTCGGCAGGCAGCCGCACCAGCCCACATCCTCGCCCGCTGTGACTGGGGGAACCTGAAAAGCTGCTGGGAGAATTCAAAGGGATCTCAGACAGTTGGGCATCTTCCTCCGACTACTCACCCCTCCCTGCTCCCCAGCACACTGCTGGAATGAAAGATCCTTGGGTCAGGAGTTTGTTGGAAATTAACATTTAAAATGGCTGAGACACTCCTATTAATCCATACGATGGGGGGAGGGGGACAGATATGAATAGAGATTTTACAAAAGAGGAAGTCTGCAGTGTGCCGGAGGAGAACGTGCATGGGGTCTTATTTTGTTGCCTGAGCTTCCCTGGAATTGACTATGTAAACTTCACTTGGCCTCAGACTTGCAGCAATCCCTCTGCCTCTACCTCTCAGAGTGCTGGTACTATAGGAGTGAGCCACCACAAAACAGATCCTAACTAGCAGTGTTGAATGAAGACAATAGACAACAGGAGAGCTACAGCTTAGAACTCATATCAACATATAAATTACATAACATATAGTTAACTTGAACACTAACATGCAGAGCAGATATGTATTTTAAGAGACACTTCAAACATATAGAAGGGAGTCTAGGTTTGGTTTTAGGAGGGGAAGGAAATATAAAAGTGGGGAAAAAATAAAGGAGATGGGGCTAGGGATGTGGCTCAGTCTGTAAAGTTCTCGCCACACAAGCATGAGGACCTGAATTCAGATCCCAGCACCCAAGTAAAGAGCCAGCGCAGCCTAGAATCCCTACCACTGTGGAGGCAGAGACAAGAGGAACCTTGGAGTCCACTGGGCTTCTAGCCTTGCCAAGTTAGTGAGCTGAGGGTTCAGTGAGAAGAAACTCAGTCTCAAAACATAAGGTGGAGCGATTGAAAAAGACACCTGCCGTTAGTCTCTGGCTGTCACATGAACACACGCGAATGAACATGCACACACGTGAATGAACATGCACATACGTGAATGAACATGCACATACCCACATGAACAGCTACATATACCAGACATCTAAAGGAGTAAATAAATAAATGAAACTAAATGACATGAAAAATAGGGGCTTTAGGTGTTTATGACAGTGTCCTGTGAAGCAAGGGTAGAATTGATTTAAGTATCTGCCTCTGAGGTAAAATTAGATACTGGAAGCAGGCTTCCAGGCCAATTATAGACACTTGACCTCTGGAATGAGCCCAGAACATAGTTCCTGGTGGTTCTGTCAATGCCCTCTGCAACATCTTAGACAACCTTCAGTGGGTGCTTAATACATCTGGTGACAGGAAGCTCATCCTTGTACAAACTAGCTGTTCTCATCCTTGGCCAAGAACCACTCATCCAAGTTTGCCCTTCAGAGGACTTCCGCTGACCAGGCGGCTGCTGCTTCCCCATGCCCGCCCTCCTGTGGCTCTCAAGTTCACACAGCACTCAGTGACTGCATCCCGAGGCTGTCAGGCTTGCCTAGTTCCCTCCCCCACACAGCCCCTAGTCAAGCCAAACTGTCCCCCAAGATTGGATCCAACTACCAGGGTTCTTTCCAAACATGGCTACCCCTGTCTGGGCATAGCCTAGCCAGTTAGCATATGACACATGCCTTCTCCAGCCAGAGGCTCAGGCTTCTGTTGGTCAAACCTTACACTGCAGTTTGTTACTTTCAACTGAGTGATCAGCTACATTTCCTAATCTTTTTTATTTTTATTTTAACTAGGACTACTAAGCGGGATGCTCTATCAATACAGAGAGAGAGAGAGGGAATATCTATATAACTCAAAAGACAGATCAAAGATCTGAACAGTGCCTTGATCTCCTATTGTCCGGATTCGAACCTATATAAATCCCTGCTAGTATTTCACAGAAGCAGATCTGTGTTGTCAGACACGGGGCCACACATTCTGCTTTGTTACTTAAAGAGATGTCAGGGAGAGTGCCCTCATCAGCCTCGTACCTTATAGAAATCCCATAGCCTTCTATTGTGGAGATTTCCTAAGTATTTAACCTGATCTGTCTTCCCGGTCAGGTTGCTTTTGGTGCCTTGTTCCCATAAGCCAGCCCTGTCCTAAGTCCCAAGACTCAGACTCTGTTGATCTCTTGTCACCCAGGAGCCAGGTTTCTCATACATGCCACGGTTGCTGCCTCCTGTTGCTTTTGTTCATTATTGCGGGCACACTGGCCTTGTTTGGAGACCACTGTGCTCCAGTCCCTGTCAGTGGTGGGTCACCAGCAAACAGGGAGGAAGCCTTTGCCTCTCCATTCAAATCACTGATAAAAATCTCAAGCGATCTAAGGGCTAATGACAGGACCCCGGGGCCAACCCTAGGGGATTCCAGCTCTCCATTCATCTCCTGTCACCAGGGAGATAATGCAGGAGCCAGTCCCACTACCTTATCCTTGGCTCTGCCGAGTCCAAACCTCAGCTTCCAGCCTGGATGAGGAGGAGCATCGGTCTGCTGCTGCCTTACCGTTCGACATTAGCGACACCATCCAGAAGGTCTGAGGAGGAAAGCCCTGGCCTCGTGGTCAGCAAAGCTGGATCCAGTGCTGCCCACAGCTAGCTGCTGCTCCATGACACATCATCTCCAGGGCAGAGATTTCCTGTGTGCACCAGAAATGGTGCCTCAAAAAGGATCCAGTTCATCTTTTCTAAAACTAACCTTAGATCTCTCTCTCTCTCTCTCTCTCTCTCTCTCTCTCTCTCTCTCTCTCTCTCTCTCTCTCCTTTTGCTTCCTCCTCCATCTGAGATGGCTAAGGCAAGGACGTCATTCTGTTCTTTATCCTTGAAATCCCAATCTCTGTTGCATCAGCCACACTGTGGGCTGAACCAGCAATGCACCAGCATTTGGCAAGGACTTTGCCAGATTTTCCATGATCACTTTCAGTGTGAGACCTGAATGAGCTCTCCTGTGCCACCCACTTGGCTGGCCATGACAAGCCATTCATTCCCCCATTGCCCAGTGTCCTGACCCTCTTGGTTCTCCTTAACTTTCAAAGCTCAAAACTATGCCCCCCCTTCCCTGTATAACTTCCACCCTGGAGGCCAGGACATCAACTGCTTGGGCTCACAACCCTCAGCACAATGCTCCTAAGACCAGTGACACTCCAACTGTTGCTGCACAGGCAAGGACCCCGAACAGCTTTTTATCTTAACTATTAATCCCATGTCGTGGTCACAGCCGGGGCAGAGTCTATATTGCTTCTATTCTTAAGTGTGTAAAAAAGGGGATACATAGGAGTAGGAACCCTTAGAGAGCTAGGAGGGGCCCAGATCTCTGACCACCTGCCTGGGTTCTCCCTATGGTCTCACAGGCCACTCCTTCTCTACAGTGGCCTCCACTCCCCCGCTGTCCTGGCTGATCAGCTTCTAGAAGGAACGGATTGTAGGAAGAGCTATACCCAGTCAGGAGACGCTCTTCGGTGTGCTTTTTCCTGGGGAGTCAGAAAAGTATCGGATGGGCTAGAAAGTCGGGTCTCTGGACAGAGCAAAGTGGGTACCTTCCAACCATAGCATGACTGCACATCATGTGCAGAGCACATGCAGAGGGGAGGGGAGAGGAGACTGCAAGGGAGGGGTGGAAGGGAGCCCACTTCCTCCTAGCAAGTCCCAGGTAGGAAAGCTATACTAGGCCAGAGAGAAGAGTTGAGGCCTGTGGTGAGCCAGGCTAGCTGCTTGCATGGCCCAGGCTTGGAGAGACTTGGAGTTCTTCCTCTGCATACATGGTTGCCCAGATCTGTTTTCTGGAAGGAAGAGACAGGATCCTAACTTGCGTGGACTGTCTGACCAATCTCTGTTTCCCACACCTTGCCCCCTGTGGCCTGAACAGATTGCCAGAGCATCAGCAGCACATGGAAGGCCTCTGGGTCTTGCAGACGATCTTGCTGGTCCATGATGCCCTGTTTCTTGTTTTCCTTAACCCAGCGTATAACTGGGCTATATGAACCAGGACTTCAGTTTGACAGTGGGCTGGTCTCACAGAAGATAAGAGTACTGTGTGGATGAGCTCATAGGGTGCCGGACAATGGCAAGAGAGGGCTCCCCACCCAGGGAAGAGCATCCTTGTTCCCGCATCTGGCTCAGGGAAGCCACCTGGAATCTGCCAGTGGTGTAGTTGGGATGGAGCCTGACATGCTGGAGTCTGTGGTTGATAATGGTGACATGCCAGCAGAGGCGGTGACTGTCCATACTGTGACTACATCCAGGACCACATCCTCCATTACCTGGAGAATGCACTTGCAGTATCAGAGCATGTATGTACTAGGGACAGTGGTCACCCAGGAACTGGCAGAGTCACTCTGGGCAGAGACAGGGAGACCTTACGGTCCTGCTGCCCTCCCTGCCTTTCCAAACTCTCTAGCCTCATTCCTATGCTAATGGCATTGAGAACCTGGATCTGTGAGCAATACTCATTCATTTTGTCTGTCCTTCCTTCCTTCCGTCTCAGTTCTGGCCTTCCTTCTCTTCATCCTGCCCACTCCCTCAATGGCTCTCTGTCAAAACGTTCACTCTACAGACTTGACAGCTCACCCTGGCTTAGATGAGGAACAGCCTTACGCCTACCCAAGAGCTCTAGAAGATAGGCAGTACCATCAGCTGGCAATAGTCTCCATTGAGCACAGCCTCAGGGCCAAGCCAGGATGGGGCTAGGTGTCTCCAGCTCCAGTCCTGGGAGCTCTGGGCTCAGCTCATTTCTTAGTGCCATCAGGGAGATTGTCTGCTCTTTCCCTCTGTCTGTGTTTAGCCTGGGGACAAAGGGCTGACAGTGTCCTTCCCTGGGATCTTATCTGCCACTAAACATTATTCCTCACTCCCTACTGTTGTTCCTCAAACCATCCAACAGCACAGTAACCACAGGGCCTTTGTACATGACATCCGCTCCGCTCTGTGTGTTCATGTGCAAGTGTCTCATCCTTTGATGTCCGTACTCAAACTGTCTCCTGTCATCCAGACATACCCAACCTCCCTACTTAAAACTACCCCATTCCCTGTACCCTTCATGCCTGTCCCCTGCTCTCTAAATTTTTTTTTCCCTCCAATGTTTTTTTCTCTTCTTTCCAGAGCTTTGGATGGAACCCAGGATATTTGCACATCACTTCCCATGTGCTAAGCAGATGTTCCACTGCACTGTGGTGACTGTGTGGACTGCATAGCGAGCCCGCCCACTTTACATGCTTATTTTATTTAATGTATGTCACCCTCCACTCTCGGCATGTCAGTTCTGTGAGGTCACAGACTTTTGCCAATCCTCAATCAATATGTTGGCTAGAAAAGGGAATGAGCATTTAGGAATCACTAACTTATAAGGAGACTTCAGCTCCGACACTGCTGAGGATGGCCAGGGGCCAGGACGCCTTAGCAGGAGCTGACCCATAGCCAGAATGTGTGAGTACCTGTAACGGTGGTTAGGGCTGTGGGGTGTGACCCCCTGGTTCAAATCTGTCCCATTCCATTCTGGCTCTAGGTGTGTGTGTGTGTGTGTGTGTGTGTGTGTGTGTGTGTGTGTGTGTGTGTGTGTGTGTGTGTGTGTGTGTGAGAGAGAGAGAGAGAGAGAGAGAGAGAGAGAGAGAGAGAGAGAGAGACCCGAGACCCGGGAAATCTACTCCAGGCGATGCTGCTTGAGCCTGCCTACCTGAGCTTCTCAACTTCAGCTTAGGAGAGGCCCTGACCAACATGGAAGGAGAAGGGACTGTCCCCCACACAGGCACATGCTATGTGCCAGACAGATTCCATGTGCTGGCCCCTCATCACTGTCCATTCTACAGATGAGGAAATTGAGCCTCAGGTCAGGGCAGTACATTTCATAGATGATAACACTGAGGTTCAGGCTGGTTGCCCAGTTTGCCTGCTGTAGACACAGAAAGCAAAGTGGAAGAATTTACACACAGGTCTTTGCCCTTGCATTTCTACCTACTCTAGAGGTTATTGAAAGACATATGCCTAGCTGGTTGGCCATAGAGCTAGTATTCTTCAAAGGGGTCTCGCGCAAACGGTGCTGAGTATCAGGATGTCTTGGGGCAGCTTGGAGCCTGTGTAGCTACAGCTCCGGGGTAAATCCCACACCCACTGGGCATGGCAGCCTCCAGGCCTTCTCAGGGGTCAGGGACAGCTCTCCTCAGCTCCCGCTGGCTGGCAGCTCCCTCTGCTGGACCCAGCCCTGAGGACGGGCTCAGACACTGGGACGCCACTGCTGTATGTCTGTCTGCACTTGGGGGTTGACTCTCCCTCCACCACGGGAGTGAGGTTGTCACGTGCAGGGCACCTGTCAGGTCTTCAAATCATCTGTTGAGGAGACCTACATGGAGGGTGGATTTTGAGTGATCTGGGCCCCTCCTAGAGAGGTTGAGTCCAGAGGGGCTTTGAGCGCTGCTGCCCCTCTCTGCTCAGTCCAGAGGAGCAGTTATGTCTGCAGATGAGTGCAAACTGGGCTGGCTCCCCATCAGACTGGAAACTCCCTGTAGCTAAGTATAAGTGACTCCTTCTTCAGGCCAGGAGCCCCTGGGCTGAACCCTTGCTCAGCTCCATAGACCAGCAACTGAGCCCCTAGGCTGGCAATCCCACACATCCTTTGGGACAGCCTTGGCCTTGTCCTCCTGGCTCCCACACACCTGTCACTGTCACTTGACACCCGCAAGGCACTGGGAAGCAGGGGTGTATTGCACCCTGACCTTGATCGGTCCTGAGGTGATACAGTGGGGAACCTGAAGGAACAGGCCTAGGATGGGACGTGACTGTGCCCCTGAACTCGGGCTGCAGGCTTGGTCACAGAGAAAGTGATACCTCGGGGAGGTGGAGTGCCCAGTGACATCAGCGTACGTGACTGTCAGCCCAGTTCTGTCTGCCACCACCCCCGCTGTCACAGTGCGCCTGTGGAGCACACTGACCTTCAGAGGCAGGCCCAGAGTGCCGTCTGCGTGTACACTCCAAGGACAGACTTATTCCCAGGATGGGGCCCACTCTTTGACTCCCCATTCTCTAAATGAAGATTTTGGGGTCCAAGGAAACCCCCCAGCCTCAAGCCCTCTCTTGCCTGGGCTCCTGGGTCAGGAGCAAGCTGTGTGCTAGGTGACCCTGCTGCTGGCTGATCTCTCCCTTGGCTCTGTTAGACCTTCCTCCTGAAGGCCTGGCAGCTCCTAGTGATTGGAGGCCAGCATAGAGGACACCTGGCACCCCACCCCAGGGCTGCTGACTGAGCTCCCAGGCCTAGATCCCTGAGGGACAGCCAGGACAGGCAAGGCTGTATGACCCAAGGAAGCAAGTTCAACCACTGTGGATCACCATCTCATGCTTCAAAAATGCCTTCTCAACCCCCCATAGCTGCTCTAGCTCTTTCTCATGGTCCCTCCTGAGCCCCATCAAAGGGGCACAAAAGGTCAGGCTTAGTAACTATGCATAGCTTTCGGCCCAGGGAGAACACAGGAAGCCAATATCTAGATCTTACTAGAGCAGGTATTTGAGCACAATCTCAACCTGTCATTGGCTAAGCATGAATTCATGCTAGCACACACTCATATCAATCATCAGGATGCAACCTGTGCCTCTGTGGGTATATTCATGCTGTTCAAATGATGCTCATTGTGACCCATACTGCAACTAACTGGAGGTCTGTCAGTAGTTAGGGAATACTAAAGCCGTCAAAACAGCAGAGCTATCCAGGAATAAGAAAGCCATAGTGAGCCCTGGTAAACTCCCCCACATCCCGGAGGCACAGCATGCATCCCTGGAGAAACAGAAAGAACCTCTGCTAGCCACTCATACCCACTGAGCACACAGGCTATAAAGGCCAGGATGTACCGTAATCCACTGGGAGCTGACGTACTCCCAACCCACTCACAGATTACCAGACAGAGAGCAGAGGCCTTCTAGGATGGAGGGATTTAAGCACCAAATCCAATCAGTTGTTGGTTGATGGGCTAAGTTGGAAGACCCAGCAGTGATTCCTAGGAAGCCAGGCTAAAAATAAAAATAAAAATAAAACCAAGAACTCAAAACAGGACATATGAGATGGTTCAACAGGTAAAGGTGCTTGCAGCCAACCCTGATGACCTGGGTTCAATCCCTGGTACCCTCATGGTAGGATTTTCACAAGTTGTCATCCTCTGTCCTCCACACACATACACAGATTAATTAATTACTTAGTCAATTAATTTTTAAAATTTAAAGCAAAGAAGCTAAGCAGAGCCACTGGCAGTGTGTCCCTGCAAGGAAAGCAGTCTATTGGATAAGCCCAGGCAAGTTACTAGGCGGCTGGCCAGGCCATCGACACCCAAACACTCGGTGAAGACAGTCCTGGAAAGTGGTGGTCCATAGTGATAAATCAGAATCCAGAGTTGCTGCGGGTTGCCTAAATTATCCAATTTTTCAACAAAACCTTCCAAGTTATGCAAACAAAAGGGGGAATGAGATCCACTCAGAACTGTCAACAGAAACCACATCTGAGGTGCCCACGAACTGATGACATCAGGAAAGCCAGTGTTACAAATGGCTTCTCTTTTGCTTTTTGTTTTGTTTTGTTTTGTTTGTTTTGTTTTGAGACAGGGTCTTTCTACATAAGTCTAGACTAGCTTAGAACTACATTTGTAGCCAGGCTAGCCTCAGACTTACAGTCCTCCCAGTCTTAGTTTCCCAAGGCTAGTTACACAGGCATGTAATCACCATGTCCACTTATAAATGTCATGAAAAAAGTATCAGAAGTCATGTGTAAAGGATTACAGAGGGTCCAGAGATGACTCGAAGAGAACTCAGTTCTCAGCACCCAAACAACTCCCAACCATGCTGGTGAGAGGATCTGCCGCCCTCTTCTGGCCCCTATGAACAGTGCAGACACATGGTACACTAGACATGGGCATCGATGGATTTGCCTGCATGTGTGTCTGTATGAGGGCATCAGGTCCCCTGGCACTGGAGTCATAGGTGGTTGTGAGCTGCCATGTGGGTGTTGGGTATTGAACCCAAGTCCTCTGGAAGAGCAGCCAGTACTCTTAACCACTGAGCCATCTCTCCAGTCCCTAAAAATACTTTTTAAAGAAAAGAATTAAAGACCAAACTGGCTTATGGTATAAAGAATAATGCTAAAGAAACCAAAGCAAGTGGGGAAGGGAAGGCTTGGTCTCACTCACGGTTCCAGATGACAGTTCATCATCCAAAGCAGTGAGAGCAGGAACTCAGTCAGGGCAGGAACCTGGAGGCAGGAGCTGATGCAGAGGCCGTGGAGGGCTGCTGCTTCCTGCCTTGCTTCTCATGGCTTGCTCAGCCTGATTTCTTATAGAACCCAGGATCACCAGCCCAGAGACAGCATCGCCCACAATGGGCTGGGTCCTCCCCCATCAGTCACTAATTAAGAATATGACCTACAGGCTTGTCTACAGCCTGATCTTGTGAAAGCATTTTCTTAATGGAGGATCCCTCCTTTTGGATGATTCCAGTCTGTCAATTAGACATCAAACTAGCCGGTTCACTAACATATAATAGAACTTGTAATAGAACTAACATGTAATTAACTAAACTTAATGGAAGTTTCCAGAAGAAGAAGAAAGAGAGAAAGGGATGGGGAGGGAAATTTTTCAAGAAATAATAATCAAAATATTCCCAAATCTAATGGACACTTTGTTTTTTCGAGACAGGGTTTCTCTGTGTAGCCCCAGCTGTCCTGGAACTCACTCTGTAGACCAGGCTGGCCTTGAACTCAGAATCCGCCTGCCTCTGCCTCCCAAGTGCTGGGATTAAAGGTGTGCACCACCACTGCCTGGCTGATGGACACCTATACATCCAAATGATGTCCTGGTAGACAGCAGTGTAAAACTGTTGGAACACAGCACAGAAGAAGCCTTGAAAGCCACAAGAGAAAAACAAGTCCCAAACAGGGGAAGTGTAGCCAGGGAGGCCTGCCGGACCTAGGGTGCAGGCCTACAAACGCAGCCACGGGGTGGGGGTGGGTGAGACGGAGGCTGGTAGAGCACAAGGTCCAAGTCCTCTCTGGGTTGCAGGGGGTTAAAGGCATTAACCTCTTAGAAGAGGCTGTGTCAAACTCAAAACTCTTACCAGTCTGTGCATGGCAGACCCCATGCCTTGCATGTGAGAGCAGACCGGCAGACCCTATGCCTCGCATGAGAGAGCAGACCAGCAGACCCCATGCCTCGCATGTGAGAGCAGACCAGCAGACTCCATGCCTCGCATGTGAGAGGGTCTAGCTTCCAAGCCCAGACCAGGCAGGCACTGAGGCTGTGTGAAAGAGCTAACAGCAGATATCTCATGACACACAGTGGAGGCCAGAAGGACGTAGCCACTAAACAAGTGTCAATACATTGAAAAGATCAAAAATCATACCACTTAGGGTCTTCAACAAAATTAAATTAGTAGTTGGCCAAAAAAGTTCAGGAAACCCACAAATATTTTAATAACTCAATCTTGAGTAACTCGGAGGTCAGAAAAAAAAGGTCATGGGGCGAATATCAAAGTATTTGGAACTAATGGACACAAGAGAGCCACCTCTCAAAATGACCAAGACATGCAGGACAATTGTAGAAGCTGTTCATATTCTGTTCTAATCTCAAGTCAAAGTTCGTTGAACCTTTTAAACTCAAGTCAGCAATTCAAACAGCATGTGTGTGCATGGGTGTTTGGTCTGCATGTATATCTGTCATGTGTGTGCAGTGCCCACTGAAGACAGAGGAGGCTGTTGGATCCCCTGGAGTTTTAGGCGCTTGTGAGGAACCATGTGGGAGCTGGAAACTGAATCCGGTCCTCCGCACGAGGAACAAATATTTTAATCACTGAGCCATCTCTTCAAACATTCCACCCCGTTTGCTGGCTCTTATATTTTTCGGTTCCCTCTTCCATAATGTTCCTTGAGCCTTGGGAAGGGTGGTGCCAGTGTCCTACTTATACCTGACTATTCAACAGTCACGTACTCTCAACATTTGACCAGTGAAGCGTCTCCGCAGTTACTGCTGCCATTGCAAAAAAAAAAAAGAGAAATTTCTCTAACTGTGCTAGTTTAAGCTAGAGTCATCCAAAAGGAGGAAGCCCCAATTGAGGAAATGCCTCCCTAAGATCCAGGCGTAGAGCATTTTCTTAATTAGTGATCAATAGGAGCTAGTCCACTGTGGGGCGTGCCATCCCTGGGATGGTGGTCCTGAGTTCTTCAAGAGAGGACACTGAGCAAGTCCTGCAGAGCAATCCAGTAGCAGCATCCTCCAAGGCCTCTGCATCAGCTCCTGCCTCTAGGTTCCTGCCCTGACTTCCTTTGGCAATGAGCTACAATGTGGAAGTGCCAGCAGAATAAACTCTTTCCTCCTCAACTTGCTTTTGGTTGCAGTTCATCACAGCAAGGGTAACCCTAACTTTCTGTTTGTTTGTTTTGTTTTGTTTTGAGACAAGAGTTCCTTTGTGTCTTCTTGGCTATCCTAAAACTCCCTCTGTAGACCAGGCCAACCTCAAACTCAAGAGATGTGCCTGCCTCTGCTTCCCAAGTGTTGGAATTAAAGGCATGGGCCACCACCGCCCAGCATGACTTCTTAAGACACCAACCAAAACTAGCAGGAGCACTTACCTATAGGCATAAGCATAACATCTGTTTAACAACCAAAACAAAACAAAAAACAAAAACAGTAGATTCCCCAGTAGGGTATGTGGCTTCCCCAGCCACAAGTATCTAATCAGGTTTACATGTCAGACGTGAGTTTCGGCATTAAATCAAATCGGAAAGTGGTTGGTTATTCCCTTAGTGGTCACACCAACATTGCCGCGGTGGACAGGCCTTGCCTGCAGGGCAGCAGCATAGCACACCGTTGTCTACAGCTCAGCAAGGCTTTGACAATGTTCCCTCTGCAGCCTGCACGACACCTTGCAGCACTTACGAGAGCAGAGGCAGTACTGAAGATGTTTCCAGCACAGTCCTAGTTTGATTTCTCTCTATCCTGTGACCAGAATAGATGGCGTCCTCGGGTCTGAGGACTCACCATGTACATGTAGTGGACAACCGAGAGCACTGGCAACTGTCTGTATGTCAAACAGTGATTTTAAAAACTCAAACATTGTTACTTTTCTGTTGCTGTAGAGACACCATGACCGACTCTACAGGAGAAAGAGTTTACTTGGGGTTTATAGTTCCAGACGGTGACTCCATGCCCATCATGGCAAGAGCATGGGATCTGGCAGGCAGGCATGGTCCTGGAACAGTAGCTGTGGTCTCACATCCTGATCCATAAGCATAAAGGAGAGAGAGAGAGAGAGACAGAGACAGAGACAGAGACAGAGAGACAGAGAGACAGAGAGACAGAGAGACAGAGACAGACAGACAGACAGAGACAGACAGAGAGAAACAGAGAGAGACAGAGGCAGAGACAGAGAGAGAGAGGAAGAAGAGGAAAAGAGAAGAGAAGAAAAAGGAAAGGAAAGGAGAGGAGAGGAGAGAAGAGAAGAGAAGAAAAGAGAAGAGAAGAGAGGGAGGAGGGGAGGGGGAAGAGGAAGAGAGGGAGAGAGAAAAAGAGAGGGGGAGAAAAAGAGAGGGGAGAGAGAAAGGGAGGGAAGGAGAGAGAGAGAGAGAAAGAGGGAGAGGAGAGGGAGAGGGAGAGGGAGAGAGAGAGGGAGAGGGAGAGGGAGAGAGAGAGAACACTGTAGTCTAGAAAGAAGTTTGGGAGTCAACCCAATATCACAACAAAGATGGGGATGCTGGTTGGGAAGTCCTCTCTTGTGTCTATCTCATTATCCCCAGAGTGCAGTGAGAGCCCCACATTCCTCTGTGTCTGGGCCAGCCAGCAGCCACCCCCAACCATGAAGCCTTCATCCCCTCCTCTGCTGGGATTTGCAGGGGGTTGGCTCTCCTTTGTTCCCTAGTCCCTGGGGAGAGCCCTTACCCTCCAGGGGCCAGCTGAGGTTATGAGCTTGCGCCTTCCTCCCCAGGCCGGCCTGACTGGGCTAAGGGCACTGTCAATCAGGGGCAGCCGGCTCAGCAGCTAGCCTTTTATTTCCTAAATTAAAAGGGCTTGTGATTCCTGATCGAATTAAAGGTGGGAAGGTCAGCTATGAGAGCGGCGGGGAGGTTTCAATCACTGGAAACCGGATGGAGGCAGTCAGCGTGGACAGGGTGGCAAGGTGGAGACAAAACTGGGCCAATGGTGGGGACCAGGGTACCGTCCCTCTCCTCTTAGGCTAGACCTCTAGTCAAAACACAATAGGACAGTCTGCAAGCCACCCTCACAAGTCTTTGAGTGTGGCTTTGAATTAGAGAAATGTCATCCTTTACCTTACCACTGGGCTGGGCAGGCTTGATTGATGATCTGTAGTTTAAAATACAAAGTGGATCTGTGCTGTTCCTCTTAAACCTCATGTTGGACTTTGGCAGACAAAATACAATGTAGCAAAGAGACAGTCAGACAGCCTCTTCCTCCTGCAGCTGCGGACCTGGGTATTCCAAACGGTTCCCAGAGGTGCCCATGGTGCACTGAGTCTGGATTCTGTATACCCTCCCCAAACACTAATGTCTCATTTGAAAGCCCTGGTAGAAATCAAGCTTTTCTTTCCCATGGAGCAGATGCTGTGGCAAGAACTTAACTCATTCAATCTCAAAACCTGCTGCGCTCCTATCTAGAAACAAGGAAATTGAGGCACAGAGTGGTCCCGTAATGTGTGAATAAGGAAGTTGGCTCTAAGCAGTGCTGACTCGAAGTAGAGGCCATGCTGATTGAAAAATCATGGGCCTGCACCTGGAAGTCTAGAGGCTTGATGGCCACCAGACCTGGAGGCCTTGGAACCTTGGCCACATGAGTCATGTGACCCAGAGCAAGGCTAACCTTTGCTTCATTTTTAATAAGAACACTCATGTGGATCTGATGGCCACCATGTGGCAGAGTTAGAAACTTTGAGGAGCCACCAGTCAGGACAAGGTTGTCACTAGGTCTCTTACATCTTCCATTCCTTCCTCCTGGCATTCCAGCCTAGACCTCCAAGATGCTCTGTCTCCCACGCCGGGCCTTCCTGATCCATAGCATCCCACACATGCCCTTCAGGTACCCCTCTGCTGGAGAGCATCTTCAAAGGCAAGGGCAGCCCTGTGCAGGGCCTAGCAGGTCTTCAGTGTCTGGGAGAGTGGAGTGTTAGTCATATCACCTCCTTTCATACCCAGAGATTCCATAGAGTCCAGTATTGAGGCGTGTGGACAGTCTTCCCACACCACACCAGGGCCTGAGGCCTTTGGGACTACAGATCCCTGCTCCATCCCCAGGGCCTTCTATCCAGGTCTAGATGGGGCATGTCATACTCAAGCCTGAGAGCTGTGTGTGTGTGTCTATGTGTGTGTGTGTGTGTGTGTGTGTGTGTGTGTGTGTGTGTGTGTGTATCTGAAAACGGCTCCTTCCCTAGTGTGGCTCATTCCCTGCCATAAGTGCTGGTGGGCATCTGGCAGGGGAATGAGAGGAGCTACGGAGGGCGCATGAAAGGAAGTGCCCACCTGAGCGTTGAAGTGGGAATAACAGTTGGCCAGGCAGTCAGGTAAGAGACAAAAGCGCAGATCCCCCAAAGCATGGCTGCCTGGCCTCCTGAATGAGGAAAGTTTGCAGCTACCAGGACCATGGAGACAACCAGCACCACCCATCTCTGTGGATACTGAGGGCTTCCTGGAGGCCCATTCACTACACTGTGATACTTCAGGCATTCTCATATAACTTTGGGTATGGTAAATATATGAAATAGATACACGAATAAAACACAGGGCTGGAGATATAGCTTTGTTGGCTAGGGGCTCCCCAAACAAATATGAAGACCTGAGTTCAGACCCCCAGCACTGAAGAAAAAATGACACCCCCCCAAAAATGGGTGGGGTGCCTATCTGTGCCTGGGCTGTGGGGTAGAACACATACAAACAGGCCCCAGAAGCTCACTGGTGATCCAGTCTAGCCATTCACAAACCCCCGGCTTACTGAGAGCCCCTGCTTCAAACAAACAAACAAACAAACAAATAAACAAAAAACACACGAAGAATAGAGAGCCATAGTGGAAAATACCTAGTGTTGACCTCTGACCTCTGCACACATGGATATGTATGTGCACACACATCTGCATGTACTTATTTATGCATATAAATGAACATCACATGTGCACACTACTTACACACGCACCAATTTAAAAAAATCACAAACTTATTTTGAAACAACTCTTTGGTATAGATATAAGTTTACCCCTCATAATAAAGACTAAAGCAAGTTTGCATGCTAATAAGATGGCTGAACTTGTTTATTTTACATAGAGATAGACATCTCATCTGAATATTTGATACCATGAGACATAGAACATCTTTAAAATTTTTAAATTCGTATGTATATGTGGGTCTGTATGCATGTACATACCACCTATGTACTCCTGTGGAGGCCAGCAGAGGGCATCGGATCCCCTGAAGCTGGAGTTACAGACAGGCGAAAGCTGTCTGAGGTGGGTGCTAGGATCCAAACTTGGGTCATCTGAAAGAGGAGCAACTGCTCTTAACTTCTGAGCCACCTCTGCAGGCCCCAGCACAGAGCTTTTCTTAAGATGTTTATAATACACACTCAGGTTCTTGGGGTCAGAAGTCAGATCACCAGGCTTATGCTTTCACGAACCCAGCTATCTCTCCAACCCTTCAGAGTCGAGCTATATTTTGATTTTATAATCATCAAAGCTAAAAATATTTTTTCATATAAATACATAGTAAGACATGGCAGATATCAGAAATTGTTGGAAAGTCTATCCTAATCCCAAAAGAAAAAAAAATCACTGATATTTTTGAAATTCAAATCAGCAACTGTAACAGAATTTTTTTAAAAATTCTCATAGTGCAGTCACTAACTTGTTACATGCTGAGAGAATGTTATCTCTCTGCTTTTGTGTAATTGAATCACCATGTTTCTGTAAAGGTAGAATGTTCTGTATGACACAAACACAATATCGCATAACATCCGGTAGTTTGAATCAGAGCAGAGGTGTTTCTGGCAGCGTGCAAGGTGATGTGAAGCATGCCCAGTACAAATCACATTCAGAGAACCAAGGCTGTGTGTGGTGAAGGAGCCAGACACAACACAGGCGAGCGAGACCTAAAACCCTCAGACTAACTGCGCACTTGATTTCCCTACGCATCAAACTCTTGGTCCCTGGGCACTCAGAATCCTTCTCACTTACACTGTTACCAAGCCTCCCACGTTCAGGTGGAAACCCTACTGGACTAGGTCAGGCTTGTGACACGTTCTTACTTGCTTTGTTTTAGAGCAATCCTGTCTGAGGATGACCGCATTCCGTTCTTAGAACTGTTCCTGGAGGTAGATGTACCTTCCAAAGAGGAAATGGGGGCCCCTGGAAGGAAATGGGGGCCCCTGGAAGGCAGAGTCACCTTACAAGTCATGGGGACAGCAGGTTGGACGCACAGCAGACTGCTGCCCCTCCTACACACTACAAACAGCACATGTTCAGGTCAGACCTGCCTGGTGGTTTTTAAAGCATCCTGGGGTCTCTATGGGGAGGAAGATAGGAACAGCAAAGGCAGGACAGAGCTAAGATGGGAATAGTGCTGGTGGCTAAGAGAAGGGAGACCTAGACTATGAGGTAGTCCTGTCAGCAGGACCCCAGGGCAAGGCCCAGACTGGTGCGGAACTTGTAGGCTGTGCCTAGGACAGAACTGATCAGGAAGAGCTGGAGAAAGTAGGGATATTCAGAGCTTCAATCATGTCAGACTGAGGACTATGAAAGTCCTAGGGGACCAGAGCGTTGGGAGGAGCCCTGAGGCAGGAGGATTGGGAGGGTACAGTGTTGGCCATTGGGCCTTAAGTAAGTTCAAAAGGAAAAGAAATGACGCAAGATTATCTGGAAGGGTCCCACCCTCTCAGGGACCAGCAGCTAGGAAGGAACCCTACAAGGAGACTGGGGGGTGCCTGTCATCCTGGGACCAGGGAAACAGGCAGGACAGACTCAGAATAGTCAGAAGAGAACTCCATCACACCCACCATATTTGGGGCCCAGCAAATGGTCTGTAGAGAGTGTGCACAGGGAGCCGTGGGATAAGGATTCTCTTAGAAGAGGAGGAAGAAGGGATGGCGGATAGAGCAGGGGCTGCTCTGTGAAGCCTGCATCCTGGAACTCCATTTCTACCTTCCCATCTCCCCTTTGCTATGAGGGACCTTCCAGATTTCCTCCTCAAGTCTGCCCAAGGGCTGGGGAAAGTGCTGAGCCCATTGCCTGCCCCAGAAAGGTTCTGATTCACAGTATCAGTACTTTGGGGACCAGAGTCAGGTCCAAGAACCAAAGAGAGGGATATGGTCCCAGAGGACATCCCTGGACATAGGGAGCAGAAACTCCAGGATGGAGGTCTCTGGAGTACCATCACTCCAGCTAGTGGACTAATGGGAAAGGGACATTAGCCCAGGGCCCAGGGGATGGGTTCATGTTGGCTGGGTAGAGAAAGGCTGTTCCTAACAGGGAGCTCCCAGCAGGAAGGCAAAAGGTCTAGTCCATGGCTGGCACAAAGCCGGCAGTGGCTCTACCTAGGGCAATCTAGGAGGCTCTGCAAGATGTGAGGCTGAAGGGAAGCTGGCTTCTAGGTTACAGGAGAGCTTTGAGCATCCAGGGAAGACTTTGAACTTTATCCTGGACACTGGAGGAGCCCTCCCAGCAAGAAAGACCCAATCTGTCTGAGACAGCTGTGGGGTGACAGTTTGGTCCCCGATAGATGGGCATAGAGAACTCATCATGGTCTCTCCCATGGGGCAGCTCCACAAACCAGTATTATTTAAAAAAAAAAAAAAATTCTGGACATTCTGCCAGCATAAAAATAGCTAAGGGCGGGGCTTCACCTGCAGGACAGGTAGGCAAAGTAGGTCATGGCTACGGGCCACCTGGGAGGTGATCGAGGGAGCTGGGGTTCAAACCACAGCCCACCACGAACTCTCTTCCCCTGTGCAGACCAGGCCTCCAGTGAGCAGGGTCTACAGCCAGCCTTTCAAGCTTGCGGCTGTCCTTGCTCTCCTGCTGGGGCATCCCCTCTCCCAGCTGGTGTCCAGCACCTTCTGGCAGCTTTCCCAGAAGTCAGCAGTGCGCTTCCCAGAAGAACCCGGTGCTTACTTTCTTGGAGCCATTGCTTCCAAGACTCATAATTCATTTATGAGGACATAATCCTTTATCTCTTTATTGCTACTGTTCCCTTACTGAGCATTTATTAAGCTTTATGCCCTATGTGGACTCCTCCATGACATAAGAAAAGCCTTTCCAGACCAAAGAGGGAACTCAGTTGGTGAAATGCTCACTGTGCAAGCACGAGGACCTGAGTTCAGATCCCCAGCACACACTAGGTATGGTGGTGTGTGCTGTAATCGTAGTAGGTAGAGGATGGAGACAGGTGGATTCCCGCAGTTCACCACCCAGCTAGTCTAACAAAATTGGAGAGCTGGTCCAGGTTTGGGGAGAGATTCTGTCCCACCAAAACAAGGTGGAGGGTTGTAGAGAAAGACACTCATCTAGCCTCCATACACTCATGCATGCAAACCTTCGCATGCACGCACACACAAGACTACCCTTTCTAGAATACAAATCTATTCTCCAAGATACAAATGTCTTCACTTAGAGCCCGTGTCTGTCTCTGTTAAGCAATCATACAGTGGGGCTGAGGACACAGCTGAGTTGGGAGAGTGCTTGCCTAACACCCAGGAAGTCGGGTGTGGCAGCACGTGTCTCCAACCCAGCACTTGTGGACCAGAGGTGGGAGGATTTGGAGTTCAACTACATACCAGCCTGGCCTACATAAGACTCTGCCTCATAAGGAAAAGAGAGAGAGAGAGAGAGACTAAGACAGGCAGACAGGATAGACAGAGATTAATTCTTGTGGCTGGAGAGAAGGCTCAGCTGTTAAGAACACTGGCTGCAGGCTGGAGAGATGGCTCAGAGGTTAAGAGCACTGACTGCTGTTCCAGAGGTCCTGAGTTCAATTCCCAGCAACCACATGGTGATTCACAACCATCTGTAATGAGATCTTGTGCCCTCTTCTGGAGGGTCTGAAGACAGCTACAGTGTACTCGTAAATTAATTTTTATTAATTAAAAAAAATTTTAAGTACATTAAAAAAAAAAGAACACTGGCTGCTCTTGCAGAGGATCAGGGTTTGGGTCTCAGCACCCACATGGTGGCTCACAACAGACTGTAACTCCAGCTCCAGAGGACCCAACATCCTCTTTTGACCTCTGGGGGCACCAGGCATACATGTGGTACATATACATATAATATACATACATTCAGGCAAAACATTCAGACATATAAAATAAAAATAAATAAATCTTTTTAAAAAATAAAGTAAAATAAATAAAACCTCCTACAGTAAAACCCACCCTTTTCATCTTCTGGTTTACAGTCCTACAGATCCAAACACATGTGTAGAATTGTGTAAACACCATCAAAATAATCCCATCACCCTCAAGAGCTCCCTCGTGCTACCCCTCTGTAGACACACCCTCACCCCGCCAGTAACCCTGGCAACCACTGATACATTTTCCATCACTGCAGCTTTGTCTTTTCCAGACCGTCAGATAAATGAAATTATCCAGTGTGTAACCTTTTGGCGGCCTTCTCTCATTTAATAGAAATGTCTTTGAGTGCCATCCAAGTTGTCGCATGTGACAGTCACAACCCTTTCACTGCGGAATAGTGGTCTGTTGTTGCATGTGCCACGCTCTGCAAGCCGTTCATCCGTTGAAAGTTGTTTGGGTTGTTTGTGGCTGTGTGCTATTACAAGCAGAGCTGCAATGAACATCTGAGGACAAGGTTTCGTGGGAAGAAAAGTTTTCATTTCTTCTCTAGGGTAAATACAATGGCATGTTGCTTAACAACAGAGAGATGTTCTGAGAAATGTGCTGGTAAGTGGTTTTGTCCTTGTGAGCCCATCTAGGGTGTGCTGACACAAACCTCAATGGTATAGCCCCTGCATGCCTGGGCTTGTGGTCTAGCCTGGTTCTTGGAGGCCACAAACTGAAATGACACATCACTGAGTGAATTCTGTAGGGCCACGATGATATGGTGACATTTGTACATCTAAACACATGTAATAGTAGAAAAGATACAGTAAATGTGCAGTCCAAAGTGGGGGTTGGGGGGGCTGGGAATGGGGCCTCAGGGTAGAGTGCTTGCCTAGCATGAATGAAACCTTGGGTTCGATCTTGAACACAGTATAAACCAGATGTGGTGGTGCGCATTTATAATCTCAGTGAGCTAGAGGTAAATGTGAGAAGATCAGAAGCCAAGATCATTCCGGGCGATCTATCGAGTTCAAGGCCAATCAGGCTTACGGGAAATCCATCTCAATGTTTTTTTTTTTAAAGTGTGCCAGGCCTGATGGCACAGGCCTATAATCACTGCTACTCAGGAGACTGAGTCAGAGGGATCAAAAATACAAGGCCTGCTGGGGCAACAGAGTGAGTTCAAGACCAATCTGAGTCATTTAGTGAGACTGCATCAAAATAAGAAATGAAAACGGAGCTGGGTAGAACACTGGCTTAGCATGCACAAGGCTCTAGGCTCAATTCCCACGATCACAGAAAGAAAACCAGGCCAAAAAGCATTTTTCCCCGTGCAGGGCACCAGTGCAGAGTGAAGGATGTGAACCTGGAGGCCTCGGCCACCATCCACACTGCTGCAGACTCCAGACGCCCCACACTTTGGAAACTTATATTTCAAAAATGTCTTTCTATACCCGAGGCTAGGGTTTTAATCCCAAACTGAGCAATCAAACTGAGTTTTGCCTGTGTTTGTAATGATGTCCAACTTAAAGAAAACATCATCAAGGCTCACAAAATATTTTCTTTAGATCCTCATTCTACGAGCAGGCTTGTACTTGTTGGTTTTATTTTTAAAGCACTTTTTATCCACATCACGGACTTCTATCTCCATGCCCCGTCCTATTGGCATGTCTTTGGGGACACAGTTGCATGCATGGAGCTGTCACCTCCTAAGATAACAAGACCTTCCGGGGTCACCACAGGGGTCCCACTGCTGCTTTTTTACAGTCTCTTTTTCTTAGAAGACATCTGTGCCCAGAAGCCTGAGTCAACCTTATGTATTGTTCCCCAGGAGCCAGCACCTTGTTTTCTGAGACAGAGTGTCTCACTGGGACCGGAGCTCACCATTCAGGTTGCATTGAGTGGCCAGGAAGCCCTGGGGATCCTCCTGTCTCCCCATTTCTGGCTCTGGGAATATAAGTGTGCGCCAGCACATCCAGTTTTTTATGTGGGTGCTAGAGGTCAACCTGAGGTCCTCATGCTCACTCAGCAAGCACTGAGCCCACTAAGCCCTCTCTCCGGCCCTGAAATATAACCTTCCATAACTAGAAAAGGGTTGAGGAGATGGTGAGAGGACTCGGTGTATAAGAGCTCCTGCTGCTGAACCTGAAAACCCAAGTCTCATACCTGAAACACACATGGTGGAAGGTGCAAGTTGTCTGGTGTCCTCCACACATGTGCCATGAAGCATGCATCAACACACATGATAAACAAACAAACAAACAAATATTAAAACTAACTAACATCAGGAAAGGGAGGCTGGGCATAGCTAAATAGGTAGAGTGCTGTCCAGCATGTGGGAGGCTGAGCTCCATAACTAACACATGTCTGTGATCTCTGAACTGGGGTCATTGAGGCAAGAGGATTACACATTCAAGGTCATCCTCAGCTACACAGTGAATCTGAGGTCAGCTTGGGTTACATGAGATTTTTACCTCAACAAAAAAAGTTAGGAGCTAACAAGATGGCTCAGTGGTTAAGAGGGCTTACTGCTCTTGCAGAGAACCCAGCTTTGGTTCCCAGCACCCACACAACAGCTCACTACTATCATATATATACATATAAATATACCCATTCACATACATGTATATAGTCTCTCTCTCTCTCTCTCTCTCTCTCTCTCTCTCTCTCTCTCTCTCACACACACACACACACACACATCATGTAGGCTCTGGGACATGTTACATACGTAGCTCATTCCAGGACAGTTGGCATCCTTGCTTTGCTGAGTCTTCCATCCATGAACATGGTCTATCTTTCTCTTTGCATCCTCATTGATTTCTGACAACAGCAGTTTGTAAACTTTCAACATACAGATCCTGCACCGTACATTCAGCTTGTTCATACAATGATCAACCCTCATGCAGCAGAACCATACCCATACTATATGCTTAGGGTTTTACTGCTGTGAAGAGACACCATAGTTGTCATGGTTACATGACAACTCTTACAAAGGAAAGCACGTAACTGGGGCTGCCTTACAGTTCAGAGGTTCAGTCCATTATCAGCATGGGAAGAAGCAGACTGGGGGGAGGGGAGGGAGGGCTGGAGATGGAGCTGAGACTTCTACATCGGGAGTGGCAGCAGAGATACACTGGGCCTATCTTGAGCTTCTGAAACCTCAAAGCCCCCATCCTACCCCATGACATGCTTCCTCAAACAAGGCCACACCTCTAATAATGACACCCCCTATGAGCCCATAGGGGCCATTTTCATTCAAACCACTCTAGTCACTGTGCTCACTGAGCTTCCAGAAGGCATCCAGTATCATCCTTCATCGGTATCTCTGAATGGGACCCCTCTGCGTCTATCCATCTATTCCACTGAGTACAGTCCCTCCTGAACACAGAGTACTCCCTTACTTCATGGAGGAGAATGTCAAGCTTTGAAAAGGAAGTATGATAAGCATTCTTCTACCCTGGATTCTATCACTCTGGTGTGTATACAGGGCTGATTACTCTTCGGTTGCTCATAAGACTTCTGACCAAGTTAACTTGTAGAAGGAAGAGTTGACTGGAAAGATGGCTCAGCAGCAAAGAGCAAGTACTGCTCTTCCAGAGGACCTGAGCTCGGTGTCCAGGACCCACCTCAGGCACTCGCAACCATCTGTAATGCCAACTCCAGGGGATATGACTCCCTCCTCTGGCCTTTGTGGGTACTGCATGCACTGCATGCCATGTGACATTAACTCAGTTGATTGTGGTGGGCAGACATGGCGGCTGAAGCAGGAAGCTAAGTGGTCTCATCTTCAGCTTCAAACACAAAACAGAGAGCAAACTGGAAGCGGGAGGCAAGCCTATGAACTCTGAAAGCCAATGACACGCTTCCTCCAGCAAGGCTGTGTCTCCTAAGTATCTCCAAACAGCACCACCAACTGGAGACCACATGTTCAAATACCTGAGCCTACAGGGAGCAAGTCTCATTCAAGTTAGCATGAGCCTTGTGTGAGTATTCTCCCTCGGAGTGCAAGCAGGACTTGTGAATACATTGATGTATCATGTCTATCATTGCATCGTGCTTGCCTTCATGCTGTGGAGAACCACACGGTAGGAGATAGCAGAGGTCGCTCTGTCTCAGAACTGGGAAGAATGTCAGTGGGTGTGGTGGTTTGAATACAATTGGCCCAGGGAATGGCACTATTAGGAGGTGTAGCCTTGTTGGAGTGGGTGTGGCCTTGTTAGAGGAAGTGTGTCACTGTGGGCGTGGGCTTTCGGTCCCTCCTCCTAGCTGCCTGGAAGACAGTCACCTCCTGGTTGCCTTCAGATCAAGATGTAGAACTCTTGGCTCCTCCAGGATCATGCCTGCCTGGATGCTGCCATGCTTCCTGCGGTGATGATAATGGATTGAACCTCTGAACCTGTAAGCCAGCCCCAATTAAATATTGTCCTTTATAAGAGTTGCCTTGGTCATGGTGTCTGTTCACAGCAGTAAGACCCTAACTAAGACAGTGGGAGTAGATCGCAAGCCTAGGGTGAGATCACAGAATGCCCACCCTTTTATTTAAATGCAAAGAACATGGCTGAAACAGTGCCCAGACTTCTGAGCTACCAAGACGACAGTTAAAAAACAAAAGCCACTACCTGGATCCGGAGGTTGTATACCTACCCATTCAACCAAACACAGATCAAAGGTAATCCTGTAAAAGAGATCCAGCTGTGCAGAGTATGTAGAGACTATTTCTTCCTGTCATTATCCTCTAAATGGCACACTATAACAACTGTTGACATCATAACAGCTGTGTATTATTATAAGTAATCTAGAGACAATATAAAAAACACTTAAGGAATGCGTGTGAGACACGTGTGAATGCTACGCCATTTCATCTGAGGGACTTGGGTATTTGAAGTACTTGGGAGATCCTGGACCAAACCCCCCTCGGATGCTGAGAGGCAGCAATAGGTTCTATGTGGAAACAGAACAGCAACTCAGAGTGAGGGTGACTGGGCACATGACTCCTTTGGTAACGCGCTTAGGTCGTGTGAAGGAAGCCAGAGTTCAGTCCTCAGTGTTGCGTAAACCAGGTGGGCACGGCACACACCTGCCTTCCCAGCACTCAGGAGGCAGGAGCAGAAGGACGAGGAAAAGTTCAAGGTCATCCATGACTAACTACACAGTGAGTCTGAGGCCAGCATGGGCCACACAGGACTCTGTCTTGACACGAAACAAAATAAAGGATGTCCTTTCCCAGAGTTGGGCTGCCAAGTTCTTACTCCCTGTCATACATATTTTTTCCAGTTGCCTTCATAGGGGGAAGTCATTAGTCTTCTCTGTTGGTGCCTTTAGCTTGGTTTGGGTTTTCTGTTTGGATCCCAGGTTTACGGACTCCTTGGTCCGTGGCAGTCTTATTAATGGTCTGTACCCTGCCCACTTTTATTGGCACTGCTTAGTTACATTGGTTTTACTAATGTAATAAATGTCCATAAACCCATCACCCAGAACAATGGCTCATCCTTCACGGCAGCCTGCCTCTAACTCTGCCTTAGGCCCCATCTGGGGTAACTGCCATCTTAATCCCAGGCCCTCATTCCCTTGTTTAACACTTTGTATAGTTTAATTACATGCATATGAATCCCATAAAATTAAGATTTCCTACTCAGGGTTTTTAATTTTTCTTAAGAGTGTCATGCGGCAAGCCATCTCTTGGGACCTTTTTGTCTTGGTTTCCTGTTGCCGGGTTCCATCACACTGTGGCATGTTAGGCTAGGCCGTCGTTTTTTGACCGCTGTCTAATGTTTCACCATGTGACCACACAGCCACAACTCATTCATCCTCTGCTGCTTATGGCCACTGGGGCAGGCTCCAGATTTTTCTCTCGTGAGCAATACTGCTCTGAACATTTTCACTCCAGGCTCCTGCTTCAGCAGATGATGTCACAGAGTCAAGTCTGCTTAAATAAACCAAGGCAGGAGGGTTGAGCCTACAAGAAGTAGGCTCTTAAAGAAACTTCTCAACAGGGACCCGCTCTTGACTGTGCTCACTAAACAATGGATCCACAAAGAGGCTTCCAAGGCTAGCGCCCAGCCCAGCACTGTCGAGCAAGGACAACTTGAACAACGCTCCTACCACGAGAGTTTCAACATCCCAGAGTGGTGGTAAGGACGGGGGTAACCACAGGGCTGCTCACTCTGAGCTGTGTGCAGGGCTGTAGCTCCAATGTGTCTCTCTGTACACTTGGGATGCACCATCCCAGAAAGTAACCCCCACTCCCATGCCAGACCACAGTGGGCATGCGTTGTCAGTGAATACAGCTGGCAAGTGCTCCAAATGGGAAATGAATCGCAGCCCCTGGCCCACCCCGCCCTGCCAGGCTCCTCTGGGGACCTTGGTTGAATCACTAACCTTTGTGAGAGCAGAGAATCCTTACTGCCCCCGAGGGAGGTACACACCCAGTGAGATAAGAGGCCTAGCATCCTTTGGATTGGAGAGAAAGTTTAAGAGGGTGGAGAGCCTGAGAACAGGGCCAGGAAGAAGAGGAGGCCACTCTTGCCTGGCTCCAAACTACACTGTCACTGTCAACTCAGGGAAGACAATAGCCCCTCTCCAGGCAGAAATACTGTATCAGTGCCCCTCACTTACACTACCAACGGGAGCGGACCACACTTATAGGAGCAAGACGGCATATAAGGCCCTGCAAAAGGTCAGGGAAATCTAGGAATCAGGGACACAGTGTGTGATGAAAACTAAACAAAAACCTGGTTCTCTCCTTCACAGCATGTGACAAGGCAGCTGGCTAGAGAGTTTCAAGCTGTCTTTCTCATCCTTAAAACGAGGATGGTAAGCTGATCCACAAGCACAAGGCAGAGTGAGAGAAAGCTAGCTGGGAATGGTGTGGGAATGGTGCAACCCCAGTGACACACCTCCTCCAGGAAGGCCACACCTCCTAGTCCTTCCCAAACAGTTTCACCAACCGGGAACCAAATATTCAAATGTATAAGTGTAGAGGCTAAATCTAGTTCTACCTCCCAGTCGATCCCATGTTCCCAAAATTAAGTCTCAGACTCAGAATATATTTACAAACACCTTGGTCATATAGCTAGACTCTTGGCTAGAATCATAACTTAAGATAAACCATATATTTTAACCTATATTCTGCCACATGGCTGGTTAGCGCTGCTCAAGTACCATGTGTCATCTGCCCAGGAGATTCTCCCACCTGGCTCTATCCTACAATTTTCTTTCCTCCTGGGTGTCCCACCTCCTATTTCTTGGCTAAGGCGTAGGCCATCAGATTTATTACCGACAGATGCCACATCCGTACGGACATAAAATATTCTCTTTACATATGAATCTATGAGACCAGTCTCACTTAAACTACCACATCTTGTCAAATAAAAAGTCAACGAAAACAACAGCACAGCCTAAGCGCTTATCGCCCGGCAGATAGAGGCAAAGGCAATAACCCTGCGAACTCTAAGACCCAAGCACTGCGGAAGGGTCAAAGCCATTCGAGTGCTCAGTGTCCCGTTGTGGAGAAATGAAAAGCAGCTTTGGGAGAGATGGTGGTGTTTGGGGGCTGGGGATGAGAATTTTATAGGAAGCAATCTAAATAAGGATTGTTGGAGGGGCCGGCGAGGCTTCATGTCCCCAAAGGCCACAAGAGATACGGCATCCCCAATGTGGGAATCAGGCCAAGTTAACCCAGCTATCAATCCAGCTTCTTACCCATCCCTCCTTTGTGTCCTGTCCCAGTGGTAAGCTAACTAGGCCCATCCCCAGGTGTTCTAGCCCTGTTGTTCTCCATCTTTAGGAGAGGGAAGCAGGACTCTTCCAGAGGCCCTGCTTAGACAGGCGACCACAGGTAGTTTTCATATGACCCTTTGACTTCCATGAACCCAGAGGAAAACAGATTTTGAGCGTCACCATCATCACCACAACCCCAGGAGGAGGTGGGGGTTGGAGCCAGGCCCTGCCTTCCTGGACTCTGCATTGTATGCTCCATGTGTTAGGTCTAACAATGGTCTTCCATTGTGACAAGCTCAAAGCATAAGTCTTGAATCACATCCTTGGATAGCAGGGCTTAGGAGTAGCCTCATATTTAATTGAGTTGACAGTTCCAAGGCTGAGGGATGCAACTCAGTCGGTAGAGGGCTTAATGCATGAAGCCCTAGTTTCAATTGTTGGCACAATGTCAGATCAGACATGGAGGAAGGCATCTGGGGAGATGGCTTACTCAATGAAAGTGCTCACTCTATAAGCATATGAGCACCCATATTTAAAAAAAGAAATCCAAGCAAACCAGGTATGACTGTGTGTGTTTGTAAATAAACCCCTGATTCTTGGAGGTAGACAATGAAGATGGGGGTGGAGGGGGATGGAGAGGGTGTCAGTGGGGCTTGCCTAGCTGAAAAACAGTGAGTCAGATTCAGTGAAAGACTCTGTCTCAAGAGAAGAAAGCAGAAGGCAATGGAGGAAGGCCCTTATGTCTTCCTCTGGCTAAAGCACAGTTGCAGGCATACAAACAAACAAATGGGCAGGGTAGCATGTGCCCTGGGAGGAGCACACGACCCGAAAGTCAGAAGTTCAAAGTCATATGTAGCGATATAGTGGGCCGGGGGACCATCCTAGGCTACGTGAGACCCTGTTCAAAACGAAGTGGACCATTTCACAAGTTCCTACTGACAGACACCAGGGAAGTCTCTGTCTACTGCGGGGGCCCTGATGGCCAGTTTGGAACTGGCTACAGCAGGGGCAAGAACAAATGCAGAGTGCCCGATGCCCAGTCCAGGCCCCCTCTCTGTGTCCTCAGCAGGCCAGCCTCAGTGGCATCTTACAGGGCCAGCTTTTCAGTGTATGAAATATTCCCGTAGGATGAGAGGAAGCTCGGGCCTGGACATTAGGGTGGAAGCAGGCAGATGCTTACTCAGCGTTGTTCAGCTCAAGGGCCAGTCTGGCTTCTCCACTTGAGTGCTTCCTGAGCCAGGGGGCCTGGGGCTAGAAGGAAGGAAATCCCTTTCTGCCAGGAAAGACAGCCAGACCCCTCCTGAAGAGCCCCTCCTCCTAACTCCGCAGCCCCTCACCCACTCTGCGTTATCAGCTGCCCAGGGTCTACCCATCACTTAAGCAGCTCCTTTGGGGTTCCACACACTCTCTCCATTCTCTCCCCCACCCCCAGGACTACATCTGGGTGCCCCCCTCCCCACCACCCATCCCCAGCCCTCAGCTTTGGTTTTTCCAGGCCCCTTTGTCTGGCCCTTTCTGAGCCTGTTTGGGGCTCAGCCCAGATCAGCAATTATAAGTACCCACTTTTCCTCTTGGCTCACACAAGGTGCCCATTGTCCTGTGCAAGGGAAGAGCATCCATGCTCATGCTGTGAAGGCAGAGGGCATTTACTAACCCAAGGTCGGCTGTACCACCTTGCATGCTGTGCACAACCACACCCCAACTCAGGAGGAACACGTACGTGCTCCTTGTGGGCCCTGTGGTAGATAAAGCAAACAGAGCTGCAGGGCACAGAATGGCTGCATAGGTACAGGGCAGACAGTGGGACTCTTGACACCAGGTACAGGAATCTCTGGATCTACCAGTGTTGCTTCCAGGACTGCCCCATACCAGTACCCACAGATGCTCATGTGCATTGTGCAAAACCATGACATTTTACACATAACCTAATCAAATCCTGTTATCCACCTAAAGTACATATAATATCTCATACACTATAAATGCTGTGTAAACTGTTATTATACTGTATTGTTTAGAGAATAAGGATGTATAAAAGGAGTAACAACATGCGAATTCTTCCAATATTTTAACAGCTGAGCTACCTCTCCAGGCCCCACTTCCGATATTTTAAAATATTGACTGATGGGGTCTATAGCTACAGAACCTGAGGACGGAGAAAGGTGGTGGTGTGGTCCTTACAGTCTATAGCCACCTCTGCTCAGGCCTTCTGAGATTCCCTCCACTCTTTTCTCCCATCTCTTGATTAATCCTCACATCTGCTCTTCCAGGCAAGGATCACAGTTCTTGGTGGAGAGCTAAGGACAGGAAAGCTGGGCGGCTGGAGGCATCCCTGAGCTTACCCAAGGAGAAAGAAGGAAGGAAGCTACCAAGAATCCATTACGGCAGAACTGCGGGGCAGACCTGAGGAAGCCGCTGGTTGTTTGTTGTGTTTTAAGACAGGGTCTCACTATGTGATCCTGGCTGGTTTGAAGCTCCCTAAATATACCAGGTCAACTTCAAACTCACAGAGATCTGCCTCTGCCTCTGCCTCTGCCTCTGCCTCTGCCTCTGCCTCTGCCTCTGCCTCTGCCTCTGCCTCTGCCTCTGCCTCCCGAATGCTAAAATTAAAGGTGTGTGCCACCATGTCTGGTGTTTCTAATATTCTTCATGGGAAAACAGGCTGTGACTTGCTCAAGATCACAGGGCAAATCCCCTGGCCCAGACTGGGGCTTGGGGACTTAGTATGAGGATCAAAGAGCAGGTTGGTCAATAGGCACACTTCTCATCCTGTAAGTACACACATGCACACACACCCACATGGAAAGGTCTCATGTGTGTGACTTCGGGTGGGCACAAACACACACACACACACACACACACACACACACACACACACACACATCAAACCCTGTGAGCAAACTGTGGCCTGTGATATCAGTGGTACTAGCTGTCGTGCCACAGTGCAAGTCAGTGCATGCTCAAAACAGCAGATCTCTTCTGCCTTACAGACCTGGAATCCAGAAGGCCAAGCTCAAGCTATTGGCACGGCCCCCTCCCTCCTCTGCCCTGGGAAGGCATCCCATCTGACTCCCCGGTGACAGCCACTGGAGCTCAGCTATGGCGGCATCACCTCAGACTTCAGGTGACTTCTGTCTTGTGTCTGTGTGTCTTTTATTCTTATAAGGACATCAGTCACTGGGTGTGGTCCCCTTGAATTTGGGATGACCTTATCTTCAACTGACTTACACCTACAAGGACTGCACCTCCAAACAAGGTCACATTCTAAGCTTTCAGGTGGACATAACTTTGGGGGCGGAGGGGGGGAGTGATGGGCACAGAACACCATTCAATCCACAATAACAGTGGTTCTCAGAGACCCTCTAATACAGTTCCTCATGTTGCGGTGACCCCCCAACCATAACATTATTTTCATGGCTATTTCATAAGTGCAGTTTTGCTACTGTTTCAAATCATAATGTAAAT
This sequence comes from Mastomys coucha, assembly GCF_008632895.1. Lineage (NCBI taxonomy): Eukaryota > Metazoa > Chordata > Mammalia > Rodentia > Muridae > Mastomys > Mastomys coucha. The sequence continues at coordinate 60,452,293 of NW_022196909.1, read as the reverse complement.
ACCTGATGCGCAGGATGTCTGATGTATGACTCCTGTGGATGTGTCAGATGACACCCACCCACAGGGGCTGCGACCCATTGTTTGAGAAGTGATGCACTGTAGTTACGTTTACAAAGATGGAGTGAGAATGGGGACAGCTTTTGTGGGACGCTGTCATTTACCTACTACAAATATATTAGAGGATTGTTATTAGAGATTCAGAGGAAAAGTAATACAGAGTAGGGGTGACTGGGTAGAATAGGGGTGACTGGGTAGAATAGGGGGGTCAGACTGTAGTACTGATAGGAGGGGTTCAGGAGACATCCTACTGAGAAGATGATTTGGAGAGCCCTCAAGAAGTAGAAGGGATGAGCCATTTGGGTGTCTGGGGAAAGGCATCCAGGAGGAGCAGTGCAAAGGTCCTGAGGCAGGAGTATGCCAGGCATGAGTCTGGAACAGAGTAAATGAGAGGCAGACGAACAGCAAAATGGAATCCCACAGGCTTTGCAGGTCCCTATATCAACCCGTCTCCTTACACCACTGTGAGGACTGCCAGAGCTGAAGAGAAGTAGAAATGCCTGTGTTGTCACGTATCACTCTGGCTGCTGGTTTGGGCCCAGGCTGCAGGGGGCCATGGCTGAGGCTAAACCAGCTTCCAGCTCTCCACCACACCCTGCTGCCTCAGGCAACCAACCCTCCACCACTCGCATGGAAAGGCGCCTCGGGTGCCCTGCCTCCCTGCTGCTGGACCCCCCGGCCTGCCCGCAGGGCTCAGGTTTCCCCTAGTCAGCTGTACCCACCGAGCTGGGAAACTCAGCTTTCCAGAAAGAGTTCGTCATTTTTCCATTCGGAAAACTTTGCTGCTCCCGCCCCTGTCCCCTGCAACCAAAGCTGAGTACGAAGCGCTCGACTATTCTAGAGCTCAAGGGGGCCATGAGCTGAGGCAGGGTGGGTCTCACCTGCTCATGGCTATCCACCACCAAATTATCCACTCCATAGCTGAGCATGCTACCACCTCCTTAGGGATCCTCCCTGCCCCTCCACACATGCTCACCAAAGATGACGCCTACAGCCCACGCACCCGCTTTAGTCCTCTGCCTTGCTAGGAAGGAGCACGCCCAGCTTGGAGGGCCCTGAGCACCTTGGGAAGAGGGGAGTAGGACTGGGACTCAAGCTCCCATCTTCGCTGCTGGGGTAAGTGAAGAGTCCTCTGAAAGTTTGTTCTCCAAGGCGTCCCTTGCTCCCCTAGCCACTGGAGAGCCTGTTAACAAAGAAACCCTCCACACTTGCGGAGCCAGCGGAGCCTGAGGTTATTGGCTGGGATGATAACATTTCCTTTCCCCTCCTGCACCAGTTTTGCCCTACACTCCTCCTTAAGGTGACCCCAAGATCCAGCTAATTGTTTTCCCCAAAGTGCCTGACCTGCGTGAGACTCAGAGGTCCAGATGCATCACAACCAATCTCCATGTTCCCCAAAGGAATTTTATTCTCGAGTCCTGTGTTAGTCTCTGTCCACGAGTGAACAGGGGGCTAATGCCCTCTTCATTTGGTCTTGAAAAAAAAAAAAAGAAAGAAAGAACTAAAATTTGATGTTGATCCAAACCGAACCCCTGTTCTTAAATACGGAACTTGGAGGCGTCCTCCTGAGTGTCTGAGCTTCCCCAGCTCTAAGGTACAGGTATACTTTTCACAGCACACAACACTGTGGTGATTTTAGTTAATATCACGGATGGAGTGAACTCTGTGAACATCCAAATAGTTGCCAAGCATTGGTGGTTTGAATGAGAATGCCCCACATTGGCTCATATGTATTAATACTTGGTCTCCAGTTGGTGGCGCTGTTTGGAGGCAGTGTAGGAGGTGTGGCCTTGCTGGAAGAGGTGTGTCACTTGGGGCGGGCTACGCTTCTTGATGAGCCAAGCATGGGGCTCTGCTCTACTCCCAAAATCTCCAAGGGCTAAGCAGAGGTCTAAGCATGCTTTCTTCTATATATTTCTTTTATGTTTGAGATTATAAAACAATTACATCATCACCCCTTCCCTTTCCTCTCTCCAAACACTCAGTATGCACCCCTCCTTGCTTTCTTTCAAATTCGTGGCCTTTTAAAATAATTAATCCTTGTCACATGCATACATATACATCCAGAATGTATATTCTACGTGTAGAAGTTAGGTCAGGCTCTCCCTCCCTGGCCCATGCTTCCAGAAATAAGACTCAGATTCAAAATATGTTTACAAATGCCTTGGCCATATAGCTAGGCTCTTCTGACTAGATCATAATTTAAATTGACTCATTTATTCTAATCTGCATTCTGCCACATGACTGGTTACCTGTGCTCAGGTACTGTGCATCCATCTTGTCACATCTTCTCTGGACCAATCTCTCATGCCTTGCTCTATCCCAGAATCCTCTCTGTCTCCTTCTATTTTCTGCCTAAGCCATAGGCTATCAGACTTATTATTGACAGGTGCCACATCCATGCAGACATAAAATATTCTCTCTACACATGTATATATATATATGTATTTTTAAATACAACCTGCTCAGTATGCATGTCACTTGTATGTATGTTTCCTGAGCTGACCATTGGATCGTGGTAGCCAATAGTGCTCTTGCCTGAGGAGGACTATGTCTCTTGCTCTCAGCATCTCTTGGCTGCCTGTAATTCTTTGTGTACAATTGAGGCCTTGTGGCTTTTCCCCATCGACTTGGGCATGTCTGTTGAAGCTGCCCTTGTTCAGTTCACCTGTAGGCTGTCATGTTGGTGAGACTTTATGACTATAGCTTCTGACAATGCTTTGTTTACAATATTCCCTGAGCCTTAGGTGCAGGAGTTGTTTTGTAGATGTATCCATTGGGACTGAGCTCCACAGCTCTGCATTTTGATTGATTGTCCTTTAGAAATAATCCTAGCTGGAGCCCACAGAGACAGAGTAGGGACCAGTTAGAGGGGTGTTGTTGCTGTTGTTGTTGTTTTGGGTTTTTTTGTTCGTTTTGTAAAATAGTCTCTGTTGTAGAGAGCTTTCCTCATGAGGGATGAGGACTACACTTATATCTGGTGATCTGGAGCTAGGAGCCTCTGATGAGAAAGAACATTCAACACTTGTCTTTCAGTGAGTTCTCTCACTCAGTATGATGTTTTCTAGTTCCATCCGTTTACTGGCTACACCCTGCGGAAGTGTGGGGCAAGCAGACCGTGCCACCAGACAGAGGAACTGGTAAGGTTGAAGCAGGTTCAAAAACTCCAGTAAATCTCATAATTGAGAAGAGCAGGCGTTGGAACCAGCTCCCTGCCAGGCTCTACCTGTCCTGGAGCACACAACCATGACACACCACTGAGAGGACCATGGCAACCGGTCACAGAGTGTAAAAACCTGGAGTTCTCCATGCTAATGAGGTCTCTAGATAGGCCCCAGGTGTTTAGCCAGTGAGCTTCCCTTCCTGGGCATCCCTTCCTGCAAAATGTATTTAATCCCTGGTTCACCCTGAGTAAGACATATGCATTCACATCTGCCATAAAATAAAGCTCCCTTATCCTCATCCTAGGAGGGTAGGGGTCCTCTTGAGGCTCCTCACAGCCTCTGACATCTACCATGCCCCTACTGCTCTCCTATGTAGAGAGACCTCGCCTACACAAGGGGAAGAGGAAAGAGACTGGGACCTACCCTAGACCCCATCTATCCCTTCTTAGTGGCGGTCCACGGGAAAACTCAGAGTAGATCATGAGTTGTGTGTTAGAGGATAATAAAAAGTGGTTTCATCCAACATGAGAATACCATGCTAGTTTATGTAGAAAATTCAGTTTGCATTCATGAGTGTATGTGTGTGTTCACATGTCTGTGTGTATGTGCAGGTGCACATGCATGCACATGCATGAATATACATGTGTAGAAGTCAGAGGTTCACATCAGGTATCTTCCCCCGTCTCTCTTCAGTTTAATTTTGTGGCAGCTCTCTCACTGAACCTGGGGCACATCACTTAGGCCAGACTGGCTGCCTGTGAGCCCAGAGATCCCTACACTGCCTCTCCCTCTCCAACTTTTTACTTGGGTGCCGGGGAGCATAGGTCAGGTCCTGATGCTTTTACAAGCAAGTACCTACTGAGCCGTCTCCCTGGACCACTGCGCATGTAAAGATGAATTCTGGAGTGATTGGGGTGATGGGTCACAGTGTCATAACATTAAGTATGTGTGTTTGTGCATGCATGCATGTATGTATTTATGTATGTATATGCTCAGAGCCTCCCATAGCAAATAAAATCCAGCGATGTATTCATTATTCTATCTTGGTGGTGAATGCCTGCAGGTTCACTACCAATACTTTTATCTGTTTGAAAGTTGGTTTTTCCTTATAGTAAGAAAAAAAAATATTTAAGAAAAAGGGAGCTGGGCGGTGGTAGCACATGCCTTTAATCCCAGCACTTGGGAGGCAGAGGCAGGCAGATTTCTGAGTTCGAGGCCAGCCTGGTCTACAGAGTGAGTTCCAGGACAGCCAGAGCTACACAGAGAAACCCTGTCTCAAAAAAAAACAAACAAAAAAAAAATGGAAAGGCATTGTTCTGACCTGAGCTTAGATACACCGTCTCCTCTGTATCCCTGCTGTGTGATGTTCAGCAAAGATTCATTCAGTAGGGTTCATTGAAGCTGAAACACACGAATGTATAGTGAGGCCTGGCAGAGTCGCTCACAGGTAGCAAACACTCAGAAGTGACTGCTGTGTGTTAAAGGAGTCGTGGAGGGAGCTGGATACATGGGGTCCTTCTCAACCTGCATACTCCAGCCTTTTCTACCCTCAGTAAAGAGAGGTTAATATTGCTTGGATTAGGGCTGGGTAGATGACTCAGTCAGTCAAGTGCTCGCTATGCAAGCATCAGGACTTGAGTTTGGATCGCTGGCACTCAGATGAAAAGCTGGCCACAGTAATAAATGCCTATCATCCCAGCACTGGAGAGGGGGATCATGGGGCCTGTTGATAACCGGAGTCTCAGAACCACTGAGCTCCAGGTTCAGTGAGACCCTCTCCATAATAACAGGCCATTGAAAGAGAAACCCATTGTCAGACTCTGGCCTCCACAGACACATACACAAATATGAATGTATGTACACACACAAACTCCAAATACATATGTATATACACATGTACAACTACATACATATGTGTGCAAACTTGATCATATACACACATATGCAACATACACACAAACTCCAAATATGTGTACATACACACACACCACACAAACACACTGCTCTGGTCCACAGCCCAAGTCCCCTTATTAATGTTGAGTTTTGTTGGATACTGAAGAGAGGAGAATGTGGGGTGCTCCTTAATACAGGACATTAATTCCTACAAGAAGCTCCCCATTCTGCAGCCAGCCCAGAATCTGAACAATTTCCACAAGCCACATCAAGACACCAGCTTTGAGGAAAGTCAGACTTGAAGGTCAGTCCCTCAACACCTCCCACAGCTGTGCAGGGTAGAAAGGAGGGAGTGCCCGATGCCGACACGGGTAGTAAGGGGAGAAGGCCAGCCTTCCCTATTTTGGGAGGTAGGAAGCAGCAGGTGGCTGGCTGGTACTGGGACATGTGAACCCTCCCATCAGGGGCCATGTGGCCAGCAGCAGGGCAGCCTGGCACTGCCAGGTACAGCCAGGCTTCCATGAACCCACCAGCCATGTAGAGAGGATCTGATTTCTCAGCCATTGCACAAATCACAGCATGGATGGTTGAAAAACCATCTGACTCTACCCTGTTCCCACTGTCTCCCTTACCTCCCCCCCCCAAAAAAAAACATCTTCAGGCAAGCAGGCTGCAGAGACCTGGACGTTAAAAAGTGCTCCCCCACCCCACCCCCTAGTCCAAGTCACCGAGACCCAGCCCTACAGATCCTGCCTGAGGAAATTTGAAGGGACGTAAGCTCTACATCCAAGAAAAAAAGAACTTGACCAGGGTGGACTAGCTGCTACAGGTGGCTAGTGACAGCCCATGGTCATCAGTCCCCGTAGGAACCTGGTTATTTTGGGCAGAGCATCAGAAGCAGGAGACTTCCCGGATGAAAATAGCCTTCCCTGGGTGTCATCCCCAAGACATATTCTGTTCCCAGTGGCCTGCTTGTCACAGGGCTGTTCTGCCTGCCCCTCCCAGGCAGCATGAGCAGGGCCAGGATGGCCTTCCAGCCAGGAGAGGGGGGAACCGGGGGGCAGCAGAGACAAGCCTTGTTCCCTAATCAGGACCTTGTAGGAACACAGCGCTGGTCTCCAGGGCCACAGAAAGCTGCATGCCACTTGCCAAACTCCTCCTTCTCCAGCTCTGCAAAGCCCTCTGGCTCCACCTGCCTCCCCAGTGTGTGGTCAGTCATTTCTTGTGGTCTGGGGCTCCCCCTAAGACTCAAAGTTCCCAGGGGATAGGCCCTGTGTTCTTCAAACTGGCAATCTCTGAGGCCAGGCAGGCCCTGTCTTCCTCAGGCTAGAGCTGGCTGATGTCAGACAGTGTCTCCCTCAGAGCAGGTCTCTCTGAGGACAGAGCTCAGAGTTAGAGCTCCCCCAGATGGGGTTGTGTCCCACTTAATCTGGGGCTCCTTCGGGGCAGGGCCAGGCCTTTCATGTTTTCTGGCACAGTCTAGAGAAAATTTACCAGAGCTCAGGAGTCCAGGGTTCCTGGTCACATCCATCTCTAGATACTGCTCTCTAGGGCTAAGAAGTTTTGATACTTGGAAGGTTCTGCCTCCATCACTTTCAGGGCATCTGTCTGACTCCTCAGACTCCCCTGGGTTGTGGGGAAACAGTGGTTCCTGTCCTCAGACCAGTGTGAGACTTAAATGAGATAATATGAACAAGAGTCCTGGCAAGGTGCCCAGCTGAGGGCAATTAAAAAGTAAAGAAAGAACTGGAGTCTTGAGCCATTTGTCAGTTAGACAGAGCCCCAGGCCACATGACCCTGGAGTCTAAGGCCAAGACTGGCCCTGGAAGGCCACAGAATGACCCAGGTCACTGTCCAGTCTAGGGCTCCTCTAAGATTCCAGTTTGCAGCTGTCTAGAGGCACAGTTCAGGCAACACTCTGTAGCAAGGCTCATGCTCCATGTCCTCTTTGGCACAGTCTTAGCTTGTGGTTGGGGGCTCCTTCGGGGCAGGGCCAGGCTCTAGCTTGTAGCCCCCACCTTGAGCTCCCAGCCCCAGTCACCCCACGATGCTCCAAGCCTCTCCCCGCCTCTCCCACCACCATGTGGAAGAGCCCAGAATCTTTGTTCAAGTGACATTCTCATGGTGTGACACTTCTGGACTGAACAGAGGACCCCAGGCCAGGACCAGACAACATAAATATATCTAGAGAATTTACATTTTCAGGGGCTTGGAGGGCTCATCACTCTGCAGGCTTTGACCCTGTTTATTCCCTGAGAGTTCATGGCCAGGGCGCCACCGCTGGAGGGAGGTGGAGGGAATCTTTGGGTGGCTGCAGCTGCAGGGACATCAGTGTGCTGAAGGAGCCTGGGAAAGCCTGAGAGCCTGTCGGCCACACCCTCCCACCTCCTCCAGCTGCACCAGCCCTGCTCCAGATGATGCTGTTTGCCGGAGAGAGTCCCGGGATGGAGCAGCCTCCCTGGACTTGTGGGTGGAGGCCTTTGGCCATCCTCCCCTCTGACCTCAGCCCCACTCAGCTCCAGTACACCCTCTCAGGTCCAGTTAAGTGGGTTCTGGCTAATCTTTGCTAGCTGCTCCTGTAACTTGCCCAGGGCTCTTTTCTGGGCTTATAGCAGCTCCCACCACTCTGAGGAGCAGACCGAGCCAGGACTGTCTAGGTCTGCCGGGGAGGGTGGGAACCCAAAGGCTATTCTGGCTGTCCATAGTGCTTCCGTTCAGGGTCAACCAGCCAATTGTAATAGCCTCTCCGAACCTGCATAGGACCCACCTAGCAGAGTGAGAAACTGAGGCAGAGCATTCAAAGAAAGCAGATGAGGCAATTGCCCACAGGCGCTCAGCTGGCGAGGTTAGGATTCAAGCTGCACTCTAGATGGCTCTGTCTTCTGTGCTTGGCCCTTCTCCCCAGAACCTGACTCTTACCTAGTGTGCAAGGGCACCTTCCCAGAGCAGATAGGACACACCTGTTTTCTCCACAGACTTTCATGTGAGATGAGAACATGGCCATTAGTTTCCATTTTCACTGGCAGGGCAAAGTCTCATGCTAAACAGGCAAGAGGGGAGAACCAACAACAGTGCAAGGCACCAGAGCCGCCCGGGGGTGGGGGAGCGGACGAGCCTACTTCTGTCCCTTCTGAGTCCTCAAGTCCCCCATCTCAGGAGCTCCTCACTGTGCCTTGAGGACACATGGTGTCCCTATGACAAAGAGGCAGGGTGACTTGTCTGAGGTCATACCACTAATGGCACAGTCCATATTAGAACTCAGAACCTGTGCTGGGGACCAGGAAAGAGGGTTGAAAGTTGGGTGTGGTGGCTGAGGCAGGTGGATCTCTGTGAGTTGGAGGGCAGCCTAGTCTACAAAGTGAATTCCGGGCTAGCCAGGGCTACATAGTAATACCCTGTCTAAAAAAAAAAATTAATGAAATAGGGCTGGAAGCATGGCTCAGTGATGAAGAGCAAACACATGTTGCTCTTACAGAGGATCCCTGGTTTGATTCCCAGCATCCACATGGTGGCTCACAACCATCCATCACTCCAGTCCCAGAGGTTCCAACTCCCTCTTCTGGCCTCCATGGGCACCAGGCATGCAAGTGCTGCACAGACATACATGCAGGCAAAACACTCGGACACATAAAATAAAATAAATAAACTTCAAAAAATTTTTAAATAAATAAGTAGAAGCTGGTTTTTGAGTACTAGTTTTAACTATGATTGTGTGAGTGTGAGCATGTGTGAGTTGTGCACACACACACACACACACACACACACACACCAGCCAATGGTGGGTGCACATGAAGCTGGGTCGCATGTTTTATGGGCCAATGAAAGAAATGGTAGGAGATTCACAGTGGGGCTGGAAGGAAGTGAGACTATATAAACCATTCCTAATGGTGTGGAGTCACATGACAGGCCTCCTTTCACATGACCGTGGCCACAGCCTATGGACTGGCGTTCCTGGAGTAGCAACAGTTTGTGGTTATCTTGGCTGTGTGGATATGGTAGACAGAAGAGGTAGGAGGTGCTTGTGACAGTTTTGATGAGGGAGATGGTGTCGGGGAGTAACCGTGGAGGTGTTGGAGACAGCCACAGTAGTGATACGATGAGAAAGGAGCCCCTGAGTGAGCCAGATGTGAACCCCTTTCCAGCTGCTCTGGGCAGCCCCTCACAGTTGATGCCAGCGTTGTACGTGTCTAGCCCTTGCAAGCTAACTGTGGTTGAGCACTCGGACATTTCATTTTACCAAATGGGACACTAGGCCACAAAGAAGTCAAGCCCTGCTTGTTCAAGGTCACAAAGCCAGGAAGAGCCGGACCATCAGCTTGCCTCAGCTTCCTGGCCCCAGTGCCCGTCAGCTGCCTGCCCTTGAAGAGCGAGGTGCCAGGACAACATCCCAATGCCCTGAGTAGGTGGGCCAGGATGGGACATGCACTCTCACACACCAGGCTTCAGTTTGGGCAGGGAGGAGGCACAGAGCCACATGACAGAGGAAATAGTCCTAATGCCGGCCCCACAACCCACATGCAGTGTGACCTTCCCTGGGTGGCAGCCAAGGTGGATGCCAGCTGCCAGGTGACAGCAAGCCTGCTGGCCAGTTGGTGGAACCTGGCAAGAGCCCCACACACCAAAGGGGTGAAGTCAGGAGTGGAAATAATCCTGGAGCCAGAGGAAAGCTTGCTTTCCTGGAAAGTTCTGCTCCGATTGGCTTATGGCTAGGGACTCTGTACAGGCCTTTCCACTCAGAAGCCTGGTTATTAATAACCCCAAACCTGCTTCTGTCCCCACCCTTGGGAGAAGGCATAGCTTTTGGAGCCTCCTCCCTGCCCCAGGCAACAAGTCCCACTGGTGGAAGGATAGAGGGCCCATAGGAGCTCAGCTCTAGATAGAAGGTGTACAGCTATAGGCTTCATTTCTTTTGAAGTCCCCAAAATGCTCTCCAATTCAGCCACAGATCAGGGGCTCAGAGGAAATAGAAGACAGGGGTGGGCGGCCTCCAGGCAGGTGCACCAATGTGCAAGCATGCACAGATGCTTGGGTGGCAGCTGAAGGTGCAGATGTGGGCACCCGAGCAAGGTTACAGGGTGATGATAGAGTCCTGAGGACCCTTGAGGCTGCCTGGGGACCCCCGGGATGGCTGTGTAAACTGCATATTTCAGTTGCTTGTTATTCCTGTGCCCTTGTGAGCCCGGGGGGATGTGTGGGCAGCTACTGTGAGGGTGACGAAACTGTGCCAGCACCTCTCCTGCCAGAGCCTAAATATTCCATGCCCCCACCCTACCTGCTGGACTGACCTCATTAGGCCCATGCCCCCACGTTTGGAGGGTAGGGCTGGGGAAAAGTGGCAATTCCTTAGTCCAAGTGCAGAGTCCCTACAGCAGGAGGAAGAGTCCTGGAAGCAGGGGACTCGGAGCTTAATATAGTCAGAGGGTTGGCTAGGTAAATGTCGTCTCCCATTACACCTGCCACTTCAGGCCCCATCATATGACACAGCTCCTGCTAGTGAAGCCAGTAAAGCAGGGTGCAACCACTCCTGAATGGAGCTGAGCCACCCTGCACTCTGTCCCTCCCTGTGTCCTCAAATGGAGCCCCTGTCCCAGCTGTCCCTCCTGGAAAAGAGCAGGGTCCAAAGAGCTCACAAGCAATGTGCCCCCACCAGGGCCCAGCCAGGAAGGAGGATGACTCCCATAGATCCCAGGATTGCCAATAGAGAGGCAACACCTTCCATCCTGACCTGCGCCTACTACCTCCTCACTACTGCCCCTAGAACCATAATCCTAGACTGTGATAGACCCCCATGGAGTGCCCTAGGTTCAGCCTAGGGTGAATGGAACAGGGCAGTCAGGTGAGCAGCCCCCTCCCAGCCACTGCAGGAGATTAGCGGAGACACCACAAAAGGCAGGTTCAAAGCCAGCTCCTGCAGAGAAATCCCTAAACCTACATGAGGGGAAGAGGCCCTTGTCCTCAGGGACCCCTAGTCTGAGTGGACTATGTGTCAACTCCCTTCGGTTGTTGAGTTTCCTGAGTGGCCTTTTGGATTCCATTCAGTTCTTCCTGACTCTCCCTCTTCCCTTTTCATGGCTGGGTAGTGTTCCCTCGGGTTGGTCTGCCACAATTTCTGTTTCTATTTCATGACAGCCAATCCTTTTAAGGGAGTGGCCCTGGCCACTCTATTCTAGGAAGGAGAAGATTAAAATCACTGAGAGAGTTGATCTCAGTCGTCGACTTTATTGGATTAAGACAGACCAAGGAGATTATTAAAATCCACTTCTGGATGCATCTCTGAGAGCATTTCCAGAAAGGATCGGCTAAAGGCTGAAGGAGGTGCTGTAATGTGGGCGGCGCCACCCCACAGCCTAAAGTCCTGGGTGTGGTTTAAACAGAGGGAAGGAGAAGGCTGGGTAGTGTGATCATTTCCCTTCTCTGCTCAAGGCCACCACGCTGCTGTTCTGTCCTGTCACACCCTCCCCTCTGTGAGGGACAGGAACCCCAGAAACCATGAACCGAATAAATTTTCCCACCCTTCAGCTGGTTTCTTTGGATATTTGGTCATGGGAGTCTTTAGAGGCCTCGATCACTTCCAGGAAAAGGAGGGACTCGGAGACGGTAACCCCCAAACAGAATGTCATCAACATCATCTAGGGTACCATACAAATCATCGCTGACTTAGTGGCTTCAAACATCAAAAAAGTATTCTCCTGACAGGCAGCAGTGGCGCATGCCTTTAATCCCAGCACTTGGGAGGCAGAGGCAGGTGGATTTCTGAGTTCGAGGCCAGCCTGGTCTACAGAGTGAGTTCCAGGACAGCCAGGGCTACACAGAGAAACCCTGTCTCGAAAAACCAAAAACCAAAACCAAAACCAAAACCAAAAATAAAAACAAAAAAAACCAAACCGCCAGGCGATGGTGGCACATGCCTTTAATCCCAGCACTTGGGAGGCAGAGGCAGACGGATTTCTGAGTTTGAGGACAGCCTGTTCTACAGAGTGATTTCTAGGATATCCAGAGCTGTACAGAGAAACCCTGTAAAAACCAAAAATAAATAAATAAATAAATAAATAAAACAAAATAAAACAAAACAAAACAAAAAAATAAAACAAAAAAAAACAAACCAAAAAAAAAGTACTCTCCTGTAGTCAAGGAAGTTAGAAGTCCAACGTCAAGACATACACAGGGTTTATAGCACGAACACAAAGGCTAAGGGGAAGCCTGCTCCATGCCTTCTCCTCGATCCTAGTGGGCTGATGGCAGGCCCTGGCTTGTAGTCACATCACCCCCGTGTCTGCCTCTTCACATGACTTCTCTCTGTGTGTGGCTCTACATTTCTGCATCTCTAAGTCTCTTTTCCTTCTAAGTACACCAGCCATTGTCCATTAAGACGTCATCTTAACTTGATTGCAATCTCCGAAGAACCTGTTTCTGTATAAAGTCACATTCCCAGGCACTGGGGATATGGGTCCTAATAAACACATACCGGTGTTATAGCTGTAGGTTTGTAAGAGTACGTGTCTGAGTGGGTGTGGATGGTGTGTGGGTGTGGATGGTATAAGTGTATCTGAGTGAAGGTGTATGAAGTGTACAAGCTTAGGGAGGTGCTGTTGCTGGTATGACAGCCTGTGGTAGTGACAGCGTGTGTGTGTGTGTGTGTGTGTGTGTGTGTGTGTGTGTGTCTGGGTGTGTCTGTGTGTCTGTGTGTGTGTGTGTTGGTGTGGCTGGTTCTGTTGGTGTGGCTGTGAGCATGGGTTTAGGAGCACATGCATATGTGTACTCCTGGAACCACAGCTTGGAGAGCCTGCTGGGCAGGCAGGGTGATGGCAGCAGGCTGGAGATGGGTTTAGGCTAAGGAGGCAAGGGTCCTGCCTTGTGAATCTAGAGGTTAGCTGGTAGATGCTGGCTGTATGGAGCAAAGAGGAGGGTGTATTGAGCCAAGGTACAGGTGCAGGCAGGCAGGTAGGCAGGTGGTTCCCACAGCAGTGGCGATTCCCAGGTTCCCTTCCAGGAATGTTCCTAGAAAGCCCCTCCACCCAGCTCCCATCCCTACTGCCTCATTTACCTGGTCAGGGAGGTGCTAGGTGACTCATCCCCTCCCAGGCTGAAGAGCCAGCTCTTGGCTACTTGTTAGAGAGCCACACAGGGTGGGGCAGATAGCCAACCCTTCCTGGGCCCCACCCCCAAGCCAATCAGGGCAGCATCTGGCCACGCCCCCATATCCCTTCTGTGCCCTGCATCTAGACAGGGTTGGATGCCAGGAATCAAAGAAAGACTAGGGCAGGCAGCCTCACCTCCTCTGGAGGCAAGCTCACCTCGGCAAACCCACAAACCCGAGTAATGGGATAGCAGGGGGTCCCCCGTTGCTACACCAACTTGGGGCCCTCCCTGAACCAAGACCACAACCTCTCCAACCAAGTTCTGTTTTCTCATCTCATATTTTTCAAATCCAACCACCCCAGATTCCCAAGTTAAGTAATCTAAGATCACACACATTCGTTGGATTTATTTTTAATTCTCTCCGACAATCATATCTTCTACCCCACCTCTAACTCAAACAGGAGCATCCTTGGTCTGCCTCTCCCTCCCACAACCCTGGTTCCTTTACAGGTTCTGTTTCTGGCACTGCTGTGGGAATGGGCTTACTGCCTGAGTACATGGATCCCCGCTGCAGAGGGAAAATCGTGAACAGCTTGTACTTGTGTGCACACCCAGGTATGAGTGTGGGAGCCTTCAGGGACTTCCTGAGGAGCACATTGGGACATCTGAAAGTGTCTCCCTTTACTGTCTCTTCTAGACTATTGCCATTATCAGTTTCCAGATTCTTGGAACCACGTACAAGTGGGGCCTAGAGACACCCAAGTTTCCAGCCCTGCCCAAGTTGGGCTGCCAGCACCCTCGAGACAGCTGTGCCCCACCCAGGCAACTGTATGGGGTGACAGGAGGAGGCAGCCTGGCGGCTTCCAGCTCCCTAGATGGGAGCTCATTACCGCAGCACTCAGTAGGTTGTGGGAGGGGGTGTGGAGCCAGGACTTGGCACTGACTACAAAGGGTAGGGGGCACCCCAGCACTCCTGCTGCTGGCAGCAGAGGCTGGAGGAGGGGCCGTGACGTTTGGTGGCCTCATGTGGCTGGGAGGAAGTAGCTAATTGCTGACCTGATGACTGGGCGGCCTGAGGAGTGGGGTGATGATACCACGGGCGGGCGGGTGGCAGCAAGCATTCAGCCTAAGGAGGGGCCCTTCGGCAATAGGGTGGGTGCACCCTGCAGAGGGCAAGCCTGGGGTGGCTGCAGTTAACAAGAAAAGGGTGGGAGGGGTGGGTTACAGAGGCTGTGACCGTGGGAAAAGGCTTTCCAGGGCCTTCCCTCGGCTTCCAGGAAAAAAAAAAAAAAAAAAAAAGAGTTCAGATGCCCTGAGGCAAGAGGGGCCTTAGGAAGGGTGCAGGGGCAAGGGATAAGCCACAGTTCCTATCTTCCGCTCCCCTGACTTGCTTCACCCCTCCCCACCTCATCCCTGCAGCCTTGGCTTCCTGCTTGGCTCCTTGAGTGGTCCAGGTTAATAAAGATTTCAGCTGCCCTTGGTGCAGAGCATGCTAGAGGCAAGGAAACCACGGACAGGAGCAAAGGCCTCAGGGACTGCTGAGACTGACAGAAGGCTGGGAATCTGTTGAGATGTTCGTGGGCAGACAGGAGGCCAGCAGACCACTGCACCAAGGCCCACTCTACTGGCATGAATCCTGGGTACCCAGATCTCAGAGCTCCCCCAAACCCCACTCTCTCCACAACCTAATTGGGAGCAAGTAGACATGGCCTTCAAATGCCCTGGCAAGGACCAGGGTCAGGTTAGAAGGATTGAGAGGATGTGGTTGCCCTCCTGCAAACTCCCAGGCACATTCCAGAGCACCTCCATGCTGGCTCCCTAGGAGAACCCATCTCTGGAAAGCGATCCTCCGGGGCCCCTGGCTCCTCCTGTGGTCAGGAACCCTAACTAGTACAGATCACCACCCCTTCTCTGGGAGAGACTAGGTCTTCAGCAAGACACAGAGCCTGCTCCAGGGGCAATCGGGCATGGTAGAAACAGATGCTAACCCTGGAACTCTCTAAAACGCCTGGTAAAAATCAACCCCTGACCTCAGGAAGTTCCCAGTCTGGTGGGAAAGGCTTGGCTCTGATGGCCGAAACCTTGCTTCTAAGGGGGAGAGACCCCTGTCCTCAGGGAACTAGGAACATATGGAATTCCAAAAGCATGTTTTCAGGCACAGGAAAAGTTGTCAGGACTGCCTGCTGGAGGGGATGGAAGATATCTAGTTAAGCTGAAGAGAAGGCAACAAACATCCTAGCATAAGTATATCCCATACAGCATTTGAGATATACTTATACTTAGCTCCATTCTGTGTAACTGGATATCCTGTATTATTTGCCAAATAACAAGCAAGTGTCCAGCTTGAGATAGACAGAGACAGACACAACTCCTCATGACTGGTATACATGTGTGCGAGTGCGTGCGAGTGCGTGCGTGCGTGCGTGCGTGCGTGCGTGCGTGCGTGCGTGTGTGTGTGTGTGTGTGTGTGTGTGTGTGTGTGTGTGTGTGTGTTGGGGCAAGCGTTGCTCCTGGGGCTCAGCTGTAGCAGTTTAAAATTCCTTCCAGGCCAGATCCCTAATCCTCCCGCACAATGCTGGCCTTCTCCCCCGCCGCCCACGCCCTCCCCGAGGGGCCATGGCAATGCCACCGGGGGCCTCTTTAAGCCCCTTTGAAGCCTCCAGAGCGCGCACCGCGGGAGGCCCGGCCGCTATGCCAGCTATGCCAGCTATGTCCCTGCTGCCGCCGGCCACCACCGCGCCCCCATTAATGCGGGCTAATCTGGCTAATAAATAAACTCCCTCCCTGAGGTAGCCCCCCGCTGGCTCCTCCTCCTTCTCTCTCGAGCTGGGCCAGAACTCGCAGCCCCTTCCTTCTGCGCTGTGACTTGACACCTGTCACTTCCCAGCCTGGGAGGAGCTGCGATGCACTTGCCCACTTGCCCGGCTCTTCTTCAGTGCACCTGCCTCCGGGTAGCAGGACACCTCTAGGGGGTTGGGGGGATGGGGTGGGGAAGATACCCGTCTCAGAGCGCCCCCTGCAGGTGGGTCTGCACCCCGCTGCAGGGCGCCCCAAGGGAAGGCCAGGCCGGGAAGCCCTGCGCCAGGTAACTTTTGGCCTTCTGCCGCCGGAGTCCCTTCTCCGTGGCCTCTGCCGCCCCCTGCGTCCCTGCCTCGATTCCGAGGGTGACTCACAGCGGAGCAGCCATCGCCTCACCTCGTACATCACACCAGAGCGCGTGCAAAGAGAGAAATTACAGGACGCGGGGCCACGGCTAATGCGTTCTAATTACCCACCGCCGCTGCCGTCCGTGCCCTAAGCAGCACTGGACCAACGGGAGCTGTCATTGTAATTAGCCCCACTCCCTGTTTCCAGGACCTAGAACCCTCACCCTGCCCTCATGACCCCGGCAGCAGCCGCAGCAGTGGCAAAGGCTCTACCTGCTATCACCCAGGGGCTGTTCCATGCCCTATAGGACTGTCCTCTGACCAGAGATAGTCACAGTCCCCCATGGAGATGGGAGACTTGGGAAGCCCGACCCGGACTCACTTTCTCTGCTGGAAGAGAGTAGGGAACGGGCCCTATTTTGTTGACAGGAACAAGAAAGCCTAGGAGTTAACTGTCCATAGAAGGCCACAGGAGAAGCTAGTGTCCCCATTTTTCTCCTAGGGCACAGAAGACTGGGGAAAACTCTCCTGGTCAGCTTTAGCTCTTACTGGTGGCTGTGGGGCAAGCACCGTTGGCTCCTGTTAAGACAAGTGCATTACCCCCCTGCAAAGAAAAGTCATGCCCACCTCTCAGACCTAGAGTCCCTCTGCTGACCAGCTGTAGACCGCGGGCTCAAGGATGCCAGTGAGGAGCAGGGTAGACAGTGTGAGCCACAGAGCCAGGGACACCCCTGGGATCCCCCTCTCCTCTATCATCTCTACTACGCAACCCATTTCTGGTGGCAGTGATAGCTGGGCATCACTTAACACCTCTTTTTTGTTTTTTTCCTATCCTGAGTCCATTCTGTCTTGGGCTGCCTTTCTCCAGACGCCTTCTTACCCGGAGGCCAGTTCCTGAGAGCAGAGCCTTCACTGTCTCCCTCAGGGTGTACTTTCAGGAAATCCCACGAAGAAAGGCCTCCCAGGGCCTGGGCTGTATCTCCCCACCCACACAGAGACTCCCTAAAAAGAGGTTCTCAGTCTCCCCATTTAGACTGGGGCTCCCTGGAGACAGGCCGGGTCTTCTCAGAGAGAGGCTCGCTAAGGACAAGACAGTATCTTACACAAACTGGAGTTTCCTGAAGACGGACCATGTTTCCTTCAGACCTGTATTCCCTGAGGAGAGACTATGTCCCTTCAGACTCCCTGAGGACACATGTCCCCTCAGAGTGGATTTTCCTGAGGACAGATTGTATCTCCCTCGAAACAGAGCTCACTAAGCCTAATGGTTTCTCCCTGTAGATGGGACCTTTGCACTCCACCTTCTGGCTCCACACGTCCCTCCCGGGACACCATTTGTCATACTTTGATGAATGAAATGTACTAAGAATAACGCAGTCCTTGTCTCTAAAGGACAGGGGTAGGGGAGGGAGAGGGTTACAATCCATCTATCCCACTGCCCAACAGCATTTCCTGGATGCCCAGCTGAGCATTACAGGGGGCACAGGGGCCCCACAAAGCTCCTTACTTTGCCATGTACAATGGCAAGAATCATAGGGACATCCACAAGACCCACCCGCCTTTCTAGGCAACCATTGCCACCTTAGAGCCACCCTCTCTGTGCCTGCACACAGCCCTCTCTACCTCCTCTCCTGGTGGGAGAGAGATGGAAGCCAGGTGCCAGCTTGGATGGGGACTGTTCTCAGTGGGCCTGAGGAAACCTTCCCAAATGGCTCTCCCCTGTCTCCCTCGCCCTTTCCCATCCAAAACCTCAAGCCTCCAGTTCAGAACGGAGTGTCCTCTCCAGTACAACGGTCCTCAAGGGGACATCTTAGGGCCCCTAGGGAGTGGGTAGGCATGACCTTACCCGTGCCTGTAACAGCGCCTTCCTGGCACGCATCCCCACCCCTACTACCTCCTAAATGGAACATTTCTGCCTGGTGTTGGCAAAAACATTCATCTAGGAGCCAGGAAGCCTGATATGGTCCTGGCTCCACTGCTGACGTCACTGTGACCTTGCGAAGCCGTTTGCTCCTCTAGGACTCAGTTTCCCTGCATTTAAAATGGATTTCTTTAGGATTGACGGTTTTCCAACTTTTCTTTTTAAAGTAAGTCTCCTCTTAAAGAGGAGCTCATGTGGCATCTCTCCTCTCTGAGGCGACCGAAAAAAGGTTGGACTTCCATGGCCAAAGCAGAGGTGAGGGAAAGCCCAGCTGGGCCTGGCACATGCTTATGACCCCAGCAGCCAGGAGGCTGAGGCTAGGATTCAATGAGAGCTTGAGCTGTTTAGGGAGCTTGAGGACAGCCTGGGCTACAAATTGAGGTACTGTCTTTGATGATGATGGTGATGGTGATGATGATGATGATGATGATGATGATGATGAGGTGATGATGATGATGATGATGAGGTGATGGTGATGGTGATGGTGATGGTGGTGGTGATGGTGATGATGATGATGATGATGATGATGGAGAGATAAAATGGCTCAGTGGCTGAAAGTGCTTACTGATCTTTCAGAGGCCCCAAGTTCTGTTCCTACCACCCACTCATAACTGCCTGTAATTTCAGTTTCAGGGGATTTGAAGCTCTCCAGCTTCCTTGAGCGTTTGCACACACACATACATAAAAATTTTTTAATTTAAATTTATATAATAATAATAGTAATAGTAATAGTAATAGTAATAGTAATAGTAATAGTAATAACAGGGTTGTAAGCCCACATTTGGTCCATAACGCACCTTTACACTCCTGTGCACAGTCACAGATCAGCACCAGGGTACTTGGGAGCTCATTGTGCAAACCTCTGAGCCGGAAATCCTTTTCTACTCAAGCAATCCGGAGCCCTTATGGGGCTGCGAGCCCAGGACAGGGTGCTGACAGATGTAAGGAGCAGGCAGTGATTGTGCACTGCCCAGGCCTAGGGGAGTCTGACCTGGCAAGGAGAGTCCTTTCAACATCAGATCCAAAGCTGCAGGCTTGTACATACCCTTCCCACCCAACAAAGCCACTGGAGTTCGTCTTGGAGTTGGGATCTGGGGTGGGTAAGGCTGAGCCTACCTCTGCAGGTGGGCTCACCTTACACTTTTTCTCTAGGATCCCTCTTGCATGCCTAGAACAAGGGCATCATGGGAGGGGTGGAGAGAGCTGGCAAGGACTGCAGGCTGCATGGAGAAGCTCACCCAACGCTCATCTAGAAGCATGAGAATGTGGCACCCACGGGTATGTCAGCTGAGAAGGGGTCCGCAGGACCTGGCGACAGGAAAGGAAACCTGGAGAGGAGCAGGTGTGTCTCAGGAAAGAAAGAAGTTGCCCCATAAGAAGCCAGCCCCGGGGCCTGGAGTCTCCAGCTGGCATCAGGGTAGGCCTTCAGCCTTGACAACCTACGTGCCAACTGTGATCCAGGTACTGAGCAAAGCCTGAGTTCAGCCCCAGATATCTGGTGTCTCCAGGCAAAGGAAGCACAGCCCTCCCTAAGTTTCTGAGCAACCTGAGAGGCCATTGTTCCTGAAGTCCCTCAGGAAACATGACAAGGAAATTGAGAGTGACTCTAGTCCTTGCCCCCTTGCCCCACTAGGGTCTAGGGTAGTGGGGGAAGAGATGCTTCACCCTCCCTCCCCTATCTCAGACACACAGACACACATAGACACACAGACATAGACACACACAGAGACACACATAAATGCACATGTGTGCATGCACACAGAGATACATAGACACACACACACATGCACACGCTCATGCACAGGCCCAGCTCCTAACACTAAGACCATTATAATGAGGAAGTCAGCTGAGGGCCCTGCCATCATGGGACTCACAGGGCAGGAAAGAGAGATTACCTCTAAGTGAAAAGCAGGCTGGAGTTCAGATCATCATAAAATGAGAGGCATGGATGCACAGGTGGGCAGTCACTGCTTTAGAGGGGGTCAAGACACTGTCCCAGGGGAGAGGTGACATAGGAATGGAAACCTGGGTGGCAAGAAGCTAGACCTGCACTGGGGTCAAAATGGGTAGCGATTCTAAAAATAAAACAACATGTGCCCATAAAAGTTAACAGGAAGCAAAAGCCCATTTCTAGAACATCTGCTCTCTGTCCAGCACCAACCTGAGAGTCGTTGGGTCCTCTCTGGTTTCCCAGATGCCAAATAGTGCCTTATTTCCATTTTACAGATAAGAAAGGCGATGCCCAGCAGATGAGAGTTGTTGAGTGTTTGCCCCGTGCCTTCCAAGAATATTCAGGGGAGAGTCATAGTCCAAGATAGATGGAGTCACCCAGGTCCAGCCAGAGACTGGGAGACAGAGGCAGGATTGAGAAGTGGTCCTGTCCCATGGTCCATCCAGGTCCCTGATGGAGTGGGGTGATGACCTCGGGTAGGCAGAGGACAGATGAGACCGACTGGTGTGGTTCTGGGACTGAGCAGGGGGATGAGGTCTTGACCAAGACTCTGGTAACAAACTGGCTACCCCCAAAGAAGAGCGAGATGATAGGTGCCAGCCAGTGGAGAAGCCTAGCCAGACAGCTCACACAGGCTTCCATACATACTACATACATACTACACATACCACATACATACTATACATACTACATACATACTACACAGAAACACAGACACACATGGAGTGGACTACTCTCTGGGTAGCCTCTCTAATGAGGGGATTCGAGGACAACGTCAGAGGTCATAGAACTGTATGACGCAGCACAGGGTAGGTACCTCTTTCTGGAGCCCTAGAGTAAATGGCAACTATAACCTCCTCCCAGGTTTCCATTTTCCCCTGGGACTTCACCTATGGATACCTTATCTAGGGTAGTAGGATAAACAGATGGGAGGGCCAGGCCTTGCTGGTCACATTAAGAAGGAATGAAGCATCCTGCTCTGAAGCCAGCAGCAAATCCAGGCCCAGGGCAGCCTCTAGGAGCTGAGGGAGAGGAGCATTTACAAGGTCACTGCAAGGATTCAAAGTCAATGTGTAAATATTCCCAGAGGGAACATGTCCCAGGAGAACAGAAACACATAGCCAGGGGCTGTGCTAAGAGAACCAATGTCTAGCCAGATACCAGGTAGTTCATCAGGCTCCATGCAAGTCACACCCTTGTAGAACAGTAGATCCAGACCTACAGATCTTCCTCTCAATGACAAAGTCTCCCAAAATCTTGCCACTATGAGCTGCTCCCTTGAGGGTGGTGAGCCTCAGGAAAGATGGCTGTTGTATGGATTCTTTCTATTTTCCTGTCTGCCTGTCATCTTGCACTGTTCTTGGGAGCCTTTTCCAGATGAAGCTATGGTTAGCCATATGATTCTTTGACCTGTGGGTCTCATGCTCTTGCTACAGCTCTGTGAGGTGAAGAAGCTGTGTGTGTGTGTGTGTGTGTGTGTGTGTGTGTGTGTGTGTGTGTGTGTGTGTGATTGGTTCCAGGAACACAATAGAAGCTCAGTTACCATCTACACAGAAAAAGAAGAAGTGAGAGAAGGAGAGATCTAGGCATGCATGCATATCTCTGTAGGACGGCTGGGTAAAAGGGGATTAGCCTGCTTCTCTGGGGCAGGATCCTAACAGAAGGTGACCTTGGAAAGGCAGAATTAAGAAACTCTCAAGGTTAAACAATAAGGCTGGAGAGACGCTGGATGGCTAAGAGCCCCGGCAGCTCTTCTAGAGGACCCAGGTGCAGTTGCCAGTACCCACATAGTGCCTCACAACCGTCTCCAACTCCAGTTTCGAGGGATCTGGCGTCCTCTTCTGGTCTCTGTGTGCACTAATTACTCATGTGGTACATAAACAGATCTCCAGGCAGGCAAAGCACCCACAAGGCATAAACTATTTCTTAATAAAAGACTGGAAAGATAAGCCGGAGATTAAGAGCGCTTGTTCTTGAAAAGGACCAGGTTTGATTCCCAGCACCCTTACAGCAGCTCACATTCCAGGGGATCCAACACCCTCTTCTGATTTCTGCGAGCACCAGGCATGCGTGTGGTACACAGACATACATCCTAGGATAACACTCATACATACAAATATTAAAATAAGTTTAAAATAGTTTTAAGAACTAAAGGTCAGAGGTCAGATGGTGGCACATGTCTTTAGTCCCAGTACTGGCAGATCACTATGAGTTTGAGCCCAGTTTGGCCTGTGTGGTGAGCTCCAGGCCAGTCAGGGTTACATAGAGAAGCCCTGTCTCAAAGCAAACAACAACAACAGTTAAAGGTCAACTAATCAAAGTATGGATCGGGTGGCCCCAGGAGACCTGAGCTTCCTCTGGATATTTTTGGGTGTTTTGGGCTTTTTTTATTTGTTTGTTTTGATTTGTTTTGTTTTTTGAGACAGTCTTGTGTAGACAGGCTGGTTTTGAACTCAATATATAGCTGAGAATGACTTTGAACTTCTGAATCTGTTTCTAACTCCATAATGACGGGATTCCAGGCAAGCTCCATTATGTCCTGTTTATGTGGTACTGGAGTTGGAAGTGTTTGAACCCAGGGATTTGTGTGTGCTCAACAAAGCACTCTGCTGAGTTTCATCCCCATTTAGGAGGGTGTTTAAACAGACCAAGAGGGCCTTTCTCAGAGGTGCAGTGGCTTGAATGAGTGTGTGTGTGTCTGTGTGTCTGTGTGTCTGTGTGTATAGATGGATGGATGAGTGATTGAACAGATGAATGCATAGGTGGATGAATAAGTAAATGAATGGGAAATGGCCAGTGACTGCTACAGAGAAATTCAAATGCTGAGCAGAAGGCCAGAGGCATCTATCTGCCTTTGTCTCAGAGCTGAGTCAGATTGGCTCAGGACCAGACCTCAGGTACAAGACAGCTGAGTTCAAAAGGCTCGTGGGAGACACACAAGACGAGCTTGCGAGGCAGGAAAGTGCCTTGAGTCACTCCACCCTCACCAGCTATGTCATGCTATGTGACGTGCTCAGCTGGCAGGAGCTGTGCCTTGGATAGACTTCAGCCCTGACTCCCACACCTCCCCTCACCTCCACCCCCCCCTTCCCAAGGAGCTCACATCCTGGAGCCCACGTTGTTGAACTTCCTTGGGAGTGACTCCTTGACAATAGCCTGCTCTGCTTTTAGCACCCCCTTTCCCTTGGGGTGTAGGATAGAATTAATACCTGTCCTTACTTGGCAGTAACTCATTTTACAGTGGTTAGAAGTGGGAGCCCCACAATGTCACCATCAGACATGAGTCAGGTGTCCTGACCCCAAGCCCACTAGCAAAACCAAAGTCCAAGATACATGCCCCACTCCTGCCTAGCAGCTCTGACTCTTGCCTGTGAGACTCTTGAACCCCCTGCCTCAGTTTCCCATTGCAGGTAGTCAATGAACATGAGGTGAGTGACCTTCTTAATGGGGTATATATAGACCTAGACAGGTTAGATAGGAAAGAGCATGCAGCCCCGGAACCCCTAAAACTGGCACCTGGTAGGTCTTGTTTTCTGACCCTGCTCAGAACTTGTCACCACGGCCCATGACCAATGTGGCCAATGACCAGTAGTTGACTCACAGCCAGCTGTGGGTGCTGCTTGGAGAAAGTGACCCCCAGCTGAGCTCATGAACTTGCAATTAGCTCTCTATGCCCCCTCACCACGAACAGCCTCCAGGCTTCCACAAGCATACATGTCCCAGGCTGCGCTTTCCCAACCACAGCTGTGGCTCTTGCATCTTATTTTAGCCTGGTGAAGTCTCATGAAATGTCAGTGTTGCAACTGAGCTAGGGATCATCCGGTTCAACCTGCTCATTCCTTCGTTCAACAAGGGGAGCCAAAGACAGTGAAGGGTTTCAGGTGGCACAGCAAACCAATGGTGCGGTGGGAAATTGACCACGGGCTTCAGGAACTCACAGCCAGCTACCCTAAACTTTAGGGGTACAGTCTGTTCCAGGCAGCTCCTTGCCACATACTCCTGGTGTGTGGAGAGCCTGTACCTGTGCGTGAATCCCTGGTTTGTAAGTTAGTTGCTTCAGACTTCTGGGTCCCTAGCTATAAAATGAAACTCAGGTTGTGTCTCTTTCCCAGGTTGGTTTGAGAACTGGCATGAGTTCATATATCTGAATTATTGTGAATACACAACTGTTATCATGAAAGTGTTTAATCTCCACACTATAGAGGCAAGCAGATCTCTGTTGAATTCGAATCCAGCCTGGTGTACATTCCAAGACCAGATTGCACATTAGAAACCCCCATCTCCAAAACAAAACAAAAATCCTATTAGCTAGCTGGACATGGCAAAACACACTACACTGAGCTATGGGAAGTCTGAGAAAAGAGGGCCCTGAGACTGGAGCCACACCAGGCTCCATGACAAACTCAAGCCTGGATGCATGGGAGATCCTGTCTTAAAAGAAGCGACACACACACACACACACAAACACACACAAACACACACAAAGATAACATTCTCATGTGTTACACACACACAGATAACACTCTCATGTGTCACACACACAGAGATAAACTCTCATGTGTTACACACAGCTAACACTCTCATGTGTTACACACACACAGCTAACCCTCTCATGTCTTACACACACAGAGATAACACTCTCATGTCTTACACACTCACAGATAACACTCTCATGTCTTACACACACACAACTCTAACACTCTCATGTATTTGTTGGTTTTACCAGACGTGGTCCTTGGTATGAAAGTTCCAGAATTCAGTTTTATCAGTTTGCCCACAGGTGACCAGATTCCCAGAAACAGGCCACAGACGCAGACTTCGGGACAGCTAACACAGTGCATCTGTGGGCACAGATGCTGATGTGGTCAGAAGGACCCAGAGCTCATAGACTCTGCCTTCCACTCTGCCAGCCACTGTTTGAGGCCCAAGGGTCACAGACAACACAAGGAGGACGGCTAGAGACTCTGCAGAGTCACACTGGGAAGGCCTGGGGAAAGAGTTCTGAGTGAAGGTGGCCTAGGTTTGTTCTTCTACAAAATGGGGCTATCACAGGCTCTGGATGGGAGCTGTGGTCCTGGGATGCGTTATGCCAGGTGACAGGATGCCTGGCATGTTTTTCTTTCCTCCTCCTTCCTTTATCCCTCCCCATCATATCCTGGAAGTCAGTTGTTTCTGCTCACAGCTGCCTCCCTCAGAGCCGGCAGCATAAAACTGACAAATTCCTCCTGTTCCAGGCCCCTCCTTTACTGGTCACCAAAGCTCCGACCCCTCAGGTCAGATAAGTCACGCTCCCAGAGCACGTACAACATGGAGGTGGTCTTGTTGCAACCCCGGAGAAATTTGTCAAGTCGATGACGTGGTGAATTAATAGATGGAACCATTCCCAGAATCTCCTGCAAACTCATCCAGGGCGCTGAGTACTGGGCAACACTCAGAGCTCCTGAGAGCCACAGCCCTTCTCCACCTCAAAGGTGGACATCGGCTCATCACTCCGTGTCACTCGGTCACCCTCTGACCGGGTTGCCTCACCCCACCTGCGGTCCCAACCATTATGTTGCCAGTAACCACCACCGCCTGCCTGCCAGTCTGGAGCCCCGCTCTGCTCCCCAAGTCACACCTGTCTCCACCCCACCCAACCTCCTGTGGGGGGGGGGACCCTATCTTTTCTAGCTGTCGAGTCAGCCCTAGAGCTAGCAGAACTCCAGAGCCCCCACTTCCCCCACCCCCTGAAGGATTCTGCTGTGGTGAACCCCTCCTCACATTGCATGACACTGCAGACTGGATTCTGACCATGGAGGAGAGCGAGTACCTAAAATGGAAAAGCCAGCAGAGCCCCCAGGAGCTCACACTGCTCTGAACGCTGGAGGGCTAGATGTTCATTCTGTTCTCAGATATTGGGCACTCTCTCCAGCTTGGTTCCACCTTTTCCCCACCATTTTTCCTGTGCTCTGGCCCCCATATGTTTCTGGACCACCAACTGCCCTATGTATCAATGGGAGGATTCCAAGAGCTTCTAAACTAGAAGACCCCACTTAATGGACCACCCTGTCTAGTGGAGAAGACCCCTAGAGTAGTTTGAACTCATTTCTAATAGTTGAATGAGATAAGCTCTGGCCTTGGGTACCATGGGCCGGGGATGCGATTGGCATCCTAGAATACAAGGAAGTTTACACAATGAAGAATAGCACCCCTCACCTCCTTGGATGCTAGTCCAAAGTACATTCCATGAAGTCATAGAGGCTAAGAGCCAGCACAGAGTAGGAGATGGGCCAGGTCACCCAGCACCACTGTCTTACAGTCATGCTGTCAGGGGGCTCTCGGGTGTTCAAGTTCCTAAGGATTCAAAATGACATCCGTTCTCAATCATGGAGAGGGTTTCACACAGAGGACATTTGAGAGCAATCCCAGAGGAATTTGCAACTCTTAGGAGTGGGAAAGAGCACCACAGGGCATCATGGGTAAGGACTGGTGTCCAAGAAAGCAGATGACTGAAAGAGAAGAACAGGTTCTGAAGAAAAGAGGTGAGGATGGAGCAGACCTGAAAGACAGGCTGGAGCTAGACTTTAGAGAGGATTGTACGGGCAAACTGAGTATGGGGTTTTCCACTTTAATGGAGTCTTCCACTTTAGGCACTAAGAATTGCTGGAGAGATGGTTCAGTCGTCAAGAGCACTGGCTGCTCTTTCAGAGGACCTAGGTTCAGTTCCCATCACCCACCTGGCAACTCACAACTGTTGTCTGTAACTCCGGTTCCAGGGGATCTGACATCACACAGACACTCATGCGGGCAAATCACCAATGCACGTGAAATAAAAATAAATAATTAAAAAGAAATCACTGAAGATACAGGAGAGTGGAAGGTCAAGAGCTCCTGCTTGATCAGTATCTGGAGGCAGCCACAGGAGGAAGTTTACACGGATGGGAAGCCAGTTAGAACAGCTCAGAAAAACACGGGATTGGGGGGGTGGTAACAAGGTCAAGAGAGTGGAACAATAGAAAGGAAAGTTCAAAGCCAATCAACATAGTGTGAATGGGAGATCTTTACCACTGAAAGAAAGAACTCTTGTCTTGATTTGAGTTTTCCTGGAGACAGACACTAAGAATGTGAATATATTTTATGTGTTCCATATATATATATTTTTTGTTTGTTTGTTTGTTTGTTTTTCAAGACAGGGTTTCTCTGTGTAGCCCTGGCTGTCCTGGAACTCACTCTGTAGACCAGGCTGGCCTTGAACTCAGAAATCTGCATGCCTCTGCCTCCCAAGTGCTAGAATTAAAGGCACACGCCACCACTGCCCAGCAAAATTTTATTTCCATATGTGTGTATGCGTATATTTGAATCATATGTATGTAAGTATGTGCACATGAGTGCCTTTTTCCATGGAGACCAGAAGAAGGCGTTAGAGCCCTTGGCAGCGGAGTGACAGGTGGTTGGAGCTGCCTAATGTGGGTGCTGGGAACTGAAGAACACTGAGCACTCTTACCTGTGGAGCCATCTCTGCAGCCCCTGAAGAGAATTTATTTAGGAACTAGCCTCAAGGATTCCCAGTGGAGCAGCCAACAGACAGGCAGGGAAGGGTGTTTTGTCAGGTCAGTAATCAGTAATCCTAATCTGGTTGGAAGCCAGAAGACAATGCAGAAACAGGATCTGAGTAACGGGAAGATGAAGGAGCCTGATGTCTGCGTACTGACTCACAGTGGCCTACTAATACATTTTATTTTAAGATCCGTTTAGTCTGACTATAATGTAACTGCATTAGCTTTTCCCTTTAGGCACCAAGTTTTAGATTTTGTTATGGTTTGTGTCTCTATATTTCAAGTATGTCTCTATTAGCAAAGTGGTTCTTATACAGAATACATCACAAGGGACAGCAAGGTGACTCAGGAGCTTGCTGCCAAGTCTGAGGACCTGAGTTCAATCTCCAGGACCCACATAGTAGGAGAGGACTGACTACTGAAAGTTGTCCTCCTGCTTCAGTGCTCTGGGACATGCACACACACACACACACACACACACACACACACACACACAAATATACAGAGAGAATGAAAGATAAACTAAATACAAAAAATTGAGTCTGAAAATCTAAAACTTGGTGCCTTTTAATGGGAAAATGTTTTATCACTTTACATATAATACTTCTAGATTTGGATTTAAACCTAGTCTCCTTTTTTTAAAAAAAAGATTTATTATTATATGTAAGTACACTGTTGCTCTTAGACACACCAGAAGAATTTTTACAAATGCATGCTGAAATCACTAGGTGGATACTAACCTTTTTTCCCCCAAAATGTATAAACTTTATTATAAGAACATTTGCGAATAAATAAAAGTACCACACAGCAAAACTGACCAGACCCAAAGTCAATACAACTCAATAAACTAAAAATGATGAGTGACTTTAAATTTAATAGAGAAGTTGATTAAACAAAAATAATTCTAACAGAAAGCAGAGGAGGAAGAGAAAGAGGAAAAAGAAGCAAGACATGTCAAAAATAGTTAGCAAGAGACTAGGTTCATGGCTGGTGAGATGGCTCGGTGGGTAAGAGCACTGACTGCTCTTCTGAAGGCCCTGAGTTTGGATCCCAGCAACCACATGGTGGTTCACAACCATCCGTAATGAGATCTGATGCCCTCTTCTGGTGTGTCTGAAGACAGCTTCAGTAAATTACTCCGGAGGGAGCAGGGCCCCAGCAAGCGGGGCCGGCAGAGGTCCTGAGTTCAATTCCTAGCAGCCACACACATGATAGCTCACGGCTATCTGTATAGCTACAGTACATAAATATTATTTATTTTATGTGTATGAGTACAGCTCTGGCCCCGCTCCCTCCGGCGTAATTCACTGCAGCTGTCTTCAGACGCACCAGAAGAGGGTGTCAGATCTCATTATGTGTGGTTGTGAGCTACCATGTGGTTGCTGGGATTTGAACTCAGGACCTTCAGAAGAGCAGTCAGTGCTCTTATCCACTGAGCCATCTCGACATCCCCATAAAATAAATCTTTAAAAAAAATATTTTTAATATTTTTAAAAATCAAGACAGAGTCTTGCTCTGTGCTCAAGTGACTGTCCTGCCAGCCTCTCAAGGAGCTGGGACGATGGAGTTGCCAGTGGGGGCGGGGGAGCATGCCACCATGCCCAGCTTCTCAGCAATTCTGTTTGTCTGGGAACATACTTATGGTGCCTTCACTTTTGACTACTTCTTCTAAGTATTGAATGGACTGTGCATTATTTTATTCCAGTCACTGTGACATTTTGAGTCATGACAATACATGTATAGCGAGTTTCCATTTCCAGGGAGGTAAGTAGGGTTAAATGCTGAGTTGCTCACTCATGGCCAATGGGATAATCTCTCCTGAATACGTAATGAACCTCTGTAAAAATCAAAACAGCTGGGTTAGGAGAGCCTGCAGACTGTTGAGCACAGTTAGAGACATGGGTCGGAGTGAAGAGGCCCTGAGTTCAGTTCCCAGCACCCACACCAGATGGCTTACAACCACCTGCAACTTCACCCCTAGGGAATCCAGTGTCCTCTTTGGTCTTCTTAGGCACTTGTACTCACACAGATACCTCACACAAGTACATACATACATACATACATACATACATACATACATGCACTTTTTTTCAAAAGCAGGCATAATGGCATATCCCTTTAATCAGTGCACTCAAGATGCAGAGGCCGGCAGATCTCTGTGAGTTCAAGCCTGGTCTCCTCAGGGAGCTATAGGACAGCCAGTGCTGCACAGTGAGACCCTGAAACAGATTGCTGAATCTCTGTAGGTGTCCAGGGATGGATGTGCCCAAAGAGGGCATAGAGACTCTGTCTCCAAACAGACCTTGCTCTAGGCATTTTTAACCCAAGATAGGGTTTCTCTGGATAGGCCTGGCTGTCCTGGAACTCTCTGTAGACCAGATTGGCCTCGAACTCACAGAGATCTGCCTCCTCAAGTGCTGAGATTAAAGGTGTTCACCACCACCACCCAGTTGCCCACATCATTCTGTCATTCGATATTCTTTTATACCTTGCTAAACAGCCTTTGTCTTAAATCATAATAGTAAGGAGTGTCACCCCAAGTTCTGAACCTCTCTCTGGCAAGTGACCTGAGCCCAAAGAGTGATCTGCTACTGGAATTTGAAATGGGTGTCAGCCAACCTTATGACACATTATTTTGACACTTCTGGTGTCAGAATGGTGTAAAATTGTACGATTCCCAGCTGTCATCTGATGGAGGACAAACTGTTGGTGGGGACAATCCTCACAAACCATGGGATGTGTTGGGTTTGGGTTTTTTCCTACCTTATAGAGCACTCCAAAGAATTCCAGTCTCCTCCAGAGTCTATCCTTCCATGAAGAGATCTGGTAATTGTCACTCCTTTTAAAGTAATCTGTACACATCTCTCATTTTTACAAAAAGATTTAATTTATGTTTTAGTTCAGGTTTCCATTGCTGTGAAGTGACACCATGACCAAAGTAACTCTTATAAGGACAACATTTAAATGGGCCTGGCTTACAGTTTAATTGGTTCATCATGGTGGGAGGCATGGCTGTCTGCAGGCAGATAAGGAGCAGGAGAAGGAGCTGAGAGTTCTACATCATGATCCTAAGGTAGCCAGGAGGAGACTAGAATTCCACACTGGCTGGAGCCTAAGCATAGGCGACCTCAAAACCCATCCACACAGTGACACACTTTCTTCAACAAGGCCTAATAGTGACATTTCTTGTGGGCCAAGCATATTCAAACACATGAGGCAACTCTGTTTAAACCACATGTTATTTTATATTGGTGAGTGATTCGTGTACATGCTTGTGTGTGCTCCACACATGTCTGGTTTCCATGAGGGTCAGAAGGCAGCATCAGATCCCCTGCAGCTGTGGTTACAGATGAATTTTTAACCTCCATGTAGGTGTTTGACATTGAAGCTGGGCCCTCTGCAAGAGCATCAAGGAGTCCTAACCACTGAGCCCTCTCTTCAGCCCTTCTCTGATTATCTTTAGTGTCTCCTTGACTCTGACTCTTCACCTTTGGCTGTACTCACAGCTTCCATGACAGACAGGCTGTGTGTATTCTGTCTCACCCTCCTTGTTCCAGGTTTTCACTGACTCCACGGATCCATCTCTTCCATGAGTTTCAGAGAGATCCCTTCATATGTGACTTTAGCCTGCTCTTCTTTTTTTTAAGATTTTTTTATTTATTTTATTTATATGAGTACACTGTAGCTGCCTTCAGATACACCAGAAGAGGGAATCAGACCCCATTATAGATGGTTGTGAGCCACCATGTGGTTGCTGGGAACTGAACTCAGGACCTCTGGAAGAACAGTCAGGGCTCTTAACCACTGAGCCATCTCTCCAGCCCCAGACTCTCTTCTACACACACACACACACACACACACACACACACACACACTATTCTTCTATACACTATATATGTGTGTGTGTGTGTGTGTGTATGCGTGTGTGTGTGTGTGTGTCTTCTATATACCCCTATATCTGTGTATGTATATATGATTCTTCTCTATACCCCCATATATATGATTCTGATTCATTACTTCTTTCTTTCTGGCCATGTATAATATGTTCTTAAGTCTATTCTTTAAATTCTTGGGCTCAGGTATTATTTTTAGATCTAAAATTTCCACTTTAAAAAAAAAAACTAAGCCAGGCAGTGGTGGCACATGCCTTTAATCCCAGCACTTGGGAGGCAGAGGCAGGTGGATTTCTGAGTTTGAGGCCAGTCTGGTCTACAAAGTGAGTTCCAGGACAACCAGGGCTACACAGAGAAATCCTGTCTTGAAATAAACAAACAAACAAACACAGTTTCAATTTTCTGCCAAAATTCTCAGTCACGTCTTTTATCTCTATCTTCCTGAAATAGTTTGTTTTTCTACTTAAACATGTGTCCAATAATGTCTAACACCCAGAGCCCCTGAAGTATGCTTTCTTCCTGTGTTTGTTAGTGTGTCAGATTCCCATCATGTTGTCTGTTTTCTCTGTTGGGGTTTTATGTTTTGTGTATGTTTGTATTTTGTTTCTTCATGGTTTGTTGTAATTGTTACTGTTGCAGTTATTATTTGTTTGCTAAAATCTTCCCACATAGGGAGGTGAATATGAGCCAAATATAATAATAAATGTATAGAAATACCATGATGAAACTCATTATTTGATATGTTAAAATGTTGACGGATAAAGAGGCAGGAGAGCCCAGGTTTGGTCCCCAGCA
Source organism: Mastomys coucha (assembly GCF_008632895.1). NCBI lineage: Eukaryota > Metazoa > Chordata > Mammalia > Rodentia > Muridae > Mastomys > Mastomys coucha. Next base: position 60,419,859 of record NW_022196909.1, on the reverse strand, counting down.
CCCATACGGTGACTCACAAGCATCTGTAACTCCAGTCCCAGCAGACTCAGTGCCCTCTTCTGACCTCTTTGGGCACCAGGCACATATATGGAACACATACATGCATGCAGGCAAAACATGCATACAAGTTTAAATTTGTGTTACAGACTTATTAATTTTGTTTGGGACAGTAATTAACACACACCTGAAATCCTTGCCTTACAGAGGCAAAGGCTGAGGAGGCTCACGAACTTGAGTTAAGCCTGGACCGCATGGTGGATCTCAGGCAAGCCTGGGCTACATACTGACATTTTTCTTATAATAAAAAAAAGGGGGGGGGAGAAAAAAGAAAAGAAATGTATGGTTGCGAATGTGTTCAAATGCATTATAGTTCTTTTAACAAATAACTTTTGAAAAGAAATGTGTTAAGTATTTATGAATAAGATGATATGATAGAATACTTTAAAAATTAGTTGAGGAGAAACATGAGGCTAGCTAGAAAGCAGGTGAAACAAGATTGACAGAAAGCTGGTAATTATTGGGGTTAAGTTGGGAGTGTTTGGGATGCATGATGCTTTGCAAAATAAAGTCTTTTAAGGTTTTTTATTTTATTTATTTATCTTATTTTATTTATTGTGGGTGTGCCTCTGCCTGTCTGTCTCTGTATGTGTCTGTGTGTGCATGTGTGTCTGTGTGTCTGTTTCTCTCTGTGTGCATGTGTGTGTCTATGTGTATGCGTGTGTGTGTATCTATATGTGTGTCTGTTTGTATCTGTGTGTCTCTGTCTGTCCATCTGTCTCTGTGTGTGTCTGTATCTGTGTCTGTGTGTGCACGCACATGCACTTGAGAGAACAAGTACTGAGTTCCACAGAGATATTTTTCTAGAGAGGATTTGCAAAGGCATCAGTAGAGTGTGTCACCGTAATCCAGCCACAGAGGGGTGCAGGTATCATATCCCCTGGAGCTGGAGTTACAAGTAGCTGTGAGCCACTGATGGCATGGGTCCTCTGGAGCTGGAAACAGCCAGGGCTCTTAACCACTGAGCCTCTCCCCAGCCCCGCATGGCTTACTTTCTAAGAAGCTGTTTGGGGGCTGAGAATGTAGTAGCTCGGCAACAGAGTGCTCACCTAGTGTACACAAAGTACTGGGGCATTCGCAGCATGGAAAGATAAAATAAATAATGACTTAGTTTTAATATGTTTTACTGATTTAAAACCCTACAGCTTAAGTTGGACGTGGTGACACATACCTATAAGCCCAGTAGTTGGAAGGCAGAGGCTGGGGGATTACGGTAACTTCCAGGTTAGCCAGGCCTTAGTAAGATCCTTGTCCTACCCATCACTATCCCCCAAACCTAAGAGTTTGTACAGTACAGATGAATGTACTTTGAGTCCTCATAGCACAGTTTATTTTTCTGAGTTTAAAAAAAGAAGAGATCCCAAGATTTCTATAACTTACTGGCTTTAATACCAAACAGAATCCATCAAGATAATAATTTTAAATGAGCATAGTTAAAGGATGAGCAGACTTTGTGTTTTAAAAATAAAATTAGATTCTGTGCTCATTGCAAGAGAAGCATGATCCAGGAGGTTTGGCAGAACTGGTGGTGGGAAGAGAAAAGAAGCTTGACCAGGGCGCTGGCAGGAGAGAGGGCGAGTGCCTCAGAGACGGCAAGACCACCTTCACTCAAGGTGCTGGGTGGAGTCTGAAGCCGGAGGCAGGGCTCCATCCAGATGGATTGATGGGCTGGAGAATGTGGCCTGCCAGCTGCTGTGTTGGACCAGGAGACCTGGCAAACATGGATGAAGCGTTTGGGGAGGAGGGACATCTGACAGCATCAAAGCTTTGGGGGCAGAGGTCTCGAGGTGATGGGACTAGATGTCACAGAGCAGATTCTCTGGCACTCAGTCCTGAAGGCCCTGGCAAAAAGCTTCGACAAAACCTTGCTTGAGGCCAGTGAAATGGCTCAGCAGGAAAATGTGCCTGCAACCAAGTTCAGGCACCTCAATCTGATCCCCAGGAACCACAGGGTGGAAAGAGTGAACCAACTTCTTCAAGCAATCCTCTGACCTCCACACATACACATATGCACGCTCACACACACACACACTCACACACACACACCACACACATACACCACACACACCACACACACCATACACACACACACTCACACACATACACACCACACACACACACTAGTCATACCACACACCACACACCACACATCAGTCATACCACACACACCACACACACACACCACACACCACACACATACACACACCAGTCATATCACACAAACCACACACACACACACCACACACACACACACACACACATACCACACACCACACACACCACACTACACACACACACACACACACATCACACAATACATGCATGTGTGTGTGCACACACACAAAGTTGTACAATAAGTCAATATTTACAAGGTTAATAGGCATGGTGGCTCATGCTTTTAATCCCAGCACTCAGGAGGCATAGGCAGGCGGATCTCTATGAGGTCAGGGCTAGCCTGATTCCAGGACAGCCAGAGCTGTCTACAACGAGAAACACGGGTCTCGAAAAACAAACAAAAATACCTAATGACTCACTTGGCCCTAGAAGTCATTTCTTTCTAAGAGGCTGAGCCTGAGAGGCAGGTAGAGTGGGGCCTCTGCTGACCGGAGGAGGCCTTTGGACCCAGAGGTGCTGAGAAGGTGAGGAAGCAAGTGGGAGACCAGGAAGCCGTGTCAGGGGCCTAGGCTTCTTTTTTAGAATGTGTGGGACTCTGAAGGAATGGATCGGCTGATGATTCAGGGTAGGGTCTGCAGGGATGACTAGAGGAAGTCTGTGGGCAGAAGGAAAGTTCCCAGAGCACACAGAGGGACTGAAGAGTCCCTAGAGTCTGAGGAAACTGAGGGAGTTGGTGCTGGCCTCCGTGAGGCTGGGAGCCCTGAATGCCACCAACAGCTCCTCCAAATGAACATCAGAGAGATAGGCCCTATCCTCCTGACCTCTTGATACTCCATGGGTGAGGATAGCCACCAGGCCTGCCAATCTACAAAGCCCACCTCTCAACCTCCACTCCTCCCCCATCCCATTATGGTTTCAGGAGTTTCCACGACTATGACCACCCCTGCCAGCACCACAATGTTTCCGTCATTACACCCACCGTGACCGCCATGGCTGTGACCACCTCCGTCATTGTCCCTCCCACCACAATAATTACTCTTACCAACACAGTTCCGGTCCTTAGAGGGGTCTCCTATTCTGAGAACACACACACATCCAAATAAAGTATCAGAGGCAAGACTGGTGAGTATGGACCGTGTGGCTCGCCAGGAGCCACCAGGCCTCGTGCTTCCGGCTTCCTTCCGGAGAAGGACACATCAAAGCTGGGTTTTCCTTTGCCTGATCTTTCCCATGGCCAGCTATACGGCCTTCCTTAATTCCTACCCCACCCCACCCCAAATCTGCCATTCACTCTCTCTGAGATGGAAAAATTAAACAGATTTTTCTGAGGAAAAAAAAATCCTTAGGGAAGGGAGTGTATGCAGAGGGATTAGGGACTGGCTGGTGCCCAGTTGTCCTTGGTCCTCTGAGACTCTAGCTCCCTGCAGGGACACATTCCCCATTCACCAAGGACCCCTTCTTTCCCCAGCGACCATTTGTTTCCTCACTACAACCTGGTCCTAACACCTGTAGCAGCCCTGCCCACAAACCCTCTCCTGGGCCTAATAGATGGAGCCCCGAGATATGAAGGCAAGAGACAGACAAGAGGCCTGGAAGAACAGCCTCAGAGAGAATTTCTGTGTTGAGCAACTTGTTCTGAGCAGCCAATCCCCCCCCCCTCCTCACTAATCCGCAAGATTAGAGTAAGTGGGGCCGGTTTGGCACAGCCTTGGTGAGAGGAAGTAGACCGGCCTGCTCAGCGCCTCACACAACCGCTGCTGGGCAGTCTGGGCATGCTGGCAACCTCTCTGAGCTCCACTGCCTCCACTGTCAAGGGAGCACTTGGGACCCAGCCCTCTTGCCCTGCAGGCTGGGACAACCCATCCATAGCTACACAGGCCATCTCAGCATCCTTGAGCACATGCCTGGTGGCATCTGCCTCTTTCCCCTGCCCCTGTCTGCGCCCAGCAAGCTCCAGGCCCTGCTTCCATCCCCCTCGGCAGGTAGGGAGGCTTGTGTCACCTGGTTTGATGCTTTTGAGACAGGGTCTTGTTACACAGTCCAGGCTGTCCTTAAATTTACTGTCCCCTTGGCTCTGCCTCCTAAGTGTGGCACTGACAGGTGTGCACCCTCACACCCAGATGTGGCTCCCCTATTTAATGGTCACACCTTGTGCCTTCTCAAAAACCATTTTCACCTGTCACTTTTCTTGTTCAGGGGCTTACCATAGCTCCCCATCATCATACTGACATCAAAGGCCCCTCTCTTGCAGCCCCACCCCTCCATACTCCCAGGAACCCCAACCCAAGCCCTGACCTGGGCCTGACTGACCCACAGCTCTGATCTTCCGCTGCCTCCTGAATCCTTCCTTGACTTCTGAGTCGGGACTAATTCATCCATCACTGGCCTCCGGCAAACTTAATAAGCCATCCACAAACTGAATCTCAAGCATTGTGGAGGGGGGCCTCTCAATAACAAGTTATAACCCACTTACCAGGCGGATTTGCTTTGGGAAAGAAACAGGTAATTGAATCTCTCCCTCCGGGCACCATCTGTCTCCATTGCCGGAGCCTCACCCACCCGATACCCACCTGTATCCGGCAGTCCAAACTGATGAGTACTGATACCAGGATAGTAATAAAATTGCTGCATCGTTTTATTGAAAGAAGCGTGGGTGTTTTGGGGTTCGTGGGGAAGGTTTTCAGAAGACGAGGAGAAATAAAGACCAGGGTCAGAAGAGAACAAGGTGGGAACAGCAGCCCAAGATTTACCTGGGATGAACTGCACACAGAGAACCTGGTCCTCAGTCTTCCTGTTTCCCTTGAATGCTCAGCCATGCTTTCATACTTGCAAGTTTCTGGCTTGGCTGCTTAGCAGGAAGTTTCCCAGCCAGTGAAAGAAGCGTGGATGCTTTAGCTCCCACACAGCAGGGCGAGGGGCTCCACCCCAGACTGGCTCCAGCTTTCTGAGGGGAACCCCACCCTGTCCCTGACCCAGCTAACGCCAGTGGCAAGCTAGCTTATCCCTGCCTCGAAGAATCTCTGGAACATGGGATGCCTGGTGGTAATCTTCATTCTCAATGGTTGAGGATGACAGAGAGCAACTACAATCTTAGAGCCACAGAGTCCCAGCCTGTTGCACCTTACATTAGCCTCCCCCATTAACCTGTAGATGAGGCTTGCCTTCTGGAATCACATAGGTGGTGATTCAGGACAGGGATTACAACCTGGTAGCTAGGCAATAACCAAAATTTACTTTCAGAGTGGTAACTGAGCCATGCTCCTTGCTTTGAGCCCTGCAGGGCCTGTCAGAGAGCCAGGCCAGAGAGGTCAGCAGGATTGGAAGCCACAGGGTGCCGGGCCACTGGGGCCACTGGGTGGGATGATGAGCTATTGGTAAAGGAAGTGAAGAGGGCAGACATTTAGTGGGCATCTGAAACTGTCTTTTTAAATGTTGCTTTTGTACCCCTGGCTGTCCTGGAATTCATTATCTAGGCCAGACTGGTCTCGAATTCCCAGAGATCCACCTGCCTCTGCCTCCTGAATGCTGGGATTAAAGAGGTACGCCACCATGCCCAGATTGTTTTATTTTTGAGAGAGAAGGTCTCTCTGTGTAGCCTAGGCTGGTCTTAAACTCTCAATTCTCCTGCCTCAGCCTTGTGCGCCACAGAATTATAGGGACTGTTCCACCTCACCTCAGCTCTGTCTGCCATCTTGATCCCATGTCATGACAAATGGTATGATTATTCGTACACTCCACTCCAGACAAGGAAACAAGAGGCAGTGAGTCTCTCGGGCCTGGTGATGTTTCGAGATCATCAGATGAGTCGACTGGAATGTTGGGAGGATTCAGACAAAACAGACAAGAGGCTGCACTGCTCTTGCCTTAGGGAAGAGTCCCACGACCTTATTTAGGTCATTGTATGAGTTTGACTTAGCAGAACCAGCTGTGTAAATCATGAGTCCTGAGTTCAACCTTCACCCTGCCTCTTGCTATGTAACCTGCGGCTAGAGTCTTAAATTCTCCAAGCTTTAGATCCCTCTACTACAAAGGGAGATTAAACCAGCTTCCAATTATTTAATGATTAATACATGCCAGGTGCTTTACAATTATTTACATGAATTAGTTCACTTAATTCTAACAAAAACTCGTGGAACAGTTACTATTATTTCCCTCATTTCATGTATTAAAAAACAAAACAAAGAAAAAAAAAAAAAAACAAAGCCTGGTGGCACATGCCTTTAATCCCAGCACTCAGAAGGCTGAGGCAGGCAGATCTTTGAGTTTGAGGCCAGCCTGGTCGACAGAGTGAGTTCCAGGACAGCCAGGGCTACACAGAGAAACCCTGTCTTAGGGGAGAAAAAAAGCACAAAAGAGTTAATAATGAAGTGATGCTTTTTGCCGTCCACCATATGCACTGGCTGGTGTCTCCTGAGGTGAAGTGATGTTATGGAGTATGCTTCACAATGGAAACACACGTTCACACTTGAAGCCAGGCACAATAGCAAACACCTCTAATCCTAGAAATTGGGAAACAAAGGCAGGAGGATCTCTGTGAGTTTAAGGCCAGGTTATCTACATAGCAAGTTCTAGGCCAACCAGACCTATAGGGTAAGATCTTGTCTAAAATATGGAGAAAAAAGGAAGAAAGAAAGAAATTAGTTTATGTTGGAGCCTTCTGCAACAGCACAAAAGGGGGCAGTGCGGGGGCAGCAGGCTCAGCAAATTCATGTCTACACTCAACTCACACATATAGCCAGTGGCTATTGATCTCCAGTATTTACACAATGCACATAGTAGTGAACCAGAAGGCAGGAAAGAGACACTGTCTGAAGATAGACGGTGGCAGGTACTATGGGGTGAACCAGAAATGGAACGCGAAAGGTTGCTAGACAGGAGGCTCAGAGAAGTCTCTGCTTGAGGAGATATGACAAGACCAAGGAGCCCAACTTGTAGACATCTAGGTGAATTGTCCAGGCAGAGGGGACAGCTGGCACAGGTGTTCATCACGGGCTCTCACCAGAACATCTGAAAAACAAGAAGGTTCAAGGGACAAGATGAACAAGGGACCAAGGATAGGGTGAGGAGATCAGAGAGCAATGGGAGTGGGTAGGTAGGGTTTCATGAACAGTTTCATGTGGTGTTGGCCTTTTTTTCTGTGGAAGATGAGGATCTCTATCTGAGCAAGCAGGCGCGGTCTGGAGTGTGGTTGAGCAAGATCTCTGGCTGCTGAGACTGAGGAGAATCTGAACATGGCAGGGATGGTTCCAAGCCACTGTCAGAATCCTGCAGAGACAGGATGCAGGCCTGACCAGGCGATGACTGTGGATGCATTCTGAAGTTGGAAGTAGTCAGTGTGCTGTAAAAATAGAGAAAGAAGCCCAGGTTAGAATAGGGATGTGGCTCAGGCTCAAAGCACTGATGGGCATGTACGAGACTGAGTTCTATGCCTGGGACTGAAGAGGAAGAAGGAACTGAGCTGGGGAAGGCATAGCTACAGAGTTGGAAGAAGTGGAGAATCACATCCTATAGGCCAAAATAAGAAAACACAAAAGACTTTTCTGGAAACAGGCATGAATGCTTTCAAAGAGTGAATGTCTTTCAACTAAAACATTGCATTTCAAGAATGTGTTCTGAGTAAATATGTCTGACTGTGCATTCAGTTTCACTGCCAAGTAGGGGGTTGTGTGGGTGGGGGAAGCAGTTCTTGACTGTGTGAACGTAATATCAAAACCAGGAAACACCTTTGCTATCAGACGATCACCAAAATTTGAATACTCAATGACCCTTGGACAGATCTGTCTGTGCATTCTTACTAAGTACGAGCTAGCAGGTTCCAAATTATGATCGTCAACAAGGCACCACATTAGGCAAGACCATGGCGACCACTCCAGGCGCTCCACTCTGCTTAAATACAGGGAATTCTATATTTACAGGGCTGGGAAGGGCTGGCTCAGCTTTCCTGTTAGGTTTTAGGAAGCCAGGAAGTGGCTGAAACCACAAGACACCTGAGCCTCCAGGATCAAAGCAGGAAAAACCTAAATCTCATATCTGCCGAAGCCCACACATCTGCCCCCAGACAGTGAGCAACACTCCAACCGAAGCTTCCCTTTCATTTACCAAATCCAGTGGCAGTGTCTCTCTTCGGCATCCAGTGGATTCTGAGGACTCTCATTCTCTGGCTTCTGGCCCCTCCTGGGCAGAAGAAGGGAGGAAATATCCTGACCTGCCAGCAGACGATACTGCACATGTTCATGAGTATGGCTTTACAGCAGACGGTACTGCACATATTCATAAGTGTGGCTTTACAAAGATAACATGCCAAAGACTAGACTGACAGAATAAACACTGTGGTGAGCCACACCCCCTGATACCTGGAACTTATGACTGTCATGTCACCAGGCAAAGGGGACTTCACAGACATGATTAAGTCCATAGATCTTGAAATTAGGAGAATCTCACAAGTCCTTAAAAGCAGAGGGCATTCCCTCTGGCCTCCCCTTGGCCATATCTCCTATCTTCTTCTGCAGACCTGCTTCTAGCAAGAGTTAGAAAAGGATTCTCCAAACCCAAGGACTCCCAGCTCTAGGATGGGAGGTGCCATTTTCTCTAAGTAACACCAAGTTGTTGATCCAAAGGGGAAATTGCATTGTTTCTCAAAAGAGTAGTCATCTTGCTCTCCTGGCTCCGTCTCCCTCAGCACATCTGGGATGTGTTTTCTAGAAGCTTCTCCCTGGAGGCCTGGGCCTGGTACAGAAACTGAGGAGACTGGAAATAAGTAAGACTCATGCCAGGACCCACCAACAGCACCTACTTTCCACAGGAAGCCACATCAGTAGAGATGCTGCTATGAGATGCCGCCATGATTTTGCAAGAGAGTTCCAGGGAAAACCCTCTTGGGTTCTGGCTGTTGGAAGGAACTCAACTGCCCCAAGCTCCTCACGTTACCTAGCACCCTGCCTGCCTTTGCTCCTTGTCAAAAGACCAACCTTCAGCACCTATTCCGTCTCTCTTTCCAAGTTCCCCCCACTGAGTATCCCACCCAGGATCCTGACTCCTTCAAGCCAGGCCATCCTGGCTCTTCTGTCTTGAGCCTCGTTTAATAATAGAGATCCTCCCCATGTGACCACCTCCTCTCTAGAGTCCCAGGTTCCTGTGGCTGGAAAACAAAGTCAGTCCAGGTGCCCCTTCTGAAACACACCCAAAGATAGCCCAGAAAGCTCATAAAAAGTCCTCTTTTTAAGGAAGAGTCCAGCACGGCAGCTGCCTAGTCTCCTGCCTCTGGAGGAGGCCCTCTGGCCTTTCTTGCTAGACACAGCCAACCATGCTCTTCTTCATTCTGCCTAGATGCCCAGCACTGTGCTTATATCTCTCTGTGTGTGTGTGTGTGTGTGTGTGTGTGTGTGTTGTGCATGCGTGTACATGTGGGTACATTCACCCATATATACACATATGTAGGCCAGCGTTCAGCATCTGATATCTTCTTCAGCCGATCTTCACCTTAGTTTTTGAGACTCTCAAAAACTCTTTCTCACTAAACTTGGAGCTCAATGTTTCGACTAGACTGGCTGGCCAGTCAGCTTCCCCCAGCCCCACCCACCTGGGGTCCTCTGGTCTCCACCTGCCATCTAGCACTGAAATTACAGCTGCGTGCCCCAGTGCCTGAGTTTTCCGTGTGTGCCTTTGTAACTTTGCTCCTTTTGAGTGCACAGGCAAGCACTCTACTCATTGAGCTAAAGCTGTAGTTCACCACCCGCGCCCCATAGGGTCACCTCCCGCTCTCTTAAAAGACCGTGTGAACTGAGGGCCGGGGGCGGGGGGGTTGTTTCTTCTGTGCTCCTGACGTGTAACTGCTCAGACATCTGAAGGGTCTTCTCTCTTGGCCACCTGGCCTCATCCCATCACCCACACAGGTACTCCTCCATCTCTGCAAGAAGACTTCTGCACTGGAAAATCACCCAACCTTTTCCCCACCCCAAAACTCCCTGGGCCCAGAAATGGCTCCCTAAAGGTTGCGATGGCGTCACCCTGCCCAGGGTATTCCATGAACGCTTTAGGAAGCATGGGAAAGTAGGCTGGGGTCACCTGACTTGGGGGAGAGAATGGCTCTGAGGAGCCTGGAGGAAGAGTCCAGTGAGGGCTCTGACATTCGCAGGCACCTCTATGGAGGAGTAGCTGAGGACAAAGTGAATAGGAAGTTTGTCCTGCCTTAGCCTCAGAGCTCTGTGTTCTCCCATCCCCCACCCAGCGTGGGACATCTGCCTCACCCGTGTCCTTTCCCATAGCACAGGATAGGCCAACGGCTCCTAACTGTTTCTCACCCTAGACACAGGGGCTCAAAAAAGCCCTGAGGTGAAAGACAGTCTTCTCAGGACCCAGAGGCAGAATCACAGTTTTCTCCCTATGAGAGGTGTCTCTGCTCCTGGGTACCGCAGCCTCCCCCCCTCACCCCCTCACCTGGGCACCACAGCCTCCC
>NW_022196909.1:60403869-60404151 GCF_008632895.1 Mastomys coucha | reverse complement strand
AAAAAAAAAAAAAAAAAAATGCCTTAAAAAAAAAAAAGTTGGATGTGGGGCTTCCAGAGTTGGATATGGTAATTCTGAAGTTGGGGAGCTAAGACACAAAGATTGATCAGGAGTTCAAGATCCATCTGAGCTACATAGGGAATTTAAAGCCAGCCTGGTACACATACAAAGGTTCTGCAGTGTGTGGCCAGTCCCTTTAATCCCAGCAGAGGCCTGTTGACTCTAGGCCAGCTAAGGCTACAAAGTGAGACCCTGTTTCTAAGAAAACAATCAAATGAATAA
>NW_022196909.1:60395829-60403828 GCF_008632895.1 Mastomys coucha | reverse complement strand
AAGAATTTTTTTAAAAAAAGAAAGAAAGATAAAAAGATCAGCAAGATGCCTCAGGGCTTAAAAAATGCTTGCTGCTAAGGCTAATGCCCTGAACTCCAAGGGCCCCTCTTCCTACTGCTGGTGACACCACAGGATATATGCCTGCCACCTTCATGTCCCCTCACTTTCTCTCTAGCCACCTCCTCCACCCCACACTTGCCCTTCAGGATGTGAGAGCAAAGATGCCCATCTGGAAAGTTCTGTAGCATCCTCTGGGGTCATAGGTGAGAGGGCCTCCCGGATACAGGGGATGAGTGGGAGCCAAGAATTATGTCAGCTGGCAACTGGGCTTGTGGGTGAGTGAGCAGTGGTCGTTGTGGTGAGGAGGGAAGAGTTTGTGGGAAGCCTGGCTGCCAGAAATAGCTGGAAGAGTGCACACCTGCAGCCTCAGAGAGGGGCTTCTTGCCCTCATCCAACTCTCCCAGGGTCTGTCCTGTAGACTCCTGGCCACCTGTCTCCTCTGCAGGCTTTGAGTCACTTCCTGTGTTTTTCTTTTCCCCCAGGTATACTCCTGACTCACAGCTCTCTTTCCTGTCCCTCCCTGTCTCAGGGGCAATGACAAGGCCCACCTAAGGGTCAAGAGAAATGTCAGACACCTTGTCCCTCCTGACCCTGAATCTGTAACCACAGTTATAAGGAATGTCAGCTCAAGGGTTACTTCAGCCAGTTCCCTGCATCCAAGCATCTCGGTGACTGTGACCCTGACCCTTCCCTCAAGTGACAAGGACTGTAGGGCAACTTTATCCAGCACCAACTCCAGCTCCTTCCCTGCACTGTAGTCCTGTATCCCAGGATGCTCAGAAGGGTTTTATGGGGTGGGGGTGGGGTGCAGGAGGAAGGTAAGGAACTCAGGTAATGAACCCATCAAGCTGTACCCTCAGCTCTTTTTGTATCCACAAGGTAAAGTTTTACCATTGATCAAGAAGGTGAGCTCAGAAGCAGGAAGCACATTTGGCTTTTATTCTAGACTGTGTCTTTTCTCCTTTGGCTGGGGTCCTACCTCACATCTTTCCTGATTGGCTTGAAGGGATAAGGGAAAAAGGTACCAGCTTTAGGCCAGAATGCAGGGAGCCTTTGTGTAAACACATATTTTACCTAGTGGGGCTTTCAAGCATGTGCAGAAAGGTTTTACTAGATGAGAAAGAGATGACAAGATTTTAATTCCTATCCATAAACACAAGTCTTAGAATATGGGATAGAAAATATGTAATGCTTCTTAAAATCCCTCCTCTGAGTTTTCAACAGTCTCTTCTTCAAAACTGGTAAGCCATTGACTCTCTTTTCCTGTCAGATCTTTTGTATTTTGTTATTTTTTGTGACGGGAGTCTCATTACGTTTACCCAGTCTGGCCTGAAACATGTGATCTCAAGACCCCAGAGTAGCTGGAATCACAGACCTGAGCCACCAGATTGGAATTCTTCTCTCTGGGAGGGTTGGGGGCCAGTCTGTTAAGAAACACATCCAGACATCTTCCCCCTTTTGGGGAGGCCCTCTGTCAGCCCCTGTGTCAGATCTTCAATCTCTCCCTACAGCTCTTTCCTCCTCTAGTGTCCACATAGTTCATGACTCACCTGCTAGGCAAGGAACCTTTGTTAGCCTCAGTTACTGGGAGTTACGGGAACAAGCATGTGCTGACGTTTGGCTCATCAGACCAAGAAGTGGCTTCTGGGAATGGTTCTGGGGAAAGTTTTCTTAATCTTAAAGACAGACCTAGACAGCTGGGTTTTCTGCAGCTCCCTAGCACGACACCTCTGGACACGCTCCCTGGCGCTTTCGTCAGCAGCTATCATACAATCTTGAGGACAAGTATAGCATCCAAGAAATGAACCAACACCTTGAAGATAGAGACAGGACTAAAATCTGGAAAACACAGTTTATCAGAGCTTTCCTTTCCCCACTTGACTGTGGATGCAACACGAACAGATGCCTCAGGTCCCTGCTGTCATAACCTTCCTCCATAATGGACTGTATCATTAGAATGCAAAGGCCAGAAAGACACTGTGCCTCGCCAGAGGGCATCAGCTGACAGGCAATAGACCAGCTAGGTTAGAAAGAAAATACCCCATTTCCCTAGCTATTTATATCTGGAAAACAATTCCATCAATTCTATAACCCACATATGGTATTTGAAAGATGCTGATCCGACCATTGCTGCTGACCACGTGGGATTGTCTTTATATTCAAGACCAGACAAAATAAGAGAGCGGATGGCATCTAGAAAGATGGTTGAGCAGTTAAGAGACTGTATAGCTCTTGCAGAGGACCTGGTTCAGCTCCCTCCACCAGATGGCAACTCAAAATCATCTAGGACTCCAGCTTAAGAGGGACTTGACGCCCTCTTCTGGCCTCCAAAGGCACTGTGCACATAAAGTGCACATATGTGCATGCAGACCAACAAGCACTCATATATACAAAATAAAAATAAGTCTTTCAGAGAGAGAGAGAGAGAGAGAGAAAGAGAGAGAGAGAGAGAGAGAGAGATTTGAAGACATTGGAAAGCAATGAAAGCAGTTAGGTCTCAATGAGCCCCTACTAATGTTTCCCAAAGGGAAGATGGTCAACTGTCATCTACTCCATTATGAACACAAGTAGACTCCAAAACGAGCACAGAGCCCACCATGCTCTGAGCGTCACTACTCGCTAAGACATGCTGGGGATAGTCCTGGAACTTTTTACTTTTTGAGACGTTTTCTTCATTTGTGTGTGTGTGTGTGTGTGTTGAGATATGTGTGCCTTCAGAGGTCAAAAAAGGGTGTTGGATCCCCTGGAGCTGGAATTACAGGTGGCTGTGAGTTGCCTGATGTGGGTGTTAAACTCTAGTCTTCTAGAAGAGCAGCCTGTGCTCTTAATTGCTAAGCCATATCTCCAGCCTGTGTGTAATTGAGGTGGTGGTGATGATGGTGGTGGTGGTGATGATGGTGCTGGTGCTGCTGCTGGTGGTGGTGGTGGTTGAGACAGGGTCTCACTGTGTATCCCTGGCTGGTATGGAACTCACTCTTTAGACCAGGCTAGCCTCGAGTTTGTAGGTTTAACTGTGTGTTGACATCCAGGAATCTGGAAAATAGGATTGAAAGGCAGGTCTTAACACATAGTTTGACATCCAGAGTGAATCTTTCATCCAGTTAATTTGAATATTTACTTTTTCCCCCTTTGTGGTGCTTTGTGTGTGTTAAGTGAGTGTTCAAGTGGATAATGTCCTTCAGTTAAAGGAGAAGCCGATGCAGCAGCACCTGGCCAATCGCCCCGAGCACACAGCCACCACGCCTCAGGATCTCTCTTCTTGGGCAATAATAATTTCCTGTGTTCTCTTACTCATTTGAGTTTCTATTACTTGCAGCCAAAGGGCCGTGACATTACTGGGCACTTGGGGAACCAAGGTTGTCTCTGTCAGCACGTGGGTCCCGTGGCCTGAGGAGAAAGGAGGTTTGTTTTCCAAACCTGTTGTTTACATTTCACTAAAGACCCCATGAAGGAGCCACCAGAGAGCTGAGGGAGGTCTTAGGAAAGGAGATCATGTGTGGGTAAGGAGACAGAGGCATCTGGGGACCAAGGTTCACAGGTGTTCCGTGCTGTGTTGTTTATCACCATTCATGCCGCCACAAAGTATAGAAACCCCCAGAGGCTCATTCATAGAAAACTGGTTTTCTGTGATAAATTATAATATATCCATAGGGCAGTCACCAACCTCTCCCAAAACAGGAGACACCAGCTAAATGAGAATTAGAGGATGCCACGAAGTGGGCCTCTGTCAAGGGTTTTCCCCTCCACCTTGAGGGAGGAGTCTCTGCCAGGCTCCTCCCCAGGGTGCTCAAGTCTCCCTCACCTCTGCCCCTGAGGACAGAAACCCCACTTCTATGTCTCAGTTGGGCTGAACTGCCTGGGCTCCCCCTCCAAAGGAAAAATCAACTGCTAAATAGAGAAGAAGAGATGGCATAGAGAGGAAAGCTAAACAGTCAGGAAAGGCAGGTTCCCAGCAGGGTGCTATGCAGACTCAAGCAGGGAGAGCCGGAGAGAGGCAGAGAAAGGGACGAGGAAGGAGACAGAGTGGGAGCAGGGTCGGCAGGACCGCAAAGAGACTGAAGTCCACACCGCACAGGGAAGGACAGTGAGACAGCCCGCAAGACTGGGATTCCTAATGCTGCCCGGGTCCGTACAACCATGTCCACAGAAACCTGAAGTCAATGTTTTTAAAAATGAATATATGTACGCATGTATGCTTGTCTAGTTAGAAGCAGATTGGACCCAATTCCAGTGTCTGACAGGGATGTTGCCCACAGCAGGTGGCCTGCAGGGAAGACAGAGTGAAGGAAAGGAGGAAAAAGGGAGAAGTGGGAGCGAGAGGGAGGGGAGGAACTGGGTTTATGAATGGTCTCCAAGGAGGAAAACACTGAACCGAAGCCCTTCCCACACACTGAAGCCAGAGAAGGCCCTACTGGAAATCCCAGTAGATCTTATTGTAGGTGTCCAGGGTCAGGCACAAGGGAGCTAGTAAGGACCCAGAAGGACAAGGGGTGGGTTAGCTTCTCTAAGTCAGGCCTTCTGGGAAACCCTGGGGGTAGTTGGGAGGAGAGGAGGCACAGTGGGCAGAATTAAGTTGAGGAGGGCTTAGAGACAAGTGTTTGTTCTCATGAGGAAAACACAGACCCTTTCTGGTTGGTGCTGGTCTGCACAAAGAAGGTAGACCAAGTGCGCAAGTATCAGGAAACGCCCCTAGATCTTTTCCTCCATCCTGACTCCAGTCCACATTCCCTACCCTAACATACATGAAGCTCCTACTCATGTGGAGCCTTAGAGTTTTGTTTGCTCTGGGGCTAGTTGGTTTGTCATGTCTCAGTTTCCTCATTTGCCCAACAAGGTTGATTAACTTGCACTTAAGAACTGCCCATGAGTAACAGAATGGTCCACAGGAAGTACCGGAAGATGGTGGCCACTGGTCAATGTCCATATCTTTCCCAGGGCCCCAGGCTGCTTCCTGAATGACACTCAGCCTCTAAACTTAGACCTTTGTCCCACTGCCTGTCCACTCTGAGACCTATGACCTCCAAAGGTCAAGGCAGAGGTGAGCGAGTCAGAAGAGAGCAGTCCAGAAAGGCCGCCCAGGGGAGGTGAGATGCAGAATGAAGGGCTGAGGATCAAGGAAGGAAAAGAGCCAGCTTCCCTCAAAGACACAATGGAGGGAGCTAGGGTGGGAATACCTGGCACACCAGCTTGAGCTTGGGCCAGCTCCCAGCACCAGCAAGAAGTATAAAGAGGTCCAAAAGGCAGGGCCTTGTGCCTGACCTTGCCTCCTAGAACAAGCAGGGAGATGAAGGAGGAACATACAGGAGCTTGAACACATACACATACACACACATGCACATACATGCACACATATACACATACATACACACATACATGCACACATGTGGACACATATACACACACATACACACTCATGCACACACATACACACACACACACACACACACACACACACACCCGCCAGGTGAGCAGCTTCCGCCTCAATGACAAAGCTGCCATCTGCCACCCGGAACTGGCAGCGCTGGCAGAGACAGGGTTAGAGACTCGGGGAGAGGAACAATGCACTTTGTGTTCAGTAGCCACAGTGGGACCAGCTCTCCTCATTTTCCTAGAATAAGTGGAGGTGTGGGAGCAGCGTGAGTCCTGTTCTACCTAGGAAACCTGACTTGACCCTGTGTGCCTGGCAGGAGTCCATTCCTCACCCTCCATCTTCAGCAACCCCTCCATAGCCACCCCACCAGAGGCCCAAGCTTAAGCTGTTGTGCCAGGCATCCCCACCCAGCTCCCTTCGGTCTTTGCAGACAGTACTTCCTCCAGCCACACACACACACCCACTGGCACCTGCTGACATACACACACCCTCATCTATACCTGCTACATCTCATGCATGGGCTCACTTGTGCCTACTGATACACATACCTTCACTTTCGCCTGTGCCATACACACAAACACCTCACTTGATTTTTTCTGTGTGCACACACATCTTCACCTACACCATTGTATATACTCAGGACCATACCTGAGTCTGCTGCATAGATTCACACAGCATGCCGCACATGGATCTGCTCCATGTACACACACACTTGCTTGGGCCCAACACACACACACACACAGAGAGAGAGAGAGAGAGAAAGAGAGAGAGAGAGAAACAGACAGACAGACAGACAGACAGAGACAGAGACAGAGACACACAGACACACAGACAGAGACACACAGACAGAGACACACAGAGACACACAGACAGTGACAGAGAAAGAGGCAGGAATCATCCTAGGCCCTGTAGTTGACTGAGAGGCAACCTTCCACAAACCAGACAGCTCAAAAGTCACCATGTAATGACCAGGAAAAAAAAAGACACACACACACAAAAAAAGATTTACGTGTGCCTCTGAGATGGTTCCCCAAGTGAAAATACTTGCTGGCCAAGTCTGATGACCTGGGTTTAAAGACTAACTTCAAAACATTTACTACTAGCTAGGTATGGTGGCACATGTCTTTAATTCCCAGAACTCATGAGGCAGAGGCAGGTGGATCTCTGAGTTTGAGACCAGCCTGGTCTACAGACTGAGTTCCAGGACAGCCAGGGCTACACAGAGAAAACCTGTCTCAAAACAATAAAAACAAGAACAAAAACAAAATCCTTTAACATCCTCAAGGATGCTGAGACAGATACATGCCTTCTCCTCCTTCCTTCCTTCCTTCCTTCCTTCCTTCCTTCCTTCTTTCCTTTCTTCCTTCCTTCCTTTCTGTGTGTGTCTCTCTCTCATACATGCACAGACTAATCATAAATAAAATGAATATTACTTTTAAAAGAGAGGAGAAACTAAACGAGTCAGGAACAGAGAGAAACAGACAACAAGAGAAATGAGATGATACAGAGCTGAGAGGACCACAGAGGGAGGATCACAGAGGGAGGATCACAGGCACAGAACCACATGCAAAGAGGATGCCTCTCAGCTCCAACAGCTGTGGAAAGTAATTAACTGAGCTCAGGAGGCAAGGCAGGGGAGTTAATTATGCTCATGGGCTCAGGTCTGGTGGGGCTAGTCTTCTCTGGCTGGCAGGCTGTCCCTATGCATGTGTGCATGGGTGGGTATGCCTACAGAGAGGCCACATGGCCTTTCTCACCCTCCACGCTATTCTCCTGAGACCATCTCTCAATGAATCTGGACTCTTCCTCTTCAAGTAGGCTGAGCAGCCAGCAAGCCCCAGAGATCCTCCTGTCTCCCCAGTATTCTCTCCTCTTAATCCCTGCTGACTCCAGGCTTTCTGCATCAGATCAGAGTGCTGTATCTGAATTCGGACCCCATGCTTGAGCAGCAAGTCCTCCTGTCCATAGCTCCACCTCCTTTAAAAAGCTGCCATACTGTCTTCTCTTTGGCAAAGCAAACTGCTCTGGGCTCCAGTGGCTAGTGTTCTGTCAAAACCTCTCCATAGGCCCACTGTGGAAACAGAGCTGCAGCCGAGGACAGCTGGATCCTGTTCCCTCTGACCCTAGAGAGGAAAAAGGCTTTCTGCACAGAGCCCTTTGCCAGGCCACCTACAACCCCACAGTCTGCCTTCTTGTCCCAGTGCTGCTACAGGTCATTGGAAGACCTTGTTCAGGAATGAGAGGAGAGCCAGAGTCCTAGAAGAAACAAAGGAGAGGCAAAGACCAACGGAGACCATGAAGAAAGGGCAAAGAGAGACAAGAAAAAAAGGAACAAAAAGAGAAGGAAGGGGCTCCACAAAAGACATGCAAGAATTTGGCAGGAGACCCAGCTTAGATAACAGAGAAAATCTGATGGCAGCAAAAGCCCTGGGACCAGAAGGAGGGAGGAGCATGAGGGGCGTCAGTCTTCCCGACATTCTCAGCCCCAGGTGTGAGTCAGCATTCCACAGAATTGTCTGCATCTCCCTCTTGACATTCAGCCATCCCCTGAGTGTTCTCCCCCCCCCC
>NW_022196909.1:60381578-60395765 GCF_008632895.1 Mastomys coucha | reverse complement strand
CCCCCCCCCCAATCAGGAGAAGTGAAGTCTTCAACTGCGAGTCAGTGCCACTGCAACCATCTTTCTGCCTGGCCCGGGGCCCATATCCCAGAGCCTGGAGCTTCCTGGCTTTGCCCATGTCCTTTCCTCTGCCTGGAACTCTCTTCGAGACCCAGCTTCCGCTCAGCCGCTGGGATGGAAGTCTGAGGCTGACCGCTTTTCCCAGAGTAGGCACCTCCTGTGTGGATGGGAGTGAATGAAGAATTCAAGGGATCTATGAGAGCAAAAGACAGCATGTCAGGGCCGCGTCTCTGGCCCAGCCCTCAGAGAGCCACAAAAAAGCAAGGCTGAGTATGGGGACTACAGTGAGCACTCCCTGAGCCCCATCATACAATAAATATGTGTACTGGTCAAGATTCTTAAGCTGATTGAATGGATATCTATTAGGATCTATTAGACTGGCTTTTCAGGCTGGGAGTCCAACATAGGCTGTTCGCATGCTTGAGAGGCTGAGACTCCTGTGCACTCAGTCCACAGGGCTAGAGGCCTCGACGCTGAGGGCCTGGGAGTTCCTGGGAGCCACCAGCCCATTGGAAGACAGATGAAACTGGGTTCCAAAAGCAGAGAGAGATCTAGTGGTGGATGCAATGGTAGATGTGGCAGAGTAGAAGCATGCACCAGCAAGCACAATTGTGCTTATCCCTCAGACTTCTTTTGAGTGGAGCCGCCATTGTCTGAAGTACCACCTACTCTAGGGAGGTCTTCTCTTTCTAGGACATGCCTTTGAACACCCACTCAGAGGCTCCTCCCATCCGTCCTGGAACCTAGATCCAATCAAGTTGAAAATCACTGTTCATCTGTACCCGTATGCAGGAACTGTTCATCAGTGCTTTGGGGAAGGATGGAGGAGGGTGAAGAGGAAGAGGGGAGGGAAGAAGGAGCGAGGGGGAAGAGGGAAAAGGGGGAAAGGAGGAGGTAGAAGAGAGGAAGGAATCAAGAGTAATAGAAGGAAGAAAGGAAAAGGCAGTGAATGGGAGGAGGGGGAAGCAAGAGGGAGTTGAGGGGAAAGAGAGAGAAGGGAAGAGGAGACCAGAGGAAGACAAGGTTAGAGGGAGGAACCTGTTGGGCCTTCTCCATCTCTGCCCCAGTGCCAGGCTTAGGAGGACACAGAGTGGATGCCACATGCTAGGGAAGGAAGTTGAACTGGATTCCTTGACGTCGAGACAGGCCTCCTGGAACTAGAGAGATGGCTCAGCAGTTAAGAGTGCTAACTGCTCTTCCAGAGGACCTGAGTTCAATTCCCAACAAGCCAATGGTAGCTCACAACCATCTGTAATGGGATCTGATGCCCTCTTCTGGCATGTCTGAAGACAGGGACAGTGTACTCACATATATAAAATAAATAAATCTTTAAAAGAACAAGAAGAGAAGGAAGAGAAGGAAGAGGAGGAAGAAGAGGAAGAAGAGGAGGAAGAGGAGGAGGAGGAGGAGAAAGAGGAGGAGGAGGAGAAGAAAGAAGCAGCATCAGGAGCTAGGCTTCTTGCAGACCTAAGCATCAATGACAAGGCTGTCATACATCTGCCTGCAGCTCCAGTGGAGGTGCTGGAGTCAGGGAGGTAGGCTACATAAGATGCAGCCAAGGCCACGAGACACCCTCTGGGGTATGTGGGTGGCTGAACCTCCAGTTTGGCCTTGTAGCACTGCCAGTTGGAGTCAAGATGGGGCTTGATTTTAGAGCACAGGTAGGATACAGGTCTTGGGAGGGGAGAACCAGAATGAGGGTGAGATGAAACACCCCAGAAAGCAAGCGAAGAAGTCTCTACAAAGTCCCAGCCCAGTGTGGGAGGCCCGCACCTGATCAGACCTATAGCTTCAAGAAGGTGTGTGAGCTTACCTGAATGAACCTTTCCAGCCTCAAAACCTAATTCCAGCCCAGTGGGCAGAACGTCCACTTTCTTCCCAG
Source organism: Mastomys coucha (assembly GCF_008632895.1). Taxonomy (NCBI): domain Eukaryota; kingdom Metazoa; phylum Chordata; class Mammalia; order Rodentia; family Muridae; genus Mastomys; species Mastomys coucha. The sequence continues at coordinate 60,393,823 of NW_022196909.1, read as the reverse complement.
GGCAGCTGGGAGCTACAGGTACTGGAGAGAGGCCAGCCATATGGGGGAGTGGCTACTGTAGCCACAGAGAAGGGGAAGAAACCAGGAACCTCCTCAGTCACCGGTCTGTGATGAAGGCCGAGCAGCCAGCCGGCCTGGCGGGATGGGACTTAAGAGGATGAGGAAGAAAGTCAAAAGGGGTTTGGAGCTGGAGCTTAGAGCGGGGGATGAGCAGGTGTGGGGGTAATCGAATGGATGGCTCCTCCTCCAGATACCTCCACATCAGCCGCCAACTGGGGAAGTGACAAATGTTTAACAACCGCTCATACAGATCGAGGTCAAGTTCAAGGGTCAAACAAACAGGAGCTACTGAATCTCAGAAAGAAAGAAAAACAAAAAACGAAAGCTATGACGTTAGTCTTATTGACATCCCAGTCACAGTTGGGAGGCACCAGAGAAGTTATCAGACTTGCTCAATACCACGTGCCTGGGAAGAGGCTGAACCAGGATTTGAACCTAGCATAATGTTGTTTCCCCTGAGCCCTATCGCTACTGTGACTTCAAGACCTAGCTGGGACCAGAGAGAGTCAGGATCAAGAGTCTGCGATCAGGACCGACCTGCCTCTTTAGAAAGCCTTGGCCTTTCATGGAGATGTCAGGGGACCTCTCCTAGTGAGAGCCCTGGGCTGGCCTTTCATGGAGATGTCAGGGGGCCTCTCCCAGTGAGAGCCCTGGGCTGGGCAGGAAGCTGCTAATACAGTTGCTCTCCTTTGCTGAAGTTGGAGTTGGCTCAAGTCCAAGGGGTGTGCCTGTAATGACAAGGGCCTGGGCCAATGGCAGGGCCCCAGCCACCCCCACCCTGGCTTGCCAGTGAGACAGAAAACCTCTCCTGGGTGTTTCTATTATCTGAGAAGAAAGTGAGGCGGGAAGAGAAGCTGGCAGGAAACACACTGAAGTTGCTACTTCATTGAATAAACCAATCCAGTCCTGTGGTTCCCTCCCGCCGTCCCCTAGAGGGAAATCCAGGCCAGGCCTGAGGCTGGGAAACGGTAAAAAACTGTCCAAAGGACCTCCCAGACTCCAGCTTCCCAGTGGAGCCTCCGAGATGATGAGCTCCACTCTCCTGGAACCAGAGGCAACCCTCCTCAGCTCGCCTCCACTCTCTATGGGCGAATCGGGGCACTCAGGACACTCCCACAGCTCGACGAGAAGGAGGTCCCCAAAAATGGATGTCTGTATCTCGCATTCCTGATCCAGGTCATGGATCTGGGCCATAGGGGTGGGGAATGTCAGTTCACAAGAACTGTCCTAAGACATGCTGGTGACCTCCTCTGCAAAAGGGAGCATGCACCTTTCAGAACAGCTGTCGGCAGTTTTGACTCCTCAGCACCCCCAACCACTCCCCTCAAACACTCACATGGGCTGGCTCATATGTGCCATGGTATAAACCCTCACACTCGTTCACTCACACGAGCTGTTGTGCATATATTCCTCATACCTACACAGCCAATACCTACACATACACACACACACAAACACTCATGTAGACTTACTTTACATTCATGCATATACACACAGACTCATAGACACAGCCATGCACACACAAACACATGCTCACGTGCACTTTCTATGCACATTGAGATACACTCGGGTACAGAGATAGGCACCTACTACCCGTGTTTTACATGCACACATCCACACTGTCACCCCGCCTGAGCCTCCGTCAGCACACCTAGCCCACAGGAGGTTGGAAGAAGCATGGGAAGGCAAACGTGTCTGAGTGGATAGGCTGGGTGGCGGCTGCCAAGGGGCAGGCAGAGCCTGGGATCAGGCTGGGAGCCCAGGCACAGGGGTGGCAATGTGGGCTGCCATGCAGAGGCAGGGATATGAATGAAAAATGCCCTGTTCCTGCCCCTTGGCTAGCCTGGTCAGGCCAGCCTCCGTGGTTGTACTGTCTCAGGCACTTCAGGCAGGGTTCCCAGGACTGCCTGAACTCAAGCCCTGCCAACCAGCATTCCGGACTTTCTGCCTTCCCTCAACCCTCAGGTAGAAGTGAGAGGGAGGAAAGTCCCCAAACCTCTGGTGTCCGTCCCTCCACCACACAGGGCAAGGCTGACCCCCAAAGCCAGGCTCCCTCAAAACCCCCACCCTCTGTAGGTAGCCCGCTCAGTATATGGCTCAGCGTACCTGTCCCTCAGCTATGGCACCAGCTCTACCTATTCCTGGTGGCATCTACCCTTCTTGTGTGTGCGCTGAGCTTAGTTTAAGGCGGGCTCTTTCCCTCCCCAAGCCCTCAAAAAAGGCAATGGGAGCCACAAGCTCTTTTAGTCTTAAAGGTCAAATGAGGACTGGTGATGGAGCTCAGTTGCCTGGTAGCATGCTTCATTAGCATGAACAAAGCCTTGGGTTCAATCCCAAGTATATATATATATACATACATATATATATATATGTATGTATATATATATGTATATATACTAGGCATGGTGGTACACACCTGTAATTCACAGAAGAATTAGAAATCCAAGGATATCCCCAGCTCTATAGTGAGTTGGAGGCCTGCCTGGACTACATAAGGCCATATTTCAAGAATAACAACAACAAAAAAAGACAAATGAACAGCACATGAACACACATGTGGGGAGAGGGGCGCATGTGCATGCATGAACACACACGTACATGTACTTGGTGGGAACTGAAGGGTGCAAGGGAACATAAGCAACCTCTACTCAAGAAACTGTCACTTCCCTGGGACTATGAAACCTCTCCGGCTGCTTTCAGCAGCCACAAGCATGAGGCCCCTCTCCTCCCCAGAAAGCAGGGCCATCCCACCAGGCATGAGGTCCATTCCTTCCCCAGAGAACAGGGCCATCCCACCAGGCATGAGGTCCCTTCCTACCCAGAGAGCAGGGCCACCCCATATGGCCTTGGCCCCTGAATTTAGGCAAGAAAGAAGATCAGCCATTCTGAGTCTCCTCTCGGGAACAAGAAACACACCCGCTACTGGGCCCCACAGGCTAACAGTGCTACTGCGCTGGCTCACAAGGTTCCTCCCTGTTCTGGGTAGCCCCGAGGCAGCACAGGCTTCCCAACCTGCTCTCCACCTGAGCCAGAAGGTTTTTTCCAAAACACAAATCGGATGCCGTCCAATCCTTGCTTTCAAAACCTTTGAAAGAGTTCCCAGAGCCTTGCGGATGTTTGCTGAGCGCTCATACTATGCAGGTCTGCACTTTGAGTGCTCCACCCTCACGAATCCTTTTCACCAAATGAAAAAGAGTCCTCCCTTCCTGGATGCTGCCTCCCACCACTCCTCACTAAACTGTGCTTTGCTGGGACTCATTTTGGTTACGTTAAGATGGAGCGGTTTTTTTTGTTTGTTTTTGTTTTGGTGAGTACATGCTGGCTCCCCTAGGCTTCTGAGTTCCCCTGAAGAATGGAGCCCTTGGCAGACAGAAGCAGCAGATACTCTCTTGGGCTGGACATCACCATCTGCCAAGACCCGATGGTAAGCTTCGAGGACTCTCCACTTGTCCCTCACCAGAGCCATCTGAGGAAGCATTTGAGCATCTGAGGAAGAAGGCCAGTTCCTAGCACTGAGGATCCAGAATCAGGGAGGGGTCTGGCAGAGGAGGAGAACAAACCTGCTTAGAATAGACTCCACCAGCAAGACCCAGGAGAGGTGAGGAGCCAAGTGTAAAGTGGGGGCTATATGGTCTCCCCCTATGCACACCAACCCACCAGCCTCTGTCACGACTCGGTCACCTCCTTGCCCAAGTCTCCAGTGTTCTCAGTGCCTGTAAGCAGAGGTCAGATGCCTGGTGCATATAGGGGCTGGCTGAGTGATGCCCACAGTGGGCAGGAAATACAGCAGAGCAGGCACAGAGCTGACTCCCGTGCCTGGTTTACACTTCCTGACACCCCTCCACCCCACCTCACCCCCGCACACAGGCAATTTCAAGCTGCCTTAAAATGGGACTGAAGTCACAAGGCAGAAGGGTAGCCAGAGCTGGTGACCTATCTTCTCACAGTGCTGTCCGCATTGATGATGCCTAGGAGGCCCAGGATAGCTGCCGGTGATCTCGATGCAAACACTCCTATAACCCACACCAACGGGAGGCTCCTGGCTACCCCCACCGTTGATGCCATTATATAGGGACACTCTTCCCGCATTTCCATGTTCATTCAACTTGAACACACTTCCCAGCTTTATTTCCCTCACGTGTAGGTCTTCCATTCTTCGCTTGGTTCCCTCCACCTGGGAACCCTCCTCCCTTCTCCCATCACTACTCCTCGAACTTATCTCCATCTTGTCAAGATCAGACTATGGTAGCATCTCTCTCTCCGATGAGGCCCCCCCTCCTCAGCACAGTCAAAAGGAATCGTTTCCTTCCCCGGGAGAACTCTGTTGGAAACAGACACCACCACAGTTCCTGGCACTGTGCACGCAAAGAAAGTTGTCACGACCACGCCCGAGCTCAAACACTTTACGTTCACTGACTCATGTAATCCCTATTGCCACCCGACGGTTACAGGACTGTTAGTGGCTCACTCTAGGGATGGAAAAACCAAGGCAGGGAGAGAAGCCAGGTCCCCCGTGAAGGGAGAGCTGGATGGATCTGGTCAACTAACCGTGGAGGCCATGTGCGTGTTCATGGCTGTAGCCCGCCTGCTTGTTCATCTCTGTTGTCCCCAGCCCAGGCCCTGGCTCCGAGTAAGAACTTAGTCAACACAATTGGCTGTTTGCAGCATTTTCTGTTGTGTCAGTGCTCCTGTATGGACAAGGGCCTATGACTAGCTCAGAGGATCCCAGGAAAATGTGGCCAACTGACTCCACTTGCCTGCATGCCTTACAGGTATCCCCAGACACAGGAGTGCCATTCTAGGGGAGGAGGAGATGGGACAAGCTGTGTGCACTTTGGCCTGCAGCACAGGACTACCTAGAAAACCCTGCTAATCAGATCGGCAGTTTAGAGTTTACTCTGCCCATTGCCATGTCATGGTGTCTGGAGAACCCAAGGCGTAGTTCAGAGAAAGTACTCACAAATGGAGAAACATGGGGGCAAGGGGCTCCCAGGACCTAGGCTTCAGCGAGCGAAGAAACTGAGGCTCATGAGTTGGAAAGGCTTGCCTGAAGCCAAAGAACATAGCAGAGACTTGCAGAAGTGGCAGCATAGTTCTAGGGCCACTTTTCTGGGCCTGGGCCCAACTGTTCCCCTAGAGGTAGCTTGACTTCAGCACCCCCGCACAGCCAGTGACCCGGAGTTCTGAACTTTGGGAGCATGAAGCTCTAGAGAAAGGAACCAGCAGACAGCCCCCCTCCTCCCAGGCCACGTGGCAGCCAACAGCAGGCCAGCTGAGGAGTGCTGAGAAATTGGGAGAAGGCCAGCCACTAATTGTGGAAAATAAATCAGGGCCATCTAAAGCAGGCAGCTGAAGAAGGGCCGACTGCACGTAGACGTGTCTCCTTTGTGCGCTTGCTCACCAGGCTAAATTGTCCATTGAAAGGCATGAGTTATATAAGTTTTGTGGAGACCAAAGAAGGCGAAGGAAAGAGCTGTTGAAAAATAAGCCACTTGCTGAGAGGTTTGGGGGCTGCAAAGGGGCTCAGGAAAGCACGCAGCCAAAGAAGGCAGCTGACCCCAGGAAGACATCCACGGTAAAACGGTCCCCTATTGACAGCACCCTGGGTCTGCAGAGACATATGTCCTACAGTTTTTAGATCAACATCTTTCCTCTGGATTCTAGTTGTTGATTCCTCAAAATATCACACAGAGGTGGCACGATGCTGGCTTCCCAACTTAATAATGAGACGGAACCTCCTGCATCTCTGATCCAGAGGCTCTCTGGAATGGCCCTCAGACTGGGGTCCCTAGAGGACAGGGTGTGCCCTCTCAGGCTGGATCTCCCTTGGGTCAGATAAAGCCTTCCTCAGACTGGAGAAGCAATATTTCCCCCTAAAAGAGTAGGATCCCTCTTAAAACAGATCTATGTGACCCCTTTTGAGTGTGAGACAGCTCGCCTCTCCTGTCAGGTTAGGATTCCCTGAGGCAGGGCCATAATCTCTCCATTAATCAACCCCTTGCAACCCTGACCAACTTGGATTGATAAGCAGAGAGATGAAGCTACGTGCCTCTATGGGAAAATGTCAGGCCACGCCTTGGGTTGGTGCAGGAAGGGTTAAGACAGGCTGAAGAAGCACAGAGCTCAAGGGGCACCTTTCTTCTTAGCCTGCCCTCCCCTTCCTACCAGCTGCCAGGGCTTGGTTTGGCCTCTGATGGGTTCCAGCTGACAGCTGGGCCTCCTCCATCCTCACCCTCGGGCAGTGGTGTCCTGTCATGACCCCACCCGGGTCCCCCCACCGCCCAAGCTGAGGAGGACTGGCATCAGGCATCGGCTGGAGCAAGACGCCTGGAGGATCTGGCTGCTCTGCCTTGGGGAAAAAGCAGGACACTGGCGGACAGCAGGACTAGGGAACCTTAGGGACAGTAGCTTCCCCTGGCCACTCGGCCTTGTTGCCTGGGGGCCCAGGGCAGGAGGACAGGACTAGTTTCTCCTGCTGCTACCAGTTTGGAGATGATGGCCTCCCTGTAGTCTCTTTGCCTGGACAGCAGCCCCAAGCAGCCCAGGGTACCCCCAACCCCCTCCTTGGCCATAAGTCATTCCTAGTAACCTATGCAAGCATCTAACATCCAACCTCATCCGGTCGCCTGCAAAAGTGAGCAAGCTGCAGAACCAACTAGACCCAGAGCTGGACATAGGACCACCCCGGCCTGGCCTTTGGAGGAGCCTGACTCTGGGTCTAACAAAATCTCTACTTTGGTTTCCCAAATACTGCCTCCTTTCCCCTGGCCCCTTCCTGCCTGACTGCCTGAGAGTCTGGTACTCTATCGGGATCACCTTTGTCTCTTACCAGCTCTCCTCTCAGCCTCCATAGGCCCCCAAAATTCACCCTTGGCCCTATGGCTGGCCCTTTATGTGCCTTCTTCATTTCTTCTCTCAGTGTATTTGGTGTATATGTGTGTGCGTATGTGTGTGCATGTGTGCACATGTTGGTTCAGGTACATTGCCTCGTGCATGCATGTGTGGAAGTGAGAGTCCGACACTGGGGTCTTCCCCTAGTGCTCAATCCATGTTTTGAGCCAGGGTCTCTTATTGAGCCTGGAGCTCCCTGTTTAGGCTAGACTAACTGGTTAGGAATTAAAGGCGTGTGCTGAAGACTTGGATTTTTTTCCTCACCTCTCTTTAGACAGGGAGCAGCTAGTAAACACTCTGCTTCGTTCCCCCCAATGCTACCAACACTCAGCCCAGACCTGGGGATGTTTGTGACAGTTTTCAAAGATGAGCACAGCCAGCACTTAGATAAAACCATTCAGACCCTAAGAAGAACTTGTACCGGTCCCATGCTCCGCGAAGTTCCACCAGCTGTGCCTAAACAAGGCCATGAGGGTTCCCACCCGGAGCTGTTCCCCGGTGCCAGAGTCGCTGAGAATCAAGCACAGCATAACACTGATAGGCTGGCATCCCAGAGATGCCAATGCAGCACAGTAGCAAGAGGCGAAGAGGGATGGAGTCTGCCCCTTCCACTCCTCCGAGAGCATCTTGCCCATGCCTGGCATCTTGGGAACGCTTAAGGAGCAGTATGTGGTGGCCAGCAGCATAAACCATTCTCAAAATCCATCCCCACCCCACCCCCAACCACAGGCCTGCCTGGGTGGTGGACAGAGGAAAGTCAAAAACTGTAACCTGAAAACTCAAGCTCATGCTCTGTCACAAGTGGCAGCGAGTGTTGAACTGAATAAAGTTGTACTTTATTCTGAGAGCCACTGATAGATCTAAAGGTGGCTGACTAACGTCCTAAAAAAATACTTTATGACTGGGTACAGTGGCACATGCCTTTAGTTCCAGCACTTGGGAGACAGAGACAGGAGGATCTCTGTGAGTTCTAGGCCTGATCTATTCAGAGTACTGCACGACAGCCATTGCTACATAGAGAAATCTTGTCTCAAAACAAAACAAACAGAAAAGCAAAATTACTTTATCTCTCATCTCCAGCCAGCAGATATAGGGAAAATATAGAGGTATATACAGATAGATAAAGATAGATAGATAGATAGATAGATAGATAGATAGATAGATAGGTAGATAGATAGATAGATAGACAGATAGATAGGAATATATATAGCTATATATAGGAAATAGGATATATATAGATATATAGGGAGTAGAAACACAGGCTGTTGGTTGGCTTAAAATTTAGTCCCACCCCTCAAGTCTGGTGGTCAACCTTGTCTTGGTTCATCGACCTCAGCCATGACAGGCAGTTCAAACTTGGGCATTTAGGCTCCTCCCAGCTTTAATTCACAAGTAACTCCAGCTCAACCAATCAGATGCACTCACAGCTCACAGGCGACAGGAAAGCAGAGTTCCTGATGCTTTCTGGGGAGGGGAGGGCAGGTTATGAATGTGTGAGTGCATGCTGGGATAAGCAAGTGCATGTGTGTTCATGGGGTGGGAGAATAAGAACGGGGCCCAGCATCTGTCTCTTCAGGGGGAGGAGCCCCCAGAAAGGCAGCGAGCACACAGCTCATTGGTGGTGCTATAGTGTAGCTCTGCAACCTCGTGATCTCAGAAGAAGAACAACTTACCTGATGGCCCAGCTCTGCCCTGTGCCTTTGAGAGTTGTGCCTGGAAGCTCAGCCTCTAGCCTGCCTGAAGACCTCCACATCATTCTACAGGCCACTTCAAGTTCAAGATCTTGGTGATCCTGGCACCGAGCCAGGATCTGTGGTATTCTGTTCTCTCGCACATGACATTGTGAAACACATTTTACCCCAGTACTTTCTCCCGCTTGGAGGAATGCATGCCCTTTACCCTTGTATCTCCCAAAAAGGTAGACCACAGAAAATCCAGTGATAAGAACCAGGCCAGTTTAGCATTGTCTCTGCTTTCTGACCGTGAAGCCCACCTGGTTCCTCTGCTGGTACTACTTGGATGGCTCCCCTCAAATGAGTTCTCTCCTAGGAGTCTCCTTAGACCCTAAATGTGTCTGAATCCAGTCTAAAGGGAAAATAAATTGTCATCTAACGATCTAATCAGCTCATAGTGATAGCCTGAACCCAAAAATGAGAAGTGAGAGTCTCCTTCTAGACCAGCATTTCTCAATGTCCCTAATGCAGTGACCTTTTAACACAGCTCCTCGTGTCCCGGTGACCCCAACCATAACATTACTTTTGTTGCTACTTCATAACTATAAATTTTGCAACTGTTATGAATCATAATGTAAATATCTGATGTACAGGATATGTGACCCATGTGAAAGAGTCATTTGACACCCCCCCTCCCAAGGGTCATGACTCACAGTGTGGAGAACCACATTTCTAGACTGAGGAGAGAATTCTATGATCAGCTAGTGATCTCTGCCACACGCACAAAAGTGGATGGTAATAGTATGCATAGGTGCTGTTTAAGGTCAAGTGGATGGAGGTGCCTTCTGCTTAAGGCAGGCTGGGATTCATCTAGCTGGGGACTCCTGAGACAGTTATCCAACACTAATGCCAACTTGCAGATTCCTTCACCCATTGCATTCCTAGTGAGTCAAATCTCCCAGCTCCACTGGCTCTCTCCAATGTACAGTCCCCCAACTCAGCACCCCAGAATCCACACTAACTCTCACAATCATCAGCGTCCTGACCTCTGGCATCTCCCCGAGGAAGAGCTGACTCCCACGGGGTTCCTGGGGTGGGGGCTTCTTTCCTTTACTTCTTGAGCCTCTACCTTTTCCAGGAAGAACTCTCACCTCTTGGGCCCTCCCTCCTATGACCACAGGACTCGTTGACCAATCAGTCCAAGGCTGTGGGTAAGTGCCTGCTAAGCCCAAGGATCAGTGCAAGAGCCCAGGGATTGCTTGAGTGTGACCTCACCCACTGATGGTTTCCCTTTTCCCATCCTCACCTCCTGCCCCTTCCCGTACTTGGACACCTTTGCTGACATTCACATCAGGCTCCCAAATCTCCAGGAAGCCAGCATACAATGGGGCATCCCGAATCCCTCTGAGTCACCCCCCCCCAAAAAGCCCCCAATCTAGCCTGCTGCTGCAGCTAGCTAGTGAGGAGGATGTATATAATCGCGCATGTTTAAGGAGATCTGCTGGTTCCCTGTGAGGGTGGGGGAGCTATACTCTGAGCGCGGCAGAGGTCGGTGTGGGTGGTAAGTCATTTTCCAGAGAAGAAAACCACCCCTGAGCCCACCTTACGACACCCTACTCTGGGCTCTCCGTCACCAGCCTCGCTATTTCTGCTAAACAGATGCTGTGGTTAATTGGGGTTCAGTGGCGGGCTCTGGCCCTCATTAAGCCTGAGGGTTGGCTGAGTGATTTACCAGGTCATAAATAGCACTTGAGGGGGGCAGGTGCCCAGTGTCTACCACCCTGGATGGAGGGAAGAGCAGCTAAGTACCGAGGCCTTGGGTCTTGGAGTCAAGCTGCGCCTGAAGCTCCATGGCTTTCTCTGATCTGAAGCCTGGGACAGCCTGGGCACAAAGAGCCCAGGGGTCACTCCTGGGTGGGGTGGGGTCCAGATGCTCACAGTTGGAGAAAGCAAAACTTAACCCCAAGGAAGATAGGGTACGGAGAGCAACTAGCAACCACAGAAGGCAACGGAGCCCAGGGAGGGTGGGCAGGCGCTGCTAGAAGAAGCGAGTTCTCTTCGGGACTTACCTCCTCCCACCAGAACACTGAAGCCCAGCCCAGCCAGCCAGTCCCAGAGCACCCACAGAGGAAAGCACATCTTTCTTCCCAGGGAGCCTCATGCTAGAGACAATGATGTGCCAAACTGCCTGGATTCAAGCCCAGTCCCCAGCTGTGTGACCCCAAGGAGAAGCTTCCTCGGTTTCTCAGTACCTCAGTTTCCCCATCTGTATGTAAAGTAAGGATGTAACTGCTCCGCCATTTTCTTTTCTGAGACAGGGTCTCAAATAGCCCAGAGTTGGTCTCAAGCCTGCCATTAGTAATCCCGAATCACTGGTCCTACCTCCTAAGTACTGGGATTACAAACATGAACCACTGTGGCTGACTTATATTGGGGACTGGGCTGGAGAGATGGTTAAGAGCACTGGTTGCTCTTCCAAAGGATCCAGGTTCAATTCCCACCACCCACATGACAGTTCACAGCCCCCATCCACCAGTATTCTCCTTTAAGAGCTGAACTGATTAATGGCCTCAGTACGGTATCTGGCACATACATCTAGTTTAGGTTATTATTTTTAAAGCCAGAATCCCTATGTTGGTGAATCAGGAGATCTCCAGGACTTCCTGTCGCTGGCACTAGCAGCTTCTTTGGAGCATCTCCTAACACAACCTTTATGTCCTATCTCAGAATCAGCACTTTCACTATTTCAGGGTCTTCAGCCATGGGCAGACCACAAGATTCAATCCACTGTGGAAGCAATGAAAAGCTGCATCCCAAGAATGGCCATTATTATTGGCATCTTTTGTATGCCAGGCCAGATACTGGTCAGTTTGGGGGGGGGCGTGGATCTGTCTGTCTGTCTATTTGTTTGAAAAGGTCTCATTATATATCCCAGGCTGACCTGAAGCTCAAGCTCCTTTTCATACTGCCTCCTGAGTTTGGGTATTACAGGCTGTGCCACCATTCATAGACTGATGCTAGTCTTTAGCTGTGGTTACCCAGTCTGGTCTTCAAGGGGAACATTGATGACCCATTGCCACAGATGACAAGGTGAGGCATCAGGCCTGTCTAGAGTCACCTTGAGAGCAGACAGAGAAGCCAGAACCAGAACCTGAGATTGCCCACCTCCAGAATCTGAGATCTGTCCTTAATACAGTGTGGTCCTTGGCCACTGATGTTAACATCCCTGGGGAACCTTTTCAACAGGCAGAGTCCAAGATCCTTCCAAACCTCTCCTCTCCTCAATGTATGATAATCTCAACAATCTATATCTGAGAAAAAATGGTCTATCCCAGGTCCCCAGACTTATTCTTGCCTGGCATAACCCATTGCAGACAGGCTTGTCGAAGGAAAACAGAAAGAAACTCTTCAAACTGTGCTGGTGTGTACTTAACACTGCCTCCGTTTCTCCTTCTGTCCCTAAAACCCTTCACATTCTCTCCTGGAACCTGAGACCTCAACAAACAGAGTTAGGCAGGGATAGCAGGAAAGTGTCTTTTGTATGCTGGGGGTGGAGCCCTGCCACCCGGAGGCACCTCTGTACAGACTGGGGTTACAGCTGACATGACAACCTGAGTGTTG
>NW_022196909.1:60369078-60376578 GCF_008632895.1 Mastomys coucha | reverse complement strand
TATCTCTGAAGGAAAGGAGAAGTGGTCTTTCATTAACGTCAATATAATCCAGAGAATTCTGGTTCCTGGAGGAGAATTCCGACTGCCCAGGAAAGGGTACTTGCTGTGAGGAAAGATGTAATAAGATGTGAGCCAAGCCAGGGAGTGAAGGAGCAGCCTCAATGGTCCGGGCCTGAGGCCACTTTGGCATAGACCTGCAACCAGCTGGCTTCTGGCTGTGAGGTCACACACGGGGGTTGTCTCGATGTAGAGTTTGAAAGCCACTTTGGACAAAATCACTTAATTTCCTTTTACCTTTCTCCTGTTATTGAGAAAGAGACAGAGAGACAGAAAGAAAGAGAGAGAGAGAGAGAGAGAGAGAGAGAGAGAGAGAGGGGGAGAGAGAGAGGGAGAGCGAGAGGGAGAAAAGGGGAGAGGGGAGGGAAGGGGAGAGGAGAGGAAAAGAGAGGAGAGGAGAGGAGAGGAGAGGAGAGAAGAGAAGAGAAGAGAAGAGAAGAGAAGAGAAGAGAAGAGAAGAGAAGAGATGAGAAGAGATGAGAAGAGAAGAGAAGCTCAATGGGCATGTAGGAAGACTAATTGTGTATGCCAGCTTTGAGCCTGGCATCCAGGACAAACTACAAATATTCTCTAATGGGGCTGATGGTTTTGTTCCTGCCTGAGCAGAGGTTTGAAAAGGATGCCCTGCCTTCATGTGTAGAATCCTCTGTTCTGCAGTCCTGTGAATCTCTGATTGAAGTTCTGGAATGAGGGCTGGGAGTGTCCTGGCTGACCAACTCTGAGCCAGGGGAGCCTGGCCCACTCCTAGGTACAACACAGTTTATGCCCTCATCACTGTGAAAGGGCTCTGCTTTGCCCATCATGTGTCCCCAGCCTCTTGGGCAACTTTGGGGTGACAGGCGGCTCTGCCAGCATCTCTGACCTAGTCTCTGTACCCTCACCTGGAAGCAGGCGGCCGGCAGCATGAGCCTCTCCAGCTGACTTCTGCCTCACACCTCCAGTCTCCTGACAATGTCACATGCTGTGGGAGTTGGCAGGGCTACAGGGCCCATGGATGCCAACACAAACACCATTCCTGTGGAGGGAGAAAAGCCTATGGGGGTTATTTTTAACCTGTTGATCAGAGGCACAGCCCTGGCCCTAGGAAGCCTGGGTTTTAGGGCTCTGAAGAAGTAAGCTAGCTGTCAAGCACCCCGCAAGGACTCCCAAGGGCATAGGACCACAGAGACCCTAAAGATGACCTAACATTGATGGAGAGGGAGAGAGGAAGGCATAGCTTTGTAGCATGTCCAATCTTGCCCACTGCTTTCAAGCGGGGCAAGAGCCCAGGCAGGATGATCACTCACCTAGAGAGGACTCTCTCCAGTTCCGGGATACACACCTACAGAAGTTGAGACCTGAGGGGGCTAGGCTAGCTCTGGCTCCCTCACCTCTGTCTACCTATACACCTGGACTCTGACATTTCAGCAATCAAGCCTCCAAAGCGCCATCCCAGGGTCAGTCCTTGCCCTGCCATCCTAGTAAAGACATCCTTGATCTGCCCTCTCCCGGTTTGTCCTATGTCAATAAGCTAGCCCCCAATATCCTCAAAACGTGGTCCCCATGGCTAGAAATTTCCTAGGTGCCCAAGCAGCGCCCCCTAGAGGCCAGTGGCAGAGCAACGGCCAGCACCAACATGGCTGGAGGCCCAGCGACGTGCGGGCCAGGACGTGCCTGCGTGGGGGGAACAAGACCCGGCTTCTGCCAAGGGCTTGGTGCTGACTGCTTCTGAGCCTGTGATCGCCAGAGGGGGCGGTGAGCAGACAATGGACCCCATGGCCCGGCCTCCTGGCCTTGGCCCCTTGAGCTGGGCAGACAGCCGCCTCCACTGGCCCCTCACGTAGCCCACGTCCTGCCTGCTGAGTGGCCCTTATCATCCAGTACGTGTCAGGAGCCCATATCCAGGCTGTGGGGAGGTAACCAGGGGCCCAGGAGGAGTTGGACCAGTGGGAAGTACATTCTTGTCCTCCCCAAGGTCCTGGTCCCCCTTGCTGGTCTCCTATGCTCAGGAAACCTTAGCCCATTTGGCCAGGTCCCAACTCTTGATCACTCTTTTCCCTTCAGATGGAGAAGGTTGGATGGGGGAGAAGACACGGAGGCCCACGTTCTCCTGTGAGTACTCCAGGCCACCAGTGCACACATCCCCGTTATTCCTCATAACGAGGCCTCATAGGTATTGCCCTGTATTAGAGGAGAAACAGAATCACAGAGATATTGAAAATCTCAACCACATAGCTAGTAAGAGCTCCTTCCCCATGGGTGTGGTAGCTTGGAGATCTGACAGAATTGGCTGAAAACTAGATACAAGGTGCTCTGGAAAAGTGAAGGGCCTCTCTGACCCAGGGTCTCATCACCTATGGAGTGGGTACTGTGACACGGGTGGAAGTAGAGCCCTGTGTGTGTGTCTGTGTGTGTATGTGTATGTGTGTGTATGTCTATGTGTCTGTGTGTTTCTGTGTGTATATCTGTGTGTGTCTGTGTGTCTATGTGTGTCTGTGTATGTGTGTCTATGTAGGTATGTGTATGTGTCTGTGTGTGTATGTCCTCTCTCTGTGTGCCTTTGTGTATGTATGTGTCTGTGTGTGTGCATGTATGTCTCTGTATTTCTATGTGTGCACAAGCACATGTGCCCATACTCTTGAGCGCACACGCACACATGCACACATGCATGCTTACTGAGTACCAACACCTCCCTTCCCTAGCAGAACCCACCACATCCTCCTATTGGTTGACTAGACTGCCTGGCCCACAGACACCCACTGTCTGCCCCCACCCCTAAGTCCAAACTCACAAAATAGCTCCATCCTGGCATTCAAGATCAGCTTCAAGACACCGATGCACCCCACCCCACCCCTCTCAGGCAGCCCCTGAGGCACATCCAGCTCATGCTTCTGACATTCAAGGCCTCACTGGCTTCTTCCCAGGAAACTGAAGCACCTGAAGTGAGATCAGACAGGAGAGGGGGCTGGAGAGTCCACCCCACTGCACAGGGCATTGTCAGATACAAGCAAGGCGGTGCAGACCTACAGCCCAGGCCAGTCTGCTCCTGCGAGCTATGTGACTTCACTTGTCCAAGGGAGATCACTTTCCCCCTCTACATTCCAGGCTTGTGAGAAGACGACACCACATCTGTGACACACCTCCCTAGAGACCAAACTCTGCCTACATATTAGAGCCACAGTGTGCGTGGGTGGGCAGGAGGACACGGGAGCCAGACATGGACGTCAGAGACAGAAGGAGCCAGGGGAATTCCCCACCATGTTGTGGGTCCCGAATGAGAGGGCACGAAGGACAAGAAAGAGAGGCTGAGGGTCAGAGTCACGAGCCATGCCAAGACTGCTGCCTTCCCTGCAGTCACTAAGCACTTCCCTCTAAGCACTGGAGAGGTGGCAAGGAGGATAAGCAAGAGTCCTGTGGCCAACTCCATCTCCAAGGTTATAGTGGAAATAGCCTACGAGAGGAGAAGCAGTGGCTCCTCATGGAGGGTCCTGGGATGGTGCCTGGCCCAGGGCACACTCCTTTCTAAGCAAGGAGAGAAAAGAGGTCTCTTTTCTGGGAACTTCCACCCTGCCAGGAAGCTATGTCTAATTTAGCTTTGTTGAAAAAAAAAAAATCACAGTCTTGTGCAGTCAGGGAAGCCCCAGCTCAGGAGCCCATGTCTGAGGAAGTGCTTGTGCATTTGGGCATTGCTACCTTCCTGGTTTCTACTAGATCTTCCAGTCTGTTGGCGGAGACAAACCAGCTTGCCCTCAGTGAGCCCCTGCCAGATGAGAGGAAACCGTTTCTACTTGAGGCAGCCACAAAAATAATGCATGACTCTTAGTTCCTGCACTCAGACATGGCCTCTATCTTCAGGAAGCCCCCTGTCTGGGGCACTTGTACCCATGAGCACTCAGACACGGCACAGGTGTTGAGTGTGGACCTTATTCTAGCTTCTCAGGGCCACCCTACACCCTTGCTTCTACCTGTGTCGTGGGAGGGGAAGAAAAGTTCTTACATAGAGGACAAACGATCCATGGTTGGATCCTGGGAAGGGGATCTTTCCTGGAGTGTTTCTGGGGGGACTGAGAGATAGAAAGAGGATGGAGAGAAGTAAGAAGGCCACCACAAGAGCCCAGGAGTAGTTGAGTTCATTGCCCCAAACAGCTGGACTGCATCTAGTCTCCCGACATTCTCATCCTGGTCTGTGATTCACCCAGCATCACATGTCAGCTCAGAGGCAGAACATGAGTGTTCATTTGGACTGCCATAAGCTCTCCCACATGTATATCCATAGCTCCAAGACACATGGCAAAGGGCACCAGGATCATGAGATAGCAGAAGCCAAGCTCTTTTCCCACCAGGCCCGCCTGTCACTTCTGATAGAGCCATAGAGGGCTGGTCAGCTCATCCTGACTCACTGTGTCTCAGTCCTCCTGCCTGGAAGCTCCCATTTAAGTCTCTCTGCAGGTTCAGTGAGCCAGCTTGGAGTCAGAGGGCAGAAGGCAGAGGACCGGAACTACTCAAGCCCCTACTGATTCCTTTTGAGAGATGGAAACTTCCAGAAAAGAAGGGGAGAAGGCTAGACAAGGGAAATGCCTGGAAAGGAGGAAGTGGAGAATACTTGGCATTTTTTATCACCATGGAGACAGGGGTATGACTGTGTGTCTCCCTCAGAGTGGGGCTCTCTAAAGATAGAGCTATGACTCTGTCTCCTTCAGACTGGGCTCTCTAAAGATGGGCTTGCTTCTCCCTCAAAGCAAGGCTTCCTTAAGATGGGAGCAGGTCCTCCCTCAGACTGAAGATGAAGCTGTGTCTTTCTAGGCCTGGCTCTCCCAAGACTCGGGGCTTATGGTGGGGGACTCTCCTCTCTTCCACTGTGAGCTTCATGAAGATGGATTCCATATCTCTCCATCCATCTTGGTCAGAATTCAGTCTCCTCGGTGTCTGAAACACATGCATCCTTTACCATCTGCAACATCATTGCAGGTTTTTAGACTCGCTATGGTTGGGGGAGCCTCCTTCCCAGAGCCACCCTCAGTGAGTAACCCGTTCCAGCTAATGTATTCCTTCTCTTGGTGGCCCCCTCTCACAACACAGCCCCAGCCTCTCATGCTAAATCACGATGGCAGCCAAGGCAGGCAAGAGCCACAGGATCTGTATGCAGGCGGTCCAACTGTGAGAACAGCCATTTTATACCATTATCTCAGGCCCTGTGCCCTCAGCTGGAGGGACGGGTCTCCAGGGCCATCTGCGCGTGATGATGGGCAGCCAAGCCTGAACATCTTTGTCTGTGACCTGAAAATGTGAGGTAAGGCAGGATCTTATGTCCATGAGTCCAGCTCTGCACGAAGTGGGTCTGTCCATATTTCCTTGTTCTCAGCTCCAGGAGTAAGAGGAGAGAGACCCCAGCAATGTGCCACTAGGAAAGGAAGGTCTACCACAGGATAAAACAAGCAGTCCTTGGGAATCCCTTTCCCTGAGCCCTCTCTGGCTTCTCACCTCCTATCCCCCTTTCAAGGAGTAGAAACACAGAGCCATGTTGATGCTGAACTGGGGTAGCCACAATCTTATTTATTTTAATTAGTTTACTTTTATTTTATGTGCATTGGTATTTCGCCTGGTTGTATGTCTGTGTGAGGGTATTGGGTTCCCTGGAACGAGGGTTACAGACAGTTGTGAGTTGCCATGTGGGTGCTGGGAATTGAACTCAGGTCCTCTGGAAGATCAGTCAGTGCTCTTTACTACTGAGCCATCTCTCCAGCCTAAAAGGACATGTTTTTAACGGTTGGTTTATAAGATGAAACCCGGGGTTTCACTCATACCAGGCAAGTGCTCTAACCATTGATCCTCACTGCTAGCACTAGAGGAAAAGACTTCCGGGCACTCTCTGTCTCATTGACAGCCCCAACTACAGGATACCAGGTACCTCTCCAGCTACCTCTGAGAACTGTCCATCCTGAGGTACACTGAGATAGCCCCACTTTTCAGTTACAGGGAGACTAAGGCCTGTAACTTCTGCAGAATCTGGAGAGATCCTGCCCTACAGTGACCCAGGCAGGCGGGTGTTGACACCCACTCTGCCTGAGTCAGGGTGGCCCTTCTCCCTGCCAGACCATAAGCTCCCTGTGATCAGGGGTCAGGGCTGGTCTCCAGCTTTCCCAGAAGAGCTTGCTGGGGAGTGGGTTGAATGGAAGCCAGAAAAGCCAAGAGCCTAGGGTTGGGATTCTGCAGGCCTTGAAACTTGACTAGTCTAGCTCCAAGAATGTACCTCTGAGCTCCTTCTTGACCCCTTCTACACACACACACACACACACACACACACACACACACACACACACACTTGACTCCTGGCAGCCCCAGATTCCACGTGCCTAGACAGGAGCGATCTACGATAGTAGCTCAGGCCAGAGTGAGCTACTTAGGGAAGTCCCCAGCCTCAAACAGGAGACCCCTCCTCCAGCTGTTAGCAGAGGACCCGGCAGAAGCTAACAAGCTTCTTGACACCAGCCTCTTGACTGTTCTCTGTGGCCAGGTTTCCCTCCTCTCTCACCCCAACCCTGCAATCATCCCTCTTTCCATAGAGTCCTCACTCCAGCTGGACGCTCCAAGCTCATCCCCAAGCAATGCATGCCTTTGTCCGTCCGACAAATCCCACTCTGCCTACACATGGGAGTTGTCTGGGCCATTCTCTACACCCTCCTCATAAAGCTCTGGCCGTCTCAGGAGAGCTGAAAGGGATGGGTGATAAGCCAGCTTTCCTGTAACTCAGCAGGCCTTTGTCTCCCAGGAAATCCCCAGGCTGCTCCCTTGGTGCCCCTGTGCCATCCCTCAAGGCATCCAGCCGCTAAGGTCTGCTTCCCACTTCTCACCGAGTGGGTGAGGACTTAGCCTCTCATCGTATGCCAAGGCTTGCACACACACAGGGAAAAAGTGCAAAGAGTTATCAGCAAGCATGGGTGTCAAGTTTACACTCTGGGATCTGGAGGGAGGCTTGCACTCAGGACCTGACGCCAGCGGCTAGCTCTATTTCACATATCTTTGGGTTGGGGTGGCTTGTCTTCGTAACTTTTAATGGTGTTCAAAGCATACAGAACGTGAAGTTTCCCGTTTTAACCAGTTTTAAGTGCGCACACAGCTCAGTGACACAAAGCACACCCCCCTCTTGCACAACCCTTGCCACTATCCCTCTCCAGGCTCTGTCTTGCAAAAACCGAAACTCTCCCCACTAAACCTAACTCCCCGGCCTCCAGCAACCCACCAGGCGCTTTCTGTGTCTATGTGCTTGACAATTCTAAGTCTTTCATTCAGACAGAATTATAGAAGCTATCCTTTTGTGAATGGGTAATTTCACTTCTTTTAATGTTCTTGAGATTCACCTAGGTTTTAGCCTGGGTCAGAATTTAGCCTGTCTCTTTTTTAAGGCTAAATTCTACTCTATTGCTAACCACCCATAAGTTGCCCCATGCCCGTAAAAAAAAAAAA
>NW_022196909.1:60342487-60368931 GCF_008632895.1 Mastomys coucha | reverse complement strand
AAAAAAAAAAAAAAAAAAAAAACACCCACAATCTGGCAAGAAACCCTAACTCAACTCAGTGGGCCACATACAAAAAGCAGACAAGGCTACAAAGGTGGAGCTGGGCTTAAAGCACTCTCTGCCCTTGCAGAGGGCCTAGGTTTGGTTTCTAGCACTCAGCTGCTTGTAACTCCAGCTCCTGGGGATCTGATGGCCACTTCTTCTGGCCTCTGGGGGCACCAGCCCATATGTGATGCAAATACACACACACACACACACACACACACACATACACACAGGCATACATGGGCACACATGCATGTTCGCACACAAGTTAATAAATCTTTTTTAAAAGAAGGAAAAAGGGACATAAATAACAAAAGAGACTTGTTAAGAAGGGTTCCAGAGAGACAGAGACAGACATGAAAGTGGGATGGAGAAGGTGGGAAACACTAGAACTCAATATCTAAATAAATTGTCAACCAAAAAAAAAAATTCTTCTAAGACAAAAGAAAGCCCCACAGTGATCCCAGAAGTACAGTCTTAGAGCTAGTGATTAAGGTAACAAACACCTTTAATCCCAGCGCTCCAGAGGCAGAGGCAGGAGGATCTCTCTGAGTTTGAGGCCAGCCTGGTCTACAGAAAGAGACCTTGTCTTGGACAAAAAAAAAAAAAAAAAAAAAAAAAAGCAAATGTTAAGGCACCAAATAAACTCCCAGAATCGGTCTGGGAGGAGCTTGTATTTCAACAAAATATCCAGGTAACTCTGACTCACTGGTCTAAATAAATGATAAATAAATGATAAATCACACATGCAGCTTTGTGGATTAGTGGAGCTGAACATTACAAACACGCTCATTCTTTCAAATGCCCAGTCATAGGTAATGAATAACAAAACGTAGCTCAGTCAAAGCGCTCCCGTGCCAGGGCACACCTTGCTCCATCTGAGACACTGTTTTAATCCAAGGCCTTGGCATGCGCAACAAGCTCTCTACCACTGAGCTGAGCTGTGTGTGCATCCAGCTCCAAAGAGTTTATTTTATTAAGTATTGTTTTAGAAAACAAAAGTAATATATTCCCAGAATTAAAAGGGCTTAGTAGGTAAAGGCACTTGCCACCAAGGCCAACAGTCTATCATCCCTGGGACCCACACGGTAGAAGCAAAAGAATACGTTCTAGCAAGCTGTCCTCCATATGCATGCTATGGCTCCTCTCTCTCTCTCTCTCTCTCTCTCTCTCTCTCTCTTTCACACACACACACACACACACAACCTATACATGCCCACTAAATAAAATAAAGCAAAAACCTTTTAAAATGTATTTTTAAAATTTTATTTACCTTGATGTTTTCTGCCTTCATGTCTGTCTGTCTGTCTGTCTGTCTGTGTGAGGATGTCAGATCCCCTGGAACTGAATTACAGACAGTTGTGAACTGCCATATGAGTGCAGGGATTTGAACCTGGGTCCCTTCGAAAAGCAACAGTGCTCTTAACCACTGAGCAATCTCTCCAGCCTCTTTATTATTATATGATTATTATTATTATTATTATTATTATTATTATTATTATTGCCATATTATTTACATATGTGGATACTTTATCTGCTAGTATGTCTGCACCACATGCATGCCTGGTGCATGTGGAGGCCAGAAGAGGGCATTGGATTCCCCGGGAGCTGCAGTTATGGTAGGTTGTAAACCACCATATCCATGCTGGGAATTGAACTCAGGTCCTTTGGAAAGGTAACCTTAACTTCTGAGTCATTTCTCCAGCTCCCTAAAAATTTGTCAAAGAAATGGGCAAGCCAGGGGCATTGACACATGCTTTTAATCCCAGCACTCAGGAGGCAGAGGCATGCCAAGCTCTGTGAGTTCACGGCCAATTAGAGCCAGTAAGACTCAAAATATCTGTCCTTCTTTTGCCTCCTTGCTCTGCTCATAGAAAGCCCCTTTCTAGTGAAAGAAATTTCAAGGCAGAATTATTGAGGGGTTTATATCTATTTCTAATCCATGTTTCCCACCAGTACTTCTTGAATGTACATTACATACAAAACATATTACATACAACACAAGATATTAGGTCGCAGCCCCAGGGCTCCTGATCGAGAAATCTAAGATGGCCCAACACTGTATTAAATAGGTCCTCTGTCAATCCCTCCTCAGAGCGGTACCTGCCACGTATTTCATGAGAGCAGCCCACAAAGCTGGGCCTTCCTCACTGAGCTGTACATGGAGGAGAACTGCCGGTCACATAGTTAAGCAGGCCCCTCCTGATGAAATTGACGCTGCTTTCTAAATGCAGGCTTTCAGTTTAGAAATAGAGTTATGACAAACCTCGGGGCTGGAGAGATGGCTCAGTGGTTAAGAGCACTGCCTGCTCTTCCAATAATAGGTCCTAAGTTCAATTCTCAGCAACCACATGGTGGTTCACAACCATCTGTAATGGGATCCAATGCCCTCTTCTGGTGTGTCTGAAGACAATAGCAATGTATTTACATAAATAAAATAAATAAATCTTAAAGAATAAAGAATTATAACAAACCACCTACATATATATACCTACTAGGAACGCAACTGACAGACACTTTGGGGTTTGGGGAGAGATTGTATGTCTGTTTAGTTTGACACAGTCCTCCTCAAACTCGAAATCCTCCTGCCTCATATGCCACTGTGCCTGCTGTCTCACTCACAACTCTGTTCTTTGGCATGGATCCTTTGAGCTGTTTATAAATTAAGTCTCATTTTCATTACAATCCTTCAAGTCACGATTGCCTTCGCACCTCTGAGTACGCCTGGCCTGCATCCATATGGTGAACCACTGGCCTCTTCATCATAGCCAATCCAAGAAAAGAGAATCTTCTAGTCGCCTAGTTTTGATGCTGGGGGGGGAGGGGAGGGCGGGGAGGAGGGTTGTAATGAGGCGGGCGTTTTCTGCTCTGTAATCATTTGTAACTCCTCTGTTCACAGCTCAGCCCGGTTTTTTCTTCTCTTTGTTGGAGTTGAGAATGTTTTTCTGCTCCTTGGTTATTCGCTTTTAGGTTTCACGCCCTTGAGTTGAAGGTGCAGCTCAGCACACAGGGTGTCTGCCTAGCATACATGCAGCTCTGGGTTAGTCCCTAGTACTTCATAAACTGATGTGATGACGCATACCTGTAACTCCCAGTATTCAGGAGGTGGAAGCAAGAGAATCAGAGGCCCAAGGTCAAATTCCATAGTGAGTTGTAGGTTAGCCCAGGCTAGAAACCCTATCTCAAGGTAGAGGGGAGGTTGGTAGAGAGGTGTGTTAAAGCTAGCTGGGTTTTTGGAAGGTTTTTTTGTTTTGTTTTAAACTCCCTCCTTTGTGACTTTTTTTTTTTTAATCATATTCCTAAAGAATCCTTTTCTTGGCTAGTATTTTCTTCTAGTAATTCTATGGTTTTTCTTTCTGCGTTTTATATCCTTCCTCCATCTGGAGTTTATTTCAGATTCAGGGAACTCAATTTAGCATGTTTCATAAACAGCTAGCCAGTTACCCGGTTTGATTGGATCATTCATCCTTTCTCCTCTGATGCAGAATGCCATCCTCTCAAGTATTGAAGCTGCGTGTGGGTGTGTGTCTGGACTGGCTCTGTCCCTTTGATCTGCCTGCGTGTTCTTATGTTAGTTTACAGTCCTTTTATTGTTTGAGCTTTGGAGTACATCCTCATGTACCGCTTGCTCGGAACGCTCCTTCAGTCCTGAGACATTCTGCATGCTTATTTCTCCAGATGAACTATAATAGAGTTTGTCAAATTCAACAGATCTTGTTTTTCACATCTCTTAAGAGATGTGATTTTCTGGTTTCTCAGCCCACAGACAAATTGAAACAAGCTGAGAAGGATGGGATGGATTGGGGGGGGAGGCTTTGCTGGAAGACCCAAAATGAAGGCTGTAGAGCTAGCATCTAACAGGCCAATGGACGTGGCAATTAACAGGTGAATTTTTAAAAGTAGGCTGGAGCTGGGCAGTGATGGCACACACCTTTAATCCCAGCACTTGGGAGGCAGAAGCAGGCGGATTTCTGAGTTCAAGGCCAGCCTAGTATACAGAGTGAGTTCCAGGACAGCCAAGGCTACACAGAGAAACCCTGTCTCAAAAAATCAAAAGAGAAAAAAAAAAGTAGACAGGAGGACAGTGGATATTAAAAATAGCAGAGGAAGGAAAACCACTAGCTGGAGGCTAGCCTGGGCTACACAGACAGTTGCAGGCCAGCCTGGGACCCTGTCTCCAAAGAACAAAACCAATCCCAACCCCAAGGAAGTAAAGGCTGAAACCATGAAATGGGTGTTTGGTATGAAGGTTTGCCTTTCACTGTTACCACCAGGAAATATGACCACAGCCAGGAGTCGCAGACTCACATGTTCCGAAGCCTCTGATTAAGAGAGTCGGGAAGTATGTAGTAACCCTCTTTTTTTAAGGTTTCAGATATTAATGTCTGGAAACTAGTATGGAATGGTTCATTCTTGGCTGATGACGTAAACAAGACAAGTAGTTAGTCTCTAGCTTTCCTGAAAACCCACCTCCAAATTCCAAGGTGCTGCCAGCACTGGCATTTTGAATTCACTTCAAATAATCGTTGAGGGAAATGTTCCCAGCCCCTGAGCCAATCAAAATAGTGAAAAAAGAAGAGATTTACCTCTTACTGATGATCCCTGAAACAGAGGCTCAGAGAGGCCAAACAATTTATGCACAATCAAGTCTAAGACAAAGAGCCCTCAGCCACCTTCATCCCAACATGCTACTGATTAGCATCCTTTCAAAGTCGCCCCTGCTACCACCTTCAAGGGGGCCACTTGCCTTACTGAGTGCCCATGCTTAGGGAAGTCCCCACAAAAGTGGCCTGCAGAGGGAGGGAGCCCACTGCCAAGCACCTGGGCCATGTAGGGAAGGAAGGATCTCTACAGTATTTACCTGTCAGCCTCTGAGATCAAGGATTAAGGAAGTGGGGAGGGTGCCCCTGAAGTTACTGTATGTTACAGCCTCCCAACCCTCCCAGAACAGACTCTAGGTTCACCCTAACACACCCTTGCCAGAAGTGTGGGCAGTGCCCCGCCAGATCCTGGTCACCTGTGCAGGTGCCAGAGAAAAGGAAGTGACTGGAGAAGGCGTTCCCTTGGGAGGTCCTATCCAGAGGAAAGAGAGGTCAAAACCCTCTACCTAGTGTTTTGCCTCTCCAGGACGTTACAGGGGGTTTCATGGGGCCTGTCTTAGGTGCAGGCTCCTGGAGGAAACATGGTAATCTCTTATGGCCAAGGAACATCGGATCGGTTTCAGTCTTCTTTCAGCTCCCAGCCCAGTTCCTGGTTTATTACAGGGCAGAGACCCCACTGGGCGAGCCAATCGATGCATCTCAACACCCCTATTCTAAGAAGAGCCTACTATGCGCCAGGAACAGTGCTGTTGGGGTGGGAGATTTAAGGGGCTTGGGTAGAGGGCTCTTGCGCTGATTGGAAAAGGAGTGCGTATGCGGAGGGACCCTGGGAGAGGAGACCGCTGGCTACCGCTGAGCATCCCCGGCCCCGCAGCCGCGCGCGGACAAACCGCGCGCTCCGGAGTTTGGCGCGCGCGCGCTCCGGGACGCGGCGCGACGCCGCGCACGCGCGCACTTCTCCGCTCCCCCGCCCGCGCGGCTCCGGGCTCCCGCGCGCGCGCACTCGAGGCCTCCCTTGTGCGGCTCCTCCATTCGCTACGTGCAGAATGGGCCGTCGGCAGCAGCTGCAGCGCGGGATGGGAGGGGGAGGAGAGGAGGGGGAGGCGGCGCTCGGCCTGGGGGAGGGGCCGCGCCGCGCCGGCGGGGAAGGGGCTGGGAAGAGGGGCCGGGCCCCCCGAGTGGGCCGACCAGGGGGACAGTCCGGGTGGGCTCCGCGCTCTGCCCGGGTCCCCCTCCCCCTCCAACTCTTTTCTGCAAAGCCATTTTGGCCATCCTCCTGCTCCCTTCCCGGGATTCCCGGCAGGGAGCCGATCCAGAGGTTGGTTGGGGGTTTTTGTTTGGTTTTATTTTAACCCCCTCTGTGTTGTTCCCCACTTAGACCCCAGACCCTTAGACGCAGGGAAAAAAATAGCCCCTACTGTCCCCTCCCTCGCTTTCTGTCCCAACCACATTGTCGAGCTTTTGTGTGAATCGACCCAACTGTAACCCCTTCCCCACTCGGCCTACCACGAGGCAGAGTTTCTGAAAGGTACTGAGGCCACACTCTCCTCCCTCCTAACCCACCTGGAGGCAGAATGGACCCCAGGACATAGGTCCCAGCATTTCCATGTGGAAAAGGCCAGTATTAGCTACCCTCCCCCGCCCCCAACCAAAGACACAGAAAGATCTAGTGGATCCTGCTGCTGCCCAGGACGACTGAGTCGGCCAGAATTCAGTGGTGTTACAACACGGGCCATTGTAGCAGGTGTGTACCTGTTTATAAAGGGTTTCCCAGGAGCGTAATGGTGAGAGACCACCAGGGGCTAAATCCTATAACCCATGAGCTGTCTTGCCAGGATCCCAGATGTGGCCCAGATGTCCACAGCAGTCCCTCCCACAGGGTGGGACACCAGCTATTCTATGCAGCCCCTCCCAACCCTTCTTCCAAGGTCAGGGAAAGAAAGCTGGCCATCTCCAGTGCGCCTTCCCCATTTAAGATGCTGGGAGAGACTCCCCTCAAGCTCTTTTTCCTGCCCAAAGCCAGCTGGGTTCATCCTATGGTCTAACTTCTAACCCTCTGACAGGTTAAGTCTAGATCACCAGAAAGGCAAACTTCCTGGGGGCGGGGGGTGGGGGGGCAACTGGACTCACTAGCCCTACACAAGGAAGGATTCTCTGCCACCTCCCTGGTGGGCTCAGTCCTTGGGCAGCGCCCTCTGCTGGCCAGAACGAAGTGCAGGAAAGAACAAAGTCCTACAGATATACTTAGGGAAGGTCTGAGGAAGGGGACAAGGGACAGAGAAACAAGTGAAAACGTTAAGCTCCCCTATCAACGGCCCGAGCATACATAAAGAAGCATCCCTAGAAATGTGGACATTGCGACTGACTTTACATGAGCCTAGGGGCTAAGCAAGCTGGCAAACAGACTTTTGACACCCCAGAAGTGGCACTTCCTGCCCTGAATAGCTCAATTGCCCTCTGCCCCTGAAACCCTTGTTCCCGCCAGAGGGCCTTCCCTGCCACCTCCTACCAGGGCAACATGCTAGAAGGAGCAGCTGTGGCTAGTACCCTAGAACCTCGGAGCTTAAAGAGAGGACACCTCAAGACAGAAGCATACACACAGAGATCCAAGCCCAGACCCCTGGAACGGCAGGACTCAAGGTAGAATTAGGCCCTGAGTCACAGCCCGGCATGAGCTGGCCTGACCAAGACAGGCCAGCTTGTCCAGAGGTGAGACCTGGGTCACAACCCATCGCCCTACCTCCGATGCCAGGTATCCCTCCCCTCACGTCCCACACGTGGGGTCAGGGCGGGGCCTGGGATGGACTGGGCTGGGCTAGGGCCGAGGACAGTGAGGGGTGGAGCACTCAGAAGACATAGGAGGGAGCAAGGTTACAGAGAGGAGGGACATCCTGGGTGAGGGAGGCCACAAGTGTCCCCAAGGACTGGTGGCTTTGGGTTATCCTCTGGCTGTTTCTTCTTTAGCCCTGGGCATCTGCACAGGCCCTTACCTCCAAAGACGGCAGCTCCTGACCTTCACAGTCCCACTAGGGCCTGAAGCCTGGCCACACTTCCACTCTGCAGCCTGGCAGGGCCAGAGGGTCAGGCTTGCACCGCTCCCCACAATGCATATGACCCAGTGGACTTCCTTTGAGGTCCCTGCTTTATTTAACTGATTCCCTGATCCCCCTAAGTGGCCAGGTCCCTTTCAGACCCAGGTAGCCTAGGAAGACTCCTAGGGGCAGTGTTAAAGCCCAGGAGGGACAGAAATCTAGACTCTTTAATGGGAGGTAATTAGTTAATCTACTCTGAAAGCAGTGGGGGAGGGGAGGAAACTTTGGGGAAAGAAGACTCTAGACTGGCAGGCAATCCGGTGAGTCTTTCGGGACCATAGCTCTTCCCTGCACAAGCACCCACTTAAAAGACTTCTTTTCAACCCCAAGGCAGATCCAGGCCCAGAACAGACAGGGGCAGCTTTGTAGACAACAAAGCAGGTGCCCTGGGTTTGGTGGGAATCACCTTTGAGAGCAAGCCAGGAGAAAACCGAAGAAGGAAGCTAGGGAGATGCAGGGACTGTAAGAGTGAGAACTGGTCCCTCTCCGTCACCTCTGTTTGCACCCTGCCCAAGGTCACTCACACACACAGTGCTACAAGTTAGGAGCCAGTGCGCTCTCAGCCCAAAGGCTAGCTTCGCTATTTCGGCAGCAAGAAGCCATTCCCATAACGGGGAAAGGGGCGCCGGAGGACAGAGCCCTAACCGGGCCCCAGGGGGTGTGTCCTCGGCCTCAACGCGACGCCGGCAGGCAGCGTGGCGGGGACTCTGGCCGACAGCCTCCCGCGCGGTCCGGAGCAGCTGACCCGCTGGCGAGCGGCCAAGTTGCGGCGGGCCAGGAGGCAGCAACGTGCGGCGCGGCATGTCGCGGGCGCGGAGACTGGGAGCTGTGGGGGCGGACCGGCGCACCGCCTCCCCCCTCCCGGCCCCGGCCCATTCATAAAACCCAAAGGCATTGCCGGGGCCTGGCAGGCTTGGACTCCTAATTGCAAACTCATTAAGGAGTTTGCATCTCATTTGCATGGAAATCATTTCCTGGGCCCTCAACAGAGAACTGTCCTCTCTGTCCATCAAGCATACTGTGCCCAGTTCGACCCATCTACGGAGTGGGACAGAAGGAGTGTCTTGGCCAGTGCCCCCTCCCCATTCTACCTATTGGAAGTCCGGGGTGGGGGTGGGGGGAAAGGGGGCGGTTGGCAGAGCACCCACCAGCAAAGAACCCTGCCTGCGCCCCAGGTGAACTGGCTCTGCCCCAGTGGGTCCAAGTGAGGGAGGTGCCCGCCAAGTCATTTGCCCCCCGGCCTGGCCGTGCCCAGGGAAGGGAGGAGGCGGTAGGCATTGGTCCGAAGCAGCTGGTTGTACCTGGCAAGAGTAGGCCTGGTGGGTGAGGCTGTTCGTGCCCAGCCTCACGTACCTCCCTGCTACAGGCCGTGCCCCCACACCCACACCCCTTACCCCACAGAACAAGCGCTCAGTGACTCCAGACACAGACACACAGTCACAGCGCACAAAGGCACCCACAACTGGGCCAGCCGTCATAGCCACCGTCCTGGCAGCCACTCTCGATGGCAGACAGATCCTTCACAAGCCATTTGTCCAGGGTTGGGGGAAAGAGTCTGTCCTGCGGAAGTGAACCCAAAGAGGGGGTGCTCCCTTATGAACAGCACATGGGACCTCCCACCCCTTCTTTCCTACAAGTCCTTTTGGAAATCCTCAAGTGCTGGCTCTGCAGAAGGACCTGCCCTGCCCAGACAGTGGGAACTCAGTGACCTCATCATACTCAGGAGGAAAATGAAAACAGCAAGGATAGTTAGCGCTCCCAGACGGTATCAGAGCTGGCCTCTGTCCCGGTCCTTCACGTATGTTGTTGAGAGGGGGCTTCCAGCGTGTTCCATGTGAGGAGCAGGGGTATATTCAACTATTTATAATGGAATGGAACCGTCTAAAGTCCATGAAATCTGACTTCGTCTAGAACACAGCGTCCCGGTTCTGTGTTACCTGCAGTAAGCAGAAATGAGCTCACCAGTTCAGCATTTAGAATGTAGAATAAGAACCAGCTTTGTCCAGGTCATCCCTGTCCCACCCCACCCCTCAGCCCCCAACTCCCCATCCCAGGACGCAGCCCAGCACCCACTTCCCCTGTGGCCTGAAGTTTCTCCCTCCTGACTAAGTCATCCTGAGTGGCTTAGCTGCCCCTCCCCCACATCTGCAGCAATCAGGTTGTCAGTAGAGAAATGTATGCACTATACGGGCGTGCCGGGGGAAAGCACTAGAGTACCTATGCATTTTCTAATTTTGTATCTCATCCCGCACGTTACTGCCTCCTGGCCCGCCGCAACTTGGCCGCTCGCCAGCGGGTCAGCTGCTCCATATAGCATGAATATATTTCACCAAAAAAGGGGGGCAATATATAAAATATGTAAAAATGCTTACGTTTGGGGGCATGGTTGTGCACATCTTTGATCCCAACACTCGGGAGGCAGAGGCAGACGGATCTCTGAGTTCGAGGCCAGCCTTGTCTACAGAGTGAGTTCCAGGACAGCCAGGACAACACAGAAAAATCCTGTCTCAAAAAACAAACAGACAAAAACTTAAGTCACAAGTGTGCATATATGCAACTTTTTTTTTTTAATTGCCAGGACGAAAAATCAGAAACACCTTGAGAAGCCGCTGGTCTAAACGTGAAGTGGTGCTGTGTGGGGGTGGCCTGTTCAGTCCACCTTAGTATCTGGCCTGGTAAGGAGTAGGTGTCAGGGACAGAGTGGAGAGGAGACAAATCGACCTGTAGACACTTCACAGAAATAAGCCTGTGAAGAAACAGAAATAAGCCTGGGGGTGGGGGGGTGACTCAGGGGAGACATGGGCAGGGAATGTCTCCAACATGCCCTGTGTCTGCAACCTGCCTGTGCATGGCACCAGGCACCTCCAAGCCCACTCCAGGAAGCACAACCCCTCTTCCACCTGCTGGGCTCATTTTGGGTGCCCCAACAAAAAAAGGATATCATAAGCCATACCACTCCTAACCTTACAGGAAGCCTGCCTCAGCTTGACATCTTAGAAATTTCCAGAAATCCACCTGTTGTGGGAAAAAGAATCTGGCTTCAGAGAGGGCCCCGGCATCAGAGAGGACCTCGAGTCAGCATCAGTTTTCTCCTTGTAGTGTGGGGCTTGCTCGTCTTGCCTATTGCACAGGGCTGCTGTGGATACTGGCTGGTCTACTGTGTTTGCAGGGATTGGGGAGGGGGTAGGGGGATGAGCTCATCTTGTAAGCTCATCTTAACTCTGTGTGCTGCAGGTGCGACATAAAGAAACTGTATACATCCCAAGACAGAGGAGAATGCGAACTGTTGAACATAAAATCTAAAGTGAGCTTCTTACCCAGGTCATCCAGGTCCCGGGAAAGTGTGACACTTCAGACCCCTTCCCGAAACAACTACCTGCTCCACCCAGGCAACTGTGCCACTGCTCTAAGGCCACCAACTCCCCAGAGGGTGAGTGAGCTCTTAAGTTTGCAACCAGGAGGCCTAGCCTTACTTCAAGAATGAGCTGAGGCTGACACCTAGTGGCCATTTCTGAAACTGCAGTGCCCTTAGGCAAATCAGGTCAGCTTCTGCAGAGCCACACTGCCTGGCTCCTTAACTCCAGCTCCTTTGGATAGGGGCATGATCTAGAAGCTTCTGCCCTACTGCCCCTGCTGATATAGCCCCCACCCCACACAGAAGCAAAACTAGTTAGCCCTCCCCCATGCTTACTTCTCCCTCTCGTTGGTAGCTGTGGTGAGTAGAGATGATACTTAACAAACAGGACATCAGACAAGAAGTTTTCAAGGGGACAGAGGAGAGCAAGAGGAAATGGCCTGGCCCAGGCTTATAAACTTCAAGTCCCAGATCATGGGGAGGGCCTGCCATTCACGGAGCCTCTGAATCTTTAACTGTGTCATAGGACGATTCTCAAGTTGGCTGACTACGGCCATTCCCTGTGCAGGTTTTCTGGCCAGCCATGCTTGCCCAGTCCTGAGCAATAGGAAAATGAACACCAGGCAGGGTAGGGCTGAGGCAGGCTTACCTTTCAGACTCTTTCTCAGTGGTTCTTGGTACAACCATCCTCAGAGCACTGGACTTCGGATGCCAGTACCCTCAGAGCAGCTCCCTGACCCTAGGCTTCTCCAGAGAAACCATTTAACCTTTTGGCCTGGATCTATAGTGGTCTCCTCTCCTCCAGAGACCCCCCCAGGAGGACACCAGACAACCCTTTCTGAGGTGCCATAGCAGTCTTGGGCCTCCTTAGTCTCTGACCTCAGACCTGGCCCCTGGGGTAGGGGAGGGAAGGCCACAAGGAGCTTAACCCCAACAAGACGAAGGCGCCATAATTAGGGTCAGGTGGTTGGCTCAGCCTGCGGAAATCTCCGGCTTAGTATGGATGGGGGGCTCAACCTGAGGGAGGGTGAGAACAGAAGTGAAGGGGCAGAAGAGGCCAGGCATGCAGAAAGCCAAGGGCTTAGGCCCCAGCCATCCCCTGAATGAGCCCATTAGGGACACCTGCGCCTAGTCCCCTTCCTCTCCAAAGTGCCAGCCCCCATGGAAGAAGAGTGACACAGACTGTCCCGCCCCTGCCCTAGAGGTCCTGACTCTTCCTCAGGCTGGGATACACCAATATCAGCCCCTACCGGTGCCTTTGGCAGGGGGAGAGCCATGTGGGAAAGGCTGGCCCCTGCAATCCCAGGGCAGCCCAGGCCAGGCCTGTTTGTAATCTTAGCGAGGCATCACTTTCCACTGTGGAATGTAACACCCAGGAGATGAAGCAGGGCAGAGGAGGCCAAGAACCTTCGTGGGGTGCTCCTTAGCTCCCTCAAAGACTCTGCAACTGAAGGAAAAAAGAGCTCTTTCTTCCCCATTCTGGTCTGAGTCTGTGGCTGGGGTACAACCAGGGCTAACGTCTCAGGCTGGCTTGGTTAGGTGTCCCCAGAACATCCCCACCTGGAACCATCACACAGACAGACAGACAGCTGCATCATCACCTACTAGAGGAGGCAGGTCTAACTCTCGGGCCGTGTCACAGGAGAACCCCCGTACAATGCTAGAATGAGAGACTGAGGAGAGCCAGGAATGCAGACCTCCACCCCTCCTCGGGCCTGAAATCCACACAGCTGCACGTGCAGACAGACACACACACAGAGGCACGTGCGCACACCCCAGCGCCTGAGTCCCTGCACGTCCCAGGAGCTGAGAGTCCCAGCCCCTTCACTCCCCTCTGATAACTTAGACGGTTCCCGCAGGGCAGTCACGTCGCCTCAAGCTGGCCATGCCAGGCCAGCTGCCAGGGCCCAGCGCGCTCCTGACTTTCTGGGACTTTAGAGGATGTCTTGCTCCTGCAGTTCTACCCTGCTCAGTCTCAGGAGTGGGTGTCTCAGAGATCACTCCGCTGCGGGGTAGAGGAACATCACAGGCTACGTGTAGCAGTAACTCTTGCTAGCATCCCAGAGACACTGGGAACGCAGAAAGATGGAGGGAAACAGAAGCTCTAGGAGGGCCAGCAGGGCTGGGACAGAGGCTGGGGAAGCAAGGAAAAGCAGAGGGTCTGTGCCAGCTTGTGCTTCGGGTTAGAGACATGTGTAGAAGACCTAGCCAAAAGATATTGGGGCTCCCCAAAGGGGAAGAGAGCATGGGGACTTGAGTAAGGAGGGCTGTATGAGTTCAGATCTCTGCACTGCTACTTCGGGGCTGGGGGTCTTGGGGTGAGTTGAGTTGGTAGGGGGTGCTCACTGAGCCAACACACACACACATACTCTGTCATTTGCAAACAGGGGGGTGGGGGAGGGAGGAGGGAAATAGGATGCTCCTGGGTGGTTGGTTCATGCCTAGCAAGCCAGAGCTAACCACTAGGGAATTTGAGGAAGCGCTGTACTTATGAAAGGCCACAGAGGACCTCAGAGCCAGGGGACCTCAGAACCAGGGGACCTCAGAACCAGGAGACCTCAGAGCCAGGGGACCTCAGAGCCAGGGGATCTCAGAGCCAGGGGACCTCAGAGCCAGGGGATCTCAGAGCCAGGGGATCTCAGAGCCATAGGACTTCAGAGCCCTGTCCTATTCATTTTCCTTGCATGGTGTGGCAAGGTGAAGACGGTCTACTACCATGTTGGTATCTTCCCAGACTGCCTTGCAGGCCAAGCCCATAGTGTTCAGAAAAGGGAGTAGGGGCAAGATTCCAGAGAGGAGGGACTTTCTCCATCTCACTCAGAGTGAAGGCAGAGGTGGGTCTCCTGGCCCTGGCCTCTGTGAGACTGTCTGCCCTGCTTTGAAAGGCAGGGCAGGGACAAAGCTCTCTTAAGCCCAAGAGGACAAAGGCCTTGAAGCCACAGCCGCCGACATGACAGGGGAGAGCTTGGGCCCCATTGCCACCAGGGCTCCCACTAAGTCCTTGCCGAGGCCCTGGGAAGCTGTCCTGCTCAGTGCAGAAGTGTCCTCCCTGGCAAACCCACTCTGGCCAGCACTGCTGTCCTGCTAAGTGGCCCAGCTGAGCCCTGGCCTAAGGACACACGCTCTTCCCACTTGAAGCTTTTGCTGCTAATACAGGGTCTTCATTAAGTTGGAGACCCCAGTTCTGACAACATAATCCAACCTATCATGAGTATGTATGAGCCAGCTCTGCCCTTGCAAGCAAGGGACCTCCAAGCAAAGATCCAGGGCACTGAGCACTGTCATGTCACCCTGGGCCGGGGCCGTGTCAAGAGCACGTTCCTGGTGCAGGCTGTACCTTGTCTCTGACACCTGGCATTTAGCAAAAGGGCAGAGACAGCAAGAAGGACCTGTCTGCCATCCACTCCTGAGGAGGCTGCAGGAGGGAGCGGAGTCAGATTTCAAAGTGCCCCAAAAGGACAGAATGACAGCGGATGCTCCTGGGGTCAAAAGGATCTCAGGCAAACGCTGGACTAGGCCACTGAGGAGGCTCCGCAAAGTAGCGAGAGATCCTACCCCAAAGAGAAGAGGGACAGGAAGGAGAATGACAGAGACAAAACTCCAAAGCAGATAAACACTTAACTAAGGCAGGCGCATTGTCAAGAGTCTGAGGCCAGCCTGGGCTACAGAGTGAGTTCCAGGACAGCCAGGGCTACACAGAGAAACCCTGTCTTGAAAAAAAAAGAAAGAAAGAAAGAAAAAAATAAGGTAGAGAGTGAGAAAAGACGCCTCATCCAGGAATGTACTCCTCTGAGTGTGTGTGTATCTGTGTGTGTGTTTGTGAGTGTGAGTCTGAGTGTGTATGTGTGTGTGTGTGTGTACAGAATAAACAAAACCAGGAAGGTAACAGGCCCCACCACCTGAGTCAACTTAACCCTGCACCTCAGACCCTCAAGGGAGTAAGAGCGCCCCCCACCCCCCAGCCCACCCTACCCCACCCCCCACCCCCACCACACACACACACACACCCCCGGCCCTCAGCACAGGTTCAGTCAGTCACAGGAGCATGACTTAAGCCCCCCACAGAGGTCACCTCTCCCTCTGCCCCTCCAAAGCTCTTCCCTCCAGAGGGAAGAAGGGACTATCTTGGGCAGAGTGGAGCTATTCAGTTCAGAGCCCCATTTCGGACTGGAAACGGTAAAGGAACAAGCCTCTAACCAAGAGCAAATGCTGGGAAAAGGAGAGCAAGCCCATCCCTTGTTGCAAGCTCCGCTAGTTATAAGCTGGTCTGCTTCTCCCTTTCAGAGTCCTGACTACAGATAAAACTCTGAAATGTCTGTGGAGTAGTAAGCTGTCTCAGGCACACTTCACAATAATCTAGGGCCAGGGGCTAGGGAAGGAGAGACCAGATTAACCTCAGAACTGGTGTGTCTAAAGCTTTTACTTTTCTCAAAAGGGCCCTTGAAGCCAGGAACATAAGTGCCCCAGAGCCAGCCCTGTCACTGCAGCGTGAGGCTCCGGGCTGGAACAGGCCCCCAGCAGGTGTGGCCCTTGTTCTGGGCCTCACCCTGCACGTGGCCCTGGTTTCTCAAACACCAGCAGCTGCCTGAAACAGGAAATGCCCTCAGCCATGATCCTTCAGAGAAGGCCACTGCTCCAGCCTCCCCCACCAGCTCCTGGCTCCTCACAGTTGTTGCCTCTGCCCCCACAGGCTAACCAGGACTCCACCCACCAGGTGAGCTGAGGAACAAATAAAGCACCGTTTGTTTACTAAGAGCCCTTAAAAGTCACCAGGACCAGGAGAAGGGCCTGCAAGGGTGAGCAGGCCCAAAACACAGGAGCTGGGTTCTGCCCAGGTGTGGGGCACCAGATCAACAGCTACCCCGCTCCACAAAGCCCAAGGCTGGTGACCAGTGTCCTCCTTTACTGTCCAGGGTGGTATCCCTGAGACGCCCCTCCCCTTCAGGTCTTCTAGGTCCTACTCCTGCCCAAGGCTGGAGCCAGAAAACACAAGGGGCCCTGTATGAGACAGACGTAGCCGGAAAGGGAGGGGAAGGATACACAGCGGCAGGAACCTTTATCTCTTTTCTCCTTTTAACTTTATTACATTTGTAATTATTTTGTCTGTATGTGGGAACAGGCATGTTTGTAGAGGGCAATTGGGAGGGTCCTGGGGCTTGAACTCAAGTCTAAGCTAAACCACACTTTAACCATTGAGTGAGTGACCTGTCGGTTAACCCCCATTAATCTTGATCCCAGGGACACAAGAGGGGGTCAGGGAACATCAGAAAGAGATCGATGATGAGAGACCCCCTAAGTAAGTTGGGAGTCTTAGCCTTGCCTGGCCTGGTCTTCCATAATAGGAATAAAAATAGTATCGGCATCTGTGACACACAAGGCTGTGTTCTACCTGCTCTGAAAGAACCTCAAGTCCAGAGGCCGGTGGCAGCCATGTTTCCTATTCAGCACATGATCTCCCCAAAGCAGGGAGGATCCACGACTTCCCCAAAGTCACTCTGCTTGGAGTTTCTGGCAGACTGCACTCAGTGCTCTAATCTTGTTCAACAGCCTGACCTGTTAATTTTGATTCCTAGAGTCTGATGGATGATGTCATGGAGGGGCTCTGCCCCAAGGGTCCGGCTAATGGTGGTACCTGGGACATTCTCACCTAGTCTGCCCAGGGGAGCTCAGCTGTGGCAGCTCCTGAGGGTGTTTTACTGGGACAACTTTGAGACAGTCTTCAAAGGGGCCTTCCCTACTGACACCCAGGTAACTGGTCCTCCCCTCTTTCTGGAGGGCAGGGTGCTAGGAAGCCAGAGACAGTTGTTAAGTCCCCTACAGCTGAAGTTACTGGCAGTTGTGAGTAGCTTGACACGGAGGATGCTGGGAGCAAACTCAGGTCCTTTGGAAGAGAGAGCGCCTAGTGTTCTTAATTACTGAGCCATTTTTCTAGCCCCGTGGAGGTTTGCCAAGACTAGTAGCAAAACACTGGCGAGAGTCCCTTCTACTAGTCCGTAGTGGCCTGGAGAGCGACCCTTTCTCTGCCTGCATCAGGGATCTACGATCTCATTCCCTACCAAGAGGAGGCATTATAAAGGGGCACTGGTTTCACAGTGGGTGTCTCCACTTCCAGGCTGTGCAACCTCAACAAAATATTAACCTCGCTGGGCCTTTGTTTTCTGTTCCAGAGTTGCTACATGGTTCAAAGAAAGTTGGGTACCACACAAGTGTTCAACCTTGTGCTTGCGCTTGCGCACAGTGACAGCAACGCAGCCCACTGGTATTGCCGCTGCTTTGGGTTAGCTCAACCCAGCACTGAGCACCGATGCAGGAGGAATGGCAGCTGGCTTTCTTCTGTCTGCCTCAGCGTTTTGCACAGGGTGTGACACACAGTGGGTGCTCTACATCTTATGCCAGAGCCCCTGAAGTAGATCCTGAACTGAGCATGATTGGCTTTGCGATTTTGAGGGTGCTCTGGAGGAGCCGTGGGCCAGCAGAGCAGGAAAAAAGGACGTTGTGGAGAATGGTTCTGACTGGTCCCGTGGCAATGTTGGTGTGTAAGTTATGTCTCAGGGCTGTCCCCACTCCAAGCAAGGGAGAAGGACCCCAAGGAGACCTCCTGCAGCCCAGCCTGGGAGAGGTGCACTTCCAAGACTGTCCATTATGCGGCAGTAGCTGAGTAGTCTGAAGGGCATTCCTCTGGGAAGGCAAAAGACTACCAAGAATGGATAGAAACACAAAGAGGCGGGCGGAGACCGCTGCCCTCTAGACTGTCAGCTCTACCTCTGAATGCAGAAACTCAGTGTGGCGTCCTGCGTGCTCAAGGAAGAGGATGGAGACGCTAAGAAAAGAGGAGCTCCTGTAACTTAGGCTGAAGAATGCTTGCTGGTTAGAACCAGGAGGCCCATGAAGCAGCCAGTCTCCGCCAGGATTTCACAAGTGCTAGGGCCATTGAGCTTGTCTTAGGAGCCCTTCTGTGTGTCTAACGTGAAGCTAAATCTTCACAAAATCTACTCATTTAACTGTCCTGCATCCCGGTGTAGAGGAGGAGACTGAGGCATGAGTGGGGGACCTGCTTGGCTTAAGGGCAAAGTCGATGGAGGATTAGTCCTCAGAAGATGTAAATTAAAACCACAGTGAGTAGACTGGTATGAACATGCCTTTAATCGCAGTACTTGAGAGACAAAGCCTTGGTGGATCTTTGAGTGCAAAGCCTGCCTGGTCTATATAGCAAGTTTCAGGCCAGGCAGGGATAAATGGTTAAACCCTGTCTCAAAAACAAACAAATAAACATAAAATAAAATAAAGCCTCTGTGAGGAGTGAGAAACATGGCTCAGGGGTTAAAAGCATGCCCTGCCTCTTGCAAGGGACTCGAATTTGATTCCCAGCACCCATATCAGGTGGCTCATAACTCCCCGAGGATCTGGTACCCTCTTCTGGCCTTCCTGGGCACCCACATGTATGTGCATTTATCCATACACAGATATAAAACTAAAAATAAAACAGCTCTAAATGCACATGCATAGAGTGAGATGCCATTCACAATGGCTAGGATAGCTGTAATAAAAACTAAATTTAAAGGAGCCAGGTGTGGTGGGACACACCTTTAATCCCAGCACTTGGGAGGTCAGCCTGGTCTGGCTCCCTTGTACATGAAATGGCCATTACAGGAAATCCCCAGAGACAGATGAAGCCAGAGTACTGCTGGGAGAGGAGCACTAGGGAGGAGATAGAAGCTGACTCCTTAGTGAGGCTTGGAGTGGCGTAGCAATGACATCCACACACCAGCACAGATGTGCGAACCGCCACTCAGTTGTACATTTTGAATATAGTTAAACAAGCCGGGCAGTGGTGCGCATGCCTTTAATCCCAGCACTTGGGAGGCAGAAGCAGGCGGATTTTTGAGTTCGAGGCCAGCCTGGTCTACAGAGTGAGTTCCAGGACAGCTAGGGCTACAGAGAAGCCCTGGGGGGGGGGGGGGAAGGTATTTGTGTGTAAGTGTGAGTATTTTGCCTACATGTATGCATGTGTACCTCAGGTATACCTAGAGACAGTGGAGGCTGGAAGGCAATGTTGTAAACTGCTACTTTGGGTCCTCTGCAAAACCAACCAGTATTTTTTCTTAATTCAATTTACATCCCACTCACTGCCCCTCCTCTCAGTCACCCCCTCCCACAATCCTTCCCCTATCCCCCTCTCATTCCCCTCTGAGAGAATGGATGTCACCACCCCCTGTATCCCCCCACCTCTCCCACTGAGGTCAGACAAGGCAGCCCAGCTAGTAGAACATATCCCACAGTACAGGCAACAGCTTTAGGGATGTTTAGGGGATCCAATTGTTCAGGACCCACATGAAGACTAAGCTGCACATCAGCTACACATGGATGGGGAGGCCTAGGTCCAGCCCATGTATGCGCTTTGGTTGGTGATTCAGACTCTGAGAGCTCCCAAGAGCTTAGTTAACTGACACCGTTGGTCTTCCTGTTCCTATCTCCTTCCGGCCCTCAATCCCTCTTGTTCTTCCATAGAGTCCCCGAGCTCCGTCCACTGTTTGGCTGTGGGTGTCTGCATCTGTCTGAGTCAGCTGCTGGGTGCAGCTTCTCAGAGGACAGCCATGCTAGACTCCTGTCTGCAAAGCAACTGGAGTTCTTAACCATCTGAGGGAGGCAGAAGAGACCAAAAGGTCCGCTGATGCCACACTGTCAAGGAGACGGAGCTCAAGCTGTTTTTACACATTCTTATTTTTATGCCCTGGCCTACTGAAGAAACAAAAGTGTTGGCCTTGCCGCCAGACATTTCCACCATTGCTGTGTGACCTCCAGCAAATCACTACGCATTTCTGGGCCTCAGTTTTCTTCCCAGTCGGCTGAAGTTGCTAAGAGACACCTGTGCCCCAGAAGTGAAGAAATTAACTGTCGAGAAATTCCCTGACCCGCAGGAAAGGCTCAGTGACGATGGGCTTCCTCCCTTCCTCTTCTGTTCACACCCATGCACTTGATGTTTAGCACAAGTGTATCTCAGCTGTGCAAGCCTTCAGAAGAGGCTGTGAGCACAAACTGCTTTGCAGAGGACTCGCCCATGGCAGAGTTCAGAGACAACCAACGACTCTCAGAGGCTACAGTGTTCAGGGACTTCATAAGACTCCAGACCTAGGCAGGAAATACTCAAGGTACGCAGCACCCCTTTCTCCAGCACCACACCAGCTTCAATGCCATTTTTTCTTTATTTGTATGTCTATGTGTGTGTGGTGCGCATGTGCAGTGCATGTTCGCTTGTATGTGAAGCCTAAGTAGCCATTTTGCTTCTGGGACCCGCTGGCTCTGCCTTCCAGGGCGGGAGCTATGGCTTCTATACCCACTCACATTGATGTGGTCCAGCACTCATGACTGCAGGCAAGTTCTTTACCCACGGAGCCATCGAGCCATCTTCCTAGATTTTCTCCAGCCGTCAATACCATTTTCTTTCCTACACTGTATGCATGCAAACATCCCAGCGCACACATCCAACACCTTGGAGCTGGTCTCTGACCCTGCCCTCACCTGTCCTCAGCCCAAATATCAGTGAAGAATGCTAGCAGGTCTCCCTAAGGAATACTGCATCATATTTTGGAGAGAGAGAGAGAGAGAGAGAGAGAGAGAGAGAGAGAGAGAGAGAGAGAGAGAGAGAGAGAAAATGTGAATTGTTATTCAAATAGTGATAATTTTAGCCAAGCCTGATGGGGCAGGTATTCTATAGAAGTAGGTTCCAACAGATGTGCTGGCAAGTAAATGCAAGCAGGTGAAGAAGACTGAATTGAATCTTCCTTTTTCCCATGTCCTTCTGTAGGCCTCCAGCAGAAGGTGTGGCCCAGGTTAAAGTTGTATACCAACATGCCTGGATCTGGGCCTTGCTTTGTCCCAGGCTGACCTTGAACTCAGAGTCTCCTAGGATTAAAGGTGTGTACTACTTGGCTTCTCTGGAAGCTAAGACAAGAAAACCATAAATTCAAGGTCAGTTTTGGAAACTTATCTAAGACGCTGTCTCAAAGCAAAAAACAAAAACTGCCAGGTGTGCTGGCACACGCCTTTAATCCCAGCACTCAGGAGGCAGAAGCAGGCGGATTTCTGTGATTTGGGGCCAGCCTGTTCTACATAGTAAGTTCCAGAACAGCCAGAGCTATGTAGAGAGACCCTGTTTCAATAAATAAATAAGTAAATAAATAAATAATAGCAAAAAGGAGACTAAGTTATGGCTTAGTGACCCTGGGCCTACCTAGCACTTGAAGTCTTAGAGTTAATCCAAGACCACAAATAGTTGTGTGTGTGTGTGTGTGTGTGTTTATGGCTCACTGGGTAAAGAACT
This sequence comes from Mastomys coucha, assembly GCF_008632895.1. NCBI lineage: Eukaryota > Metazoa > Chordata > Mammalia > Rodentia > Muridae > Mastomys > Mastomys coucha. Next base: position 60,347,517 of record NW_022196909.1, on the reverse strand, counting down.
TGCCAACAATCATGAGTGCTGGATCACATCTATGCTGAGTGGGTACAGAAGCCATAGTTCTAGCCCTGGAAAGCACACACCAGCACCACACTCTGCATGTGGAGGAGAGCAGCTTGCAGGAGTTGGTTCTCTTCTTCTACCATAGGATTCAGATCACACTTGCAGCTGGTGCCAAGTCCAACAGGCCTCTTTAGTAGGGAACTGAAAAATCAGTTTCCTAAGGGCTGGGGAGATAGATTAGTGCTGTGCAAGGAGCTAAGGTCTAATCCCAATCCATTTCTCTCTGAACCCCTGAGGCGTCACTAAATCCCACTCAGTCTGGGTCCCTCCAGCCCATGTATCCTGTAGTGGCTATTCCTGATTGTCAACTTGACTATATCTGGAATAAACTACAATCCAGAATTGGAGGGCACACCTGCCCAGATCTTGAGGCTAGAAAACACAAGTTTCTGACTGACCTGGCCTGCAGGTCACGTTATTCGGGGGAACGAGGAGGGTCACAACCTGTGAGTAAAGAATGGGCGAGAGAGACGACAGGACTCAAGGAAGCATTGCTTGTCAAGAGCCATTTACTTGGTTGAGGAGAGCATATTTAAAGCAAAAATCTTGGAGGGATGGGGAGAGGAAGGAGGGAGAAGGAAGTTTACAAAATCTTCTGGGGTTGAGCTCCGGGGTGACAGGTGAGGAGGGGGTGGATGACAGGTGGGGAGGGGGTGGATTTCCGTGAATGTTCTTTTCCCAGGGCCAAGCCAGATCCTCGTGATTGTCAGGCAGGATGTTAATCTCAGGGTTCTCAATTAGTTGGGGCAGGATGTTTATCTCAGGGCTCTCATGGTTCCCAACATCTCCCCCTTGTCTGTGTAATAAGATCAATTGGACCATCACAATGAAGTGCCCTGGAAGGAGGCTTCTCCTAGCCTCATGGAACTGAGCCTACTAGATCGTTGGGCTTCCCATTCACAGCTGACCATTGTTGGGGAGTTGGACTACAGACTGTAAGTCATCACAATAAATTCCCTTAATATAGAGAGACTACGCATAGGTTCTGTGACTCTAGAGAACCCTGACTAATACAGAAGTTGATACCAGAAGTGGGGTTCTAGAGGCACAAAAGTATAAGGATGAATCTTTTATGAATCTAGAATTGGCTTAATAATTTGCCAGCACCTCCTAATTCACCAACACCTTCAACTACTGAAACCTCTCTAGATTCTCTCCTGGAAGTTCAGAGAATATTGAAGGCCCATGGTGGAAACTATATTTCAAACTTAAAGAAACTAATGCCTTTGATTATCTTGATCCATCAATTGTAACTGGCAATGAATTAGGTAACCCAGTATACAGACACTTCTACAATTTTGGGGAAAAAAGGAAAATGATTTTATTGGTTTGTTGCTCTTAGTATCTCTGAACCACACTTTTTTTTTTAAGATTTATTTATTTTTTATTTTTTTTATGTGTATGAGTTCACTGTAGCTGTACAGATGGCCGTGAGTCATCATGTGTGTGGCTGCTGGGAATTGAACTCAGGACCTCTGCTAGCCCTGCTTGCTCCAGTGTAATTCACTGTAGTTGTCTTCAGACGCACCAGAAGAGGGCGTCAGGTCTCATTACGGATGGTTGTGAGCCACTATGTGGTTGCTGGGATCCGAACTCAGGACCTTTGGAAGAGCTCTTACCCACTGAGCCATCTCTCCAGCCCTGAACCACACTTTTAATCCCAGTGTTTAGGAGACAGGCATGCATGTTCTGAGTTCAAAGTTAATCTACAGAGCAAGTTCCAAGATAACCAAGCTTAAGCAGAAAATAAATTCATTGAAAATAGAGAAAGTTGGTGATAATATAATAGAACAAGGTGGGCATGTTTCAACCCCAGCAAGCAGCAGAACTCAGCAACTTCGGCCATGTGTCTCTGGCTTTATAGTCAAGAAAAGGAGAGTACTGGGACTATTGACGCTGTTTAGCTGGAGCTAAGAAATTAGTGATGATTAAGAAGAGACCAACATCACTGAGGTGAAATCTTCTGGGAAGCATTTTCTGAGAGCACAGAGGCTGTGTTCCAGAGATAGCCCAGGTTGTACCTCATACTGCAGCTGAACTTGGTAAGTGGAAAAATCACCCAGGTGGTACTGGTTTTGAAGGCATGAAGGGGTCATGGAGAGCAGCAGAGGCTCGGCACTGTGAGAGGACATGGAAGTCCATTGGTGAAGGTGCAGCCTCAGTTGCAGTTGATAGCCCAGGACTGAAGTGGTCATTCAAAGGAGCTGAGGCTTGGCACCATGAAGAGAGCCTATGAGAGGCTATTGGTGAAGCCTAGGTGCAGCAGAAGACCCCAGCATATTGGAGATGCCAGTTCCATGGGATGATCACCAAGAAAAGCAGGGACAATAGAGTGGATCAACCTGAGCTTAAGAGTGCTACAAAAAGCAGAACTGGAGAAGTGACACCAGCCCTTTGGAGGAGTCCAGAAGATCATGTGTAGATCCCAGACTTTGGAACAAGAAACTGTAAATTGAAGTTGCCTTGGAGACCCCAAGATTTTCAAGAAGCCAGAGCCATGGGCTATCTTCTGAGAAAAGCTGCTAACAAGGAGTGCAACCAGCCTAAAAGAAAGAAGTTTGTTGCAGTCAACACAGATGAAAAAGGAGTTGGAGATCTGAAGAGTGCTTTGACATCAGCCATGGAGATCCGGAGTTTGGAGTTTGCCCAGCTGGTTTCCTGTCTTGCTTTGGGATTACAGTTAACTCATTGGATGAATCTCAGAAGAGACTTTGAGCTTTGGACTTTTAACATTGTTGAGACTGCTATAGACCATGGGGCTTTAGAAGTTGGACTAAATGCATTTTCTATTATGCTATGCTTAGGTATGGCCAATATAAACTCATGTGTTCGAACAAGCCTATTGAGGGCCAGAGAGTGGAATGTGATGGTTTGAATAGTGGCCCAGGGAGTGACATTATTAGGAAAGTGTAGCTTTGTTGGAGTAGGTGTATCACTGTGGGTGTGGGCTTCAAGACCCTAGTCCTAGCTGCCTAGAAGCCAGGCAGCTTCTCCTGTTTGCCTTTGGATGAAGATGTAGAACTCTCAGCTCCTGCTACACCATGCCTGCCTGGACATTGCCATGCTCCTGTCTGGATGATAATGGACTGAACCTCTGAACCTGTATGCCAGCCCCAATTAAACGTCTTTATAAGAGTTGCTTTTGAGCTGGGCAGTGGTGGCACACGCCTTTAATCCCAGCACTTGGGAGGCAGAGGCAGGTGAATTTCTGAGTTCGAGGCCAGCCTGATCTACAGAGTGAGTTCCAGGACAGCCAGGGCTACTTAGAAAAACCCTGTCTCAAAAAACAAAACAAAACAAACAAAAAAGAGTTGCCTTTGTTGTGGTGTTTGTTCACAGCAGTAAACCCTAACTGAGACACAGCCCCTGCAAGAGACTATGGATCCCACTGTGCCCATCTGGCCCTTTCCAGACTCTAGGCTTTAACAAGATCATTCTAGATCAGTAGATTTTGAAAGCATGGTCAAGGCCTCAGGCTCTCCTTAAAATCCTGTCCTCATGAAGCTGGAGATAGGTGACTGACTCATGGTGGATAGGTGTCACATAAAGATGAGGACCAGAGTTTGAATCTCCTGAAAACTCATGTAAGGACTTGGCAGCCTGTGTGCAATTCCAGTCCTGGGAGACAGAAGAAGGGACTTGATCCCCAGAGCTGTTTAGCAAGACTAGCCAAATCAGAGAGCTCTGGATTTGATTAAGAGAGAGTGCTTCAGAGAGAGAGAGAGAGAGAGAGAGAGAGACTGTTTCAAAGAATATGGGTGACTGAGGCTGGTTTTCAACATCAACCTTGGGTTTCCACATGCATGTGGGTTCACACACATAACACATGGGATAGAGGCTTCAAGACCACCATTAGCCAGTCCTAGGGCTTAATGCCAAGAATATAAGCAGGAACGTGGAGACAGAGCCCCTGTGCAATGGAGCTTATAGAAATAGGCCAACCCAGAGGAGAGAGAAAGATCAGCCCTACAGAGTCCATTCACTTCCCAAGAGCCCCTGCCTGCTTTATGAGTAGCAACTGAGCTAAGAGGTAGACCAGTTGCCCTGAGGATAAGTCCTAGAGGCTATTAAACAGAACAAGGGACCTAGCAGAACCAGTCAGAAGTGACCCTGAAAAAGAGCTGGAGGATCTCAGAAAAGAGCAGTATAAAAGCCAAGAAGCCAGGAGATGTCAGGAAGCCATGTGGCTGGAGCATCGGGGCAGGAGGAATGGGGAAAGAGCCTGGGCTGGCCCTGCAGGCTATGGAAGGATTCAGGTGCATAATGTGGGCTTTATCCCAGTTACCAGGGTGGGAAATGAGGCGCAGCAAATCATTTATGATACAGGTGTCAAGTCACCCAAGTGACCGAGCCAAGATTCTTCCAGGTTGTGTCACTCCATGTACAGATCAAGAGCTGGGCTGGCTGCTCCAACGTGAAGTAGACCAGGGAAGTTACTTGTGACAAGTGTTTCTCTTTCTTTACTTCTGTATGGATAATGCATGGTGGCAGAGGACAAAACTCAAGTCATCGGCCTTGGCAGATTACCCTCATGGTGGCTTGGCCCCTGTAGACTCGTGCATTAGAATGCTTGGCTCATGGGAGGTGTGGCCTTGGAGGAGGTGTGGCCTTGTTGTTGGAGTAGCTGTGTGGTTGGGCCTTAAGGTCTCCTAGTGCTCAAACTTCACCTAGTTTGAGACAGTCTCCTCCTGGCCGCCTTCTGACCAAGATACAGAACTCCAGCTCCTCCAGCACTATGTCTACCTGGACGCTGTCGTGCTTCTCCCTGTAACGATAATGGACTGAACCTCTGAAACTGCAAGCCAGCCCCAATTAAAAGCCAGCCTTTATAAGAGTTGCCTGGGTCATGGTGTCTCTTCACAGCAATAAAATCCTAAGACACCCACTGACCAGCCTGGTCTACAGAGTGAGTTCCAGGACAGCCAGGGCTATACAGGGCTATACCCTGTCTCAAAAAAAAAAAAAAAAAA
>NW_022196909.1:60324819-60342477 GCF_008632895.1 Mastomys coucha | reverse complement strand
AAAAAAAAAAAAAGACACCCACTGAGCTATCTCTCTGTCTGACCCCATTAGTTATTTCGGGGCCTAGCATCTTCATGTATCTCAGGCTGGCTCCAAACTTGCTAGATAGGCAAGGATGACCCTGAACTTGTCATCTTTCTGCCTCCATCTCCTGGGTGCTGGGATTCCAGGTGTGCACCCACATCTGGTTTATGCAGTGCTGACGATGGAACCAGGAGCTTTGTGCATGCTGAATAAGTCCTCCGCTGACAACATGGAATCCTCAGCCCCTAACAACAACGGGTACAATGACAGGAGCCCGGGGGATTGCTACTTTTCAAGGAAGCCTCATTTGTATAGGAGCCAACAAGAACCAAGCCTGAAGAACTAGGGGGCCTGGCCTGGTGGAAAAGTGAGAGGGAGGGAAAGCTCAGGAAGTCAGCAGGACCATCCCTTGTGAGCAAAGATCATAGGGAACATGTATGGTCTGGGAGCTGGGGGATGATAGAGCTGGGGGATGATAGAGCTGGGGGTGGTAGAGCTGGGGGATGATAGAGCTGCTGAGAATAGATGTCTGGAAGACACAGGTTTAAGGAACTCTGATCAGAGGCCCTGGATCTGAATTACCTCTGGGAGCAGCAGGAAGCCAAGGAACCTAAACAGGTTAAGATAGTCTGTGCTGGAGAAGGGGAGGAGGTAACTGGTCGGGGGAACGGGTCTATAAAGGTAGGACTAGGAGGAGAGGAGGGACGGGCTCCATCAAAAGTGAATACATAAATAAATAAGTTAGGGCCATCATACACACACACAGAGTATAATTTAAAAAAAAAGATTTATTTATTATTATATGTAAGTATATGTAAGTAGTTATCTTCAGACACACCAGAAGAGAGCGTCAGATCTCATTACGGATGGTTGTGCACCACCATGTGGTTGCTGGGATTTGAATTCAGGACCTCTGGAAGAGCAGTCAGTGCTCGTAACCACTGAGCCATCTCTCCAGCCCATAATTTATTTTATTTTATTTTATTTTATTTTTAGGGAAGAAGTCTCAGGTGCAGGAGTCTGGTTGGGGACAAGAAAAGGAGGCTATAGTAGGTGAGGGGACAGATTTGGGGCAAAGAGATGTCTTACTTAGGATTCCTGCTAAGATTGTCATTGCTGTGATGAAACACCAGGACCAAAAGCAAGTTGGAGGTGAAAGGGTTTATTTGGCTCCCACTTCCACATCCTAGTCCATCACTGAAGGAAGTCAGGACAGGAACTCAAGCAGAGCAGGATCCAAGAGGCAGGAGCTGATACAGAGGCCATGGTGGAGTGCAGCTTACTGGCTTACTCCTCATGGCTGGCTCAGCCTGCTTTCTTATAGAACCCAGGACTACCAGCCCAGGGATGGCACCACCCACAACAGGCTGGGCCCTCCCCCATCAGTCTAAGGTACCCAGGACTCTTCCATTAGATCACACTGTTTTGTCCACCCTAACCCTAACCAGCCATGGATGAGTTTGAACCTCAGAATCTCCTGTCTCTATCTCTTAATTTCTGGAATCACAGGCATGCCCCCACGATATTGGGTTTATGGGGTAGAGGGCTTCTAACCCAGGACCTCATGCATGCTAGGCAAGCACTCTGCCAGGTGAGCTACATCAAGTGTGCATTACTTTACACCATCCCAATAAGACAGGTACTGCAGTGTTCCAGGAAGGAAACTGAGACAAGACAGGCTTATCCGCTTTGGTCCCTGGTGCTCTGGTATCGGGATCCATGGTTGTCCTCAGCGTTATATCCAGGGTTACACTCCAGTGCCTTCTCCCTCCTCTTTCTCCTATGAAGATGCTGCCAGATGTTTTGTTTGCCTGCCAGAAATGGAGAGCTGCAAGTGGAGATTCTGTACGAGTCCCAGCTTCCGCTCCCTCCGGGCCAGTGCCAGATGCCAAAGCGGGCTTCAGCTGGAATAGGCTGCGATCAGGCCAGCCTGTGGAACCGTCCCAGACGCTGCACAAGAGGCAGCGATTACCCTGTTCCTAGCCGACCCACTCCTGCAGCCGGTTCTGACTCTCTGGCTCTCTGCATTTCTACAGGGAAAACAGGACGGGATTGGCGGTGCAGGGGAGTGGGGAGGGAGCGCACAGCCACTATGGGCACTCAGGGTGCCTTACTTCAGCTCCAGGACCCGCTTGCTGGTAGCCTTCACATCCAGTAGAGGGCGGAATGTGCACAGAAAGTTGGCTACCAGCTCGCCCTCGCCTCCCACCTTGGAGGGGACTGAAGGTAGTAAACCAGTTTGTCTTTATTTTATCTCAATTCCTCACCCCCACCCACAACAACCACATATATGTTCCTGTAAGCCAAGTACATGCATTTTTTAAATCCTTAGTACTTTGTTTGTAAAGACAGGGTTTCGCTATATTTACAATATAATTATTAGCCAGAGAGTCAGAACCTGATTAATCTGGAACTCACTATGCAGATCAAGCTGGACAAAAACTCACAGATTGACCTGCCTTGGCCTGTGCCTCAGCCTTCTAGGTGTTGCTGGACTAAAGCATAGGCTACTACACCTGTTCCTCATTCTTAGTATCTGTGATGGCACATGTTCTCCACTGGGCAAAATCTAGAACTACCTGGAAGATGGGCCTCTAATTAAGTTAACTGCAGCAGGCAGACCAATCTCAGCTGTGGGCGGACTCATCCCCTAGGCAGAGGATTATGACATGTGTAATGGAGGGAAATGAGCAGAGCAGAAGCTCCCGTTCACTGCACTCAGCTTCTTTACTGTGCATGCCTTGAACAAAGAGCTAAAATAAACTTCTTTCTTTATTAAATTGCTTTTGTCAGAGTATTTTATCACATCAACAGGAAAAGAAACTAAGACAGGACATTTACAGTTCTTACTTTTCCCGCTCTTATTTTTAAGGTTTATTCATATTGCCAAGAGTATATTTAGTCCCTGGTGGGCACCTCACATTTATACATGATCTCAAACAGATACCCAGGCATCCTCCATCACCAGCTAACAACCTAACCCTGAGCATACACACACACACACACACATGCACGCATGTGTTTCCCCATTGTTCAGTTTGAATAAGACAAAGAACTCCTGGGTTGCAGGACATTCATCAATGTTAACTACAGAGGATGGCCAATGTTTTTTATACTTACCTGATTCTTGAAGGGTCCCTTGGTCTCCCCAGGTGGCCCTTGCTGGCACTCTTTCTTGCCCTAGCCCGAATCCTCTTGGCTTAACTTAGTGAGATGCAGAGCCCTGGCCCTGCAGCCTCTGTGAAGACCCTCTTACATATATAAAACATTCCTGCTCTCTTTTGGGCTTACTGGTACCAGCAGTTGAGTATTCACCAAAGCAGTGTGTCCCAGTGAACACCACCGGTCTCCGAAGGATGCTTATCCCACCACAAAACCCAGTGGGCCCTTTCCTCATCTACAGCGCTATCCCAGCTTTCTGAATTTCCCCATGGCTCTTCCTCAGACAGCCCGCTTTTCAAGGATCTGTGCTTCCCAGTTCTGTCTGGAGACAGACTAAATAGACTCTCTGAATCCCACAGTGTACCATGGAAGTAAATAGCATCCGCTCCTGGCTTCTGCCAACAGGGTCCGTCTCTAACTTACCCAGCTAAGCTTCCTGCAGAAGTCCTTGGCAAGAACCAGACACAGTCTCAAAGCTCTTAACCTAACTGTCACCCAATGAAAGCCCAAATGTTTTGGGGGTGAAAGCGAAAAGAGAAACAGTGGGTGTGGTAGATTAAACACCTAGACCTTTGCTCTGGCTGGCCTGGTCACCAGGGCCCTTGAAGATCATCCTTGCTGGCTCTATCTCACAAATGAGTGGGCATCGACTCCGGGAGTTAAAGGACATGCCTAGGGTTGCTGGCAGGTCATTGTCAAGGTCAGGACTGGAACCCAGGCTTGTCGGGGAGGAAAGTAGTCTTCCATGGTGCACCATTTCCTACAGAATCCTGTCCTCCCGCTCCCTCAACACTCCCCAAACCCCGTGTAAACATTGCGTTTTAAAAATTGGTTGTAAGTTCATAAATAATACAGGGATACATTTTCCTTCTTAAAAAATTAAAGTACTCAGGGGCCTGAAAGATGGCTCAGCAGTTAAGAGCACTTATTGCTTTTGCAGAGGACCCAAGTTCAATTCCCAGCAACCACATGGAAACTCTAAGCTGCTTATAGTTCCAGTTCCAAGGAACCCGAGGCCCTCTTCTGGCCTCCAGGGCCACCAGGCATATCCATGATGCACAGACACACATGAAGGCACTCACACATACACATGAGAAATGAAAAATAAATCTGCTAGGTGGTGGTGGCTCACACTTTTAGTCCCAGCACTTGGGAGGCAGATTTCTGTGAGTTCAAGGCCAGCCTGGTCTACAGAGTGAGTCCCAAGACAGCCAGGGCTACACAGAGAAACCCTGTCTGGAAAAACAAGATAGATCGATAGATAGATAGATAGATAGATAGATAGATAGATAGATAGATAGATAGATAGATAGATGGAAGATATGAGTGAGTGAGTAAGTGAGTAGTAAGTGAGTGAGAGAGAGAGAGAGAGAGAGAGAGAGAGAGAGAGAGAGAGAGAGAGAGAGAGAGAACAAGAGGAGGCCAGGCATGGTGGTATACACCTTTGATCCAAGCACTCACAAAACAAAAGCATGCAGATTTCTATAAGGCCAACCTTGTCTACAGAGTGAGTTCCAGGATAGCCAGAGCCCAATAGTAAGACCCTGTCTCCAAAAAACAAACAAACAAACAAACAAAAAACCCCACAAGATTTACTAGAACATGGTGGTGTGCTCCCCACACTCAGGATGCAGAGGCAGGTACATCTCTGTGACCTGGAGGTCACATTGGTCCATATGGTGACTTCTAAGGCTATAGTAAGATCTTTTAAAATTAAAATAAATAAAGGCTGGAGTGATGGCTCAGTGGCTAAGAGCATTGGCTGCTCTTAAAGAGGACCTGGGTCCCATTCCCATCACCCACATGGCAGCTCACAACCGTTTGTAGCTTTACATCCAAGGGACTTGGCACCTTCACACAGCTGTACATGTAGGCAAAAAATAAATAAATCATCAAAACTTTTTAATTAAAAAAAAGGGGGGCTGGGCAGTGGTGGCACATGCCTTTAATCCCAGCACTTGGGAGGTGGATTTCTGAGTTCGAGGCCAGCCTAGTCTACAGAGTGAGTTCCAGGACAGCCAGGGCTACACAGAAACCCTGTCTCAAAAAAAAAAAAAAAAAAGGACTAGGGCTGTGACTCCAGCAGAACACTCATCCAACCTGATCCAACCTGTGCAAGACCCCATGTCTCATCTCTAGAATCACACAAAGCCGACATGGACAATGCTATTGATAGCACTATCTTACCTAAGAGCAGGCCCTCCTCGCCCTATGGAGTTCCTGCTAGCAGTTTGGGAGCCACGGTGCTGTACTTTTTATGTGCATACACACGAGCTTTTCTTTCTTTTTTTTTTTTTATTTATTTTTATTTAATGTATGTGAGTACACTGTATCTGTTCAGATATGAGCCTTCATGTGGTTGTTGGGAGTTGAATTTTTTAGAACCTCTGCTCTCTCTGGTCAACCAGGCTCACTCCAGTCGGCCCTGCTCCCTCAGGTCAGCCCTGCTCGCTCAGTCCCTGATTGCTCCAGCCCAAAGATTTATTTATTATTATACATAAATATACTGTAGCTGACTTCAGATACATCAGAAGAGTGTGTCAGATCTCATTATGGGTGGTTGTCAGCCACCATGTGGTTGCTGGGGTTTGAACTCAGGACCTTTGCTTCCAAAGAAGAGCAGTCAGTGCTCTTAACCACTGAGCCATCTCGCCAGCCCCACACGAGCTTTTCTATAGCTCTGAGAATTAAGTAACACTGTTGAGTGAACTCACTTTGCTCTATTCTATGTAGCTCATGTGTAAGTGATGTGTTCATTCTATGTAGCTCATGTGTAAGTGATGTGTTCATTCTATGTAGCTCATGTGTAAGTGATGGGTTCATTCTATGTAGCTAGTGTGTAAGTAATGTGTTCATTCTATGTAGCTAGTGTGTAAGTAATGTGTTCATTCTATGTAGCTCATGTGTAAGTAATGTGTTCACTCTATGTAGCTAATGTGTAAGTGATATGTTCATTCTATGTAGCTAGTGTGTAAGTAATGTGTTCATTCTATGTAGCTAGTGTGTAAGTAACGTGTTCATTCTATATAGGTAATTCTCCTCAGCCGAATGTCTTGGAATTTATGTCTGTTTATGCTTGCACCATCCTTTCTCAGAACTACCTCAAAGTACTCCATGGGACAAGAGGATCTGACCTATTTCCTAGTCTCTTATTGATGGCCTTGGAGTCCATTCCTAATTCTTACTATTAAAAATAGGGCAGAGAGAGAGAGAGAGAATAAACACAAAGGAGGTGTGGGTATCTGGGAGGAGTTGGAGGAAGGAAAAAAAAGTATTACCAAAATATATTGTATGAAAAAAATTTAGGATGGGCAGTGGCTATGTATACCTTTAATCTCTTCACTTGGAAGGCTGAGGCAGGTGAATCTCTGATTCTGAGGTCAGCCTGGTCTACAAAACAAGTCCCAGGACAGCCAGGTCTACAAAGAAACCCCATCTCAAAAAAAAAAAAAAAAAAAAAAAAAAAAAAAAAGAAAGTTTAACTTGTTTTAAATGGAGATGTTTTGGGCTTTTGTTTTGTTTTGTTTTGTTTTTGTCTTTGTTTTGGTAGAGATGTTTTAAATTTTTAATGTTTAAATGTTTTAAATGAAGGTGGGTCTGGTGGTATACACCTGCAGTCCCAACAATCACGAGATGGAGGCAGGGATTCATAAGCTCCAGGCCAGCCTGGCTACACACCAAGACCATACTTTAAAAAAAAAAAAAAAAGATGGTGGCTGGGACAAACACCTATGCAGGCTCCTGTGTTCGGTGATGTATGTTCTAAGCTCCTCCCATCAACCTTTGATGCTGACAGGCACCTCTCATGGTTGTTTTCTTTCTTTCTTTTTTTTAAATATTTATTTATTTATTATATGTAAGTACACTGTAGCTGTCTTCAGACACCCCAGAAGAAGGGGTCAGATCTCATTGCAGATGGTTGTGAGCCACCATGCAGTTGCTGGGATTTGAACTCATGACCTTCAGAAGAGCAGTCGGCACTTTTAACCACTGAGCCATCTCTCCAGCCCTCATGGTTGTTTTCTACTTGGGATCCTTGGGAGGCCTAGGGGTGGGGATTCAACCCCTGACATCACACCTAAAGTTACATGTGTGTTCTGCACACATTAATTGTGTTGGGGAAAGTGCCTATAACCATCCCAGGTTTCAAGCTCTTGGTGGCCTTGTGAGAGCCAAGAGAAAGGACCTGTCCTGGCTTTATCCCTCCATGTTCCAGCTAGCCCATGGTACATGCTCAAGGAGACAGCCAAAGAATGGCACTTCCATCTCCAACTTTGCAGTATGGAGGGGACTAAGGGGACCAGACCTAGGCCAAAGCCTGGCTCCACTCTTCCAGGGAAACCTTTGAGCAACCAATTAACACTGGGGCCTTTGTTTCCATGAGATAACATGGGGCTGTTGTAGAGAGCTGTCAAACCTGGTGCTGATTCCTGCATGGACCTGGACTGTCTGCATCACCTCCGCTCAAGGGCTGTAAAGCGACTGTTTCAAGGGCAGGGACCAAGGCTTGCCCACCTTCAGCTCTGAACCCAAATTTGTCATGGACAAATTAGGAGCAGTGAGGCCAAGTATTGCTGACACATATCTGTAACCCCAGCACTTAGGAGGTGAGGCAGGAGGATCAGGAGTTCAAGGCCATCCTAGGATATCTGAGACCCTGTCTCAAAAAATTCAAGGTGGGGACGTAGCTCAGTTGGGAAGCTGGGGTTGGCTCCCTGGCATTTATACATCTGGAGTGCTGGTGCACATCTGTAATCCTGGTGGTTAGCAAGTGGAAGCAGAAAGGTCAGAGTTCCATTTTTGGCTATATGAGCTCCAGACCAGCCTGAACTACGAGACTCTGTCTAAGAAATAGAAAAGGGAGAGAGAGAGAGACAGAGACACAGAGAGACAAAGAAATCAGACAGAAAGACTTAGGTCCAGGTGATGATGGCCCATGCCTTTAATCCCAGCACTATGTGTCTGGGTCGGGGAGTGGGCAGAGGCAGGCAGATTTCTGAGTTCAAGGCCAGCCTGGTCTACAGAGCAAGTTCCAGGACAGCCAGGGCTATACAGAGAAACCCTGTCTCAAAAACAAACAACAACAGCAATAAATAAATTTTTAAAAAAAGAATAGGAAAGAAAAAAAGACTTAGGAATAATAACACCAAGCAAACTATTGACCTGGGTCTGAGCCACAACATTGTGTGGCTGCAGGGCCACCCTGGGCCTGGAAAGGCCTTTAGGAACAGGTCGGACTGAAGCAGTGTGTGTGGGTACCACATGTATAAACAAGGGGATGGTCAGAGTCTACACTGTAATTGTGTGTGCTGGTGTGTGGGGTGTGTGTGTGTGAGTGTGTGTGTGTGTGTGTGTAGTGTGATGTGTCTGTGTGTATTCGCATGGTGTGTGTGTGTGTGGTATGGTGCGTGGGGTGTGTGTGTGTGGTGTGGTGCGTGGGGTGTGTGTGTGTCTGTGTGTGGTGTGGTGATTGGGGGGTGTGTGTGTGGTGTGTGTGTGTGTGGTGTGTGGTATGGTATGTATGTGTGTAGGGTGTGTGTGTGTGTGTATGTGTGTGTGTGTGTGGTGTGTGGTGTGTGTGTGTGTGTGTGTGTGTGTGTGTGTGGTGTGTAGTATGTGTATGAATGGGTGTATGTGTGTGTATACACCAAAGGCAGACATCAAGGAGCAGAGAGACCAGAGAAATAGCACTCTCTTCCCAAATGGAGTATTTCCAGGCTGGCGGGCAAATGTTTGGTCAGTGCTACATGCCCACCCTGCCAGTCCTGGGGGAGCCCACAGGGGGACAAAACCAAGATACCTGCACTCAAGTAGGAGCCACAAACACTGGGTGTTTGTGTTAAGTACCAAAGACACCAAAAGGCATACTCCCTGCTCTTTTGAGTCAGGCAGGCAGTTCAGTGTAAACCCATGTGTAGCACCCATGGACAGAGTGTTTAAGACCCAGAAAACCCTGGCTGGAGATGTAGTTCAGTTGCTAGGGGGCTTGATTAGAATACACAAAACCCTGTATCAGAGCTCCAGCATCGCAAAAACCAAGCATGGTATGAACACCACAAAAGAGGTAGAGACAGGGGACTGTTCAAGAGCATCATTGTACAAAGAATGAGTTCAAGGCCAGCCTAGGATATGACTCTGTCCCTGGTACTGAATACTCTAAGGTACCCTATATCATACCCCGGATGCCCCCAGCCTCCTCCTTTTCTATTCTGTCCCTGCACACATGGCCAGAGTCCAGCTGAACCAAATCTTCCTTGGGTGGATAGAAAATTCACAGGAGCCTGCCTCTGCCTCTCCTCTTGCGGCAGCTGGTCCTCGTCTCTGCCATGCCACATTCCGCTTGTACAGCCTCAGCATCCTCCTCTTCCTCCCACAAACCTCTTCTCCAAACATGTATGGGTGTTTCACATGCATGTATGTCTGTGTACCACTTGATGCCTGGTGCCCATGAGAGGCCAGAAGAGGGCACTGGATTCCCTAGAACTGGAGTTGCAGACAGTTGTGAGCCACTGTATCACTGAGAATCAAACTTGTATCCTCTCGGGGAGCAGCCAGTGCTCTTGACTGCTGAACCACCTCTCCATCCCCCTGGTTTTTGTTTTGGTTCTTGTTTTTAAAATAGGGTCTTGCTATGCAGCCCAGTCTAGCCTTGAGTTTACTGTGTAGTCCAAGTTGGCCTCAAATTTATTTCAATCCTCCTGTGCTCTGGAATTATAGATATGCCCAGTATGAGGCCCCCATAGACTCATACGTTTAAATAATTGGCTATAGGGAATGGCACTATTAGGAGTTATGGCCTTGGGCTGGCAAGATGGCTCAGCGGGTAAGAGCACTGACTGCTCTTCTGAAGGTCCTGAGTTCAAATTCCAGCAACCACATGGTGGCTCACAACCACCCATAATGAGATCTGACGCCTTCTTCTGGTATGTCTGAAGACAGCAACGGTGTACTTATTTATAATAATAAATAAATCTTTGGGCTTGAGCGAGCGGGGCCGACGGGTGCAAGTGGGGTTGACCGGAGCGAGCAGAGGTCCTAAATTCAGTTCCCAACAACCACATGAAGGCTCACAACCATCTGTACAGCTATAGTGTACTCAAATACATGAAATAAAAAAAATAAATCTTTAAAAAAAAAAAAGGAGGTATGGCCTTATTGGAGTGGGCCTTGTTGGATGAAGTGTGTCACTGGTGCCCACCTCACCAGGGATGGGAGGGGCGTCTTAAGGTCTTCTATGGTCAAGCTATGTTCACTGAAGTGCAAGTCAGAACTCTCAGCTCCATGTCTGCTTTCGTGCTGCCATGCTTCCCGCCAGGACGATAACAGACTAAACCTCTAAAGCTGTAAGCCAGCCCCAATTGAATGCCGTCCTCGCTGTGAGTCCACCTGCCTCCCCAGCGCAGAAGAGGGCGCCCTTTCACCTTCCCATGCTCCCCTGCATCTCCGTCTTTGTGGAGTCTCCCTTCCTCCAGCTTCTCCCTCCACTACAGAATGGCCACACTGCAGAGTGCTAAGCAGCCCAGCCCTTCCATGTTTCAGCCTGGCATCTTATACGTGTCGTCCCACCTCCAGAGCTTTGACTCTGATCTCTGTAGCACAGCGATGTGGACAGAGCCTGCGTTGGGAGGACTCCTGGGAAAACAGAAGGCTATGGATGGAGTACACAGGTAGGGACCTTTGCCAAACGTGAAGAGTGGGGCTGCGACCTTCGGCAACACCGGGGTCTCAGAGGACAAAGAACCACTCTTCAGCGATCAGAGGTAACAGGACAGTTTGTGGTCCCCATCGAAGCATCCTCCTGAGCTGGCAAGGTGGCTCGGCCGGTTAAAGGACATGCCATATAAGCCTTGAGCTGGATCCCCGGAACCCACAGTGGGAGGGGAGAACTGAATCTGGAACGTTCTCCTTTGGCCTCCATTCGTGCACCATGGTACACACATTAAAAATAATTATGATAATAATAATTTTAAAGCATCCCCCAGTCTGAGTCAGATAAGGCCTTGAGTCTGCCCTCTCACCTTAGCCCTCCTCAGACCGCTGTGGAAAGCATCCCTGACCCCATCTTCTTCCCACAATACCTCAGGAAGTCTTGACCCCAGCACTCTCACCTGTGGCCTCTGTGGTCCTTTCTCCGTCCCTCTGCAGGAGCCACTGTGTCTGAGGAAGTGAGGTGGCCCACTTCCTCTTTTTTTTTTTTTTTTTTTGAGACAGGGTTTCTCTGTATAGCCCTGGCTGTCCTGGAACTCACTCTGTAGCCCAGGCTGGCCTTGAACTCAGAAATCCGCCTGCCTCTGCCTCCCAAGTGCTGGGATTAAAGGCATGTGCCACCACCTCCCGGCTTTTCTGTTTTTTGTTTTGTTTTGTTTTTTAATGATTTGTTTATTTTAATTACGTGTGTCTATGTGTGTGAGGGTGTTGGATCCCCTGAAAGCAGAGGTACAGGCAGTTGTGAGCTGACATGTGGGTGGTAGGAATTGAACCCAGGTCCTCTGGAAGAGCAGCCAATGCTCTTAACCTTTAATCTGTCTCTCCGGCTCCTGCCCACTTCCTCTTAGAGTCTTACCTCCCACCTCCAGGACTCTACTTCCTCATCCCTGTCCTCCTTCCACATTGGTCCACCCTGATGCTCACCCAGCTCCTTCTCTGCCACTCATGTCTGCTCTTGGTTCACTGTGCCTCTCTTTCCCTGCCACAGGCACTCCTGATGCTGCTGAAATCTCTCACTCAGATCTCCCAGGCCCTGAGCCAAGTAGATCTCACTGTCTCTGAACATTCTTAAACCGATATCAGACATTACTCCCTTCCTCCATCTCCAATCCCAGGATGCTGGACTCCGTGGGGAATCTGTCCGTAACCCCAAGCAAGACCCAGTGTGGATCCTCACCCACTCCTACCCCTGTCTGTCTGTCTGTCTGTCTTTGTTTTGAGACAAAGTTTCTCTGTGTAGCCCTCCCTGGCTATCTTTGAACTTGCTCTATAGAACAGGCTGGCCTCGAACTAAAATGTGCCTGACTCTGTTTCCTGAGAGCTGGGGGCCAAAGGCATGCTTCCACCATGCCTAGGTCTTTGTGATATTTTTAAAATGAGATTTATATGATAAGTCTCAGGAACTGGAGTTGCAGATGGTTGTGATTCACCCTGTGGGTGCTGAGACTCAAACCTGGTCTTCTGCAAGGGCAGCCAGTGCTCTGAACCACCGCACTCTCTCTACAGCCCACCTTCTGCCATCCTTGAAGTCCTGCCCAATTTTGGAGACACAAGCAGCCCTGTGGGTTGAAGGTTGGAATATGGACAGACACACAGATGTGCTTGACTTAGGGGCCACAGTCCAAATGAGGGGCCGCTCCTCAGTGGCAGGGTCACAGGTGGCAGCCAGCTCCATGGCCCCCGTCACAGCAGGAAGGCCGGACTGCTCCATAGACCACAGAAGAGATGGCAGAGGCAACCTGTCCACCTCAGGCCAAGCTTTGCCAGTCACTCACTGAGCTGGCCACACTTCCCCTACAGGCCTGCCCTATCCCAGCTCTGCTCCTGTGCTGTCCCTCGAGGTCACCTGTCCTATGAAGTGACTCCAACCAGAGACTCAGCTCTCTACTAGCCTTCAGTGTTTGGATGCCCAGTGTTACTTGTCAGTGTCAGGTTCCCTTAAACTGCTACTGGGCTGGAGAGACCGCTCAGCGGGTAAGAGCACTGACTGCTCTTCTGAAGGTCCTGAGTTCAAATCCCAGAAACCACATGGTGGCTCACAACCATCTATAATGATATCTGATGCTCTCTTCTGGTGTGTCTGAAGACAGCTACAGCGTACTTACATATAATAAATAAATAAATCTTTAAAAAAAACAAAAACTGCTAAATACCCTTCCCCCTATAGGATAAGCTCTCCTGTGGTCCCGGCTGTCCTGGGACATCTTATGTGACTGACAATGACCTTGAACTCCTGGTCTTCTGGCCCCCACCTCCAGTGTTAGGATTCACAGGTGTGTGAATCAAACACCTCCAAACCTGTCTGTCTGTCCTCCTTTGTTTATGTGTGTCTGTGCATGCATATGAGTGTGTACACGTGAGTGCAGGCGCTGCTAGGACCACTGTCTTAAGTATGCTGGGACAAGGAGCTATGAGCATAAAGCTGGACAACAATGGGTTAAAGCTGCAGCCCAAGGGCTGCCTCTGCCAGCTTACCAAACTCACTATGAACCACAAACAGCAGGCAGCTCTCAGTACAGTCCACTCACTGTCACATCTGTGACTTTGGCTGGGACGGAAGGTATTCCTACTTAACCCTGTCACTTGGCTAACTCTGACTAGTCGCCCCAGCTCCAACTATCCCTCCAGAAGTCCTTATTCTTCCAGGCTGATCTTCCAGGTTGATGACTGCTGGTGATGGTGTCTTGACACCATCACAGAATAGAATATTCAAGAGTTCCTCCCAGGAGTGTCTCCTAATGAATAAGGCCAAGAGCAGAGCAGGCAACAGGTGGGACCCAAAGGGATTGCTTTTAAAGGTGTGGGCCAGTATGGGTACTGCATGGCCCTGGCATCCAGACCTTGGGCAATGTAGACATTTGTCCTTAGAGTGGCTGTGACGTGACCAGTGCTGTGGCAGGCCTGAAGGGGGAAAAGAAGCCAGTGGCAGACATTTCATCCCTCGCTCTTCTTGTCCTCCAAGCTCCTGCTCTGCCTCCCCAATGCAGGGCAGTTTGGAAAGAGACAGAGTAGGTCCTGAGAGGACATTTAAGACACCCAGCCTGGATTTTTAAGTGTTGACTGGAACTTCATTGATGAGACATCTGAGCAGGACTCCAAAAGATGATCGGTCACCTCTCCAGACAAAGACACTCCTGGCCACACGGCCGCCTGTGAGCTCTTGAGGGCTTATGCTGGAAACTCAAGGCAGAAATCCTAGGGATGGAGCAAGAGAAAGAAGGGCCAAATGAGAGGCCCCCAGTAGGGCTAAATTCCACCTCAGTACTGCAGGGACCACTGAACAGAAGCGCTTACCCAGCACCTAACGGGCTTCCATGGCCCAGGATTTACAGAGAGAAGGAGTGGGGCTTGGGGAAACAGAGTGAACCTATTGCTGGTATGGGAGATGGCATGTTCTTCATTTAGTTCTTCATTCAACAAACTTAAAACCATTTCAAGCCGGGCGGTGGTGGCACATGCCTTTAATCCCAGCACTTGGGAGGCAGAGGCAGGTGGATTTCTGAGTTCGAGGCCAGCCTGGTCTACAAAGTGAGCTCCAGCACAGCCAGAGTTACTCAGAGAAACCCTGTCTTGAAAAACCAAAAAAAAAAAAAAAACCAAAAACAAAAAACAAAAAACATTTCTTGCTGGGTCCTGTGGTACGCAGCACAGGGCACAGGCCCCACGAAGGCAAAGGGCCCATTTCCTTGGCCATAGTGGATGACAAGAGGCAGACCGGCAGGCAGGCAGGCAGACTCCAGCCAGAAGCAGTCTTCCCCTCCATTCGGGCTAGGAGAAGATAATCCAAGAGGTAACCGGAACCGGAAGCAACTCCAAATACCTTGGTGGTTATCTAAAGGCTGCTTCCGGAAAACAGTTTCAGTTTTTAATTGCTGGGGAGGGCACCTCACCAAGAAATAGTTTCACCACAGGTCAGGGGAGCTAAAAGAGCGGAAGTCATGAGGTCAGGTGTTCCGATTTGGAATCCCAGCCTGCCACTTGCCTGGCAGTTCCTGGGGTCTGGTCAGTTTGGGTGCTCTCTCCTAAGTCAGGCATAGGACGATCGGAACCCTGATGAGAAGGCTACTTGGAGGACAACATGTAAAATGCTCCTGTTTTGTATGTTCCCTATACGATTAGTATCTATCTCAGGGCAGAAGAGACGTGGCTTCTGCTCCCAGGAGCCGGCAGAGCAGGTTACTGCTAGGTTCTTAGAGAAACTCTTCCAGCATGCAAAGATGGGGGAGCCCTGGGATGGAGGGAACACAAGTGTGTGGGGTTCTAGAAGGGGAGTAGAGGCTTCTAGAGAGGGGCAAAAGTTGGGGCTAAACACGATTCCCAGATTGCTTGCCTAGCATGTATGAAGCCCAGGTATGAAGGCCTGGGCTTGATCCCCAGCACCACATAAACCAGGCATGGGGTGCTCACCTGTAATCCCAGAACTTGGCAGGTAGGGCAAGTTGATCAAATGTTATTATGGACTCCACAGCCAAATTTGAGGCCAGCCTGGTATACATGAGATGCTGTCTCAATTTTATTTTTTAACTAATTAGTTTATTTATTTATTGGTTTTTGACACAGGGTTTCTCTGTGTAGCCCTGGATGTCCTGGAACTTGCTGTGTACACAACCAGGCTGGTTTTGAACTCAGAAATCTGCCTGTCTCTGCCTCCCAAGTGCTGGGATTAAAGCTGTGCACCACCACTGCCTGCCCCCTGCTCCTCTCAGTTTTAAAGGGGAGAAGAGGAGAAAGCAACTTTGTGAAACTAAAAACAGAATACAAATTGTAAGCCAGCCTGTCAGGCAGGAAGGTGGCTGAAGCCACTGCTGGGACAGTCAAGAAAAACCAGGTCTGGTGGTGATCAGGCAGGTGACCCTCCATGCCATCTAGCAGGTAGGGCCAAGGTAAAGCCTTGGCTGAGTCCCCAGCTCATGTTTGTGCTTAGACTCATATGAAACAAGGATTCCCACCTTGTTCTGGGAGTTGACAGGCCCTGGTCCTCTGGTAGTCTTCACTGACACCTCTTCTGCCCCACCCTCAACCTGGGTGAATAAACTTGTTTACTCCTGTCAAGACACTTGTTTATTCCACAGCCTTCTGAGTGGAGACGAGGGAAAACCAGGAGGTGAGAAGCCTTGTCCGTATGCCACATCTTACAGCCAGGCATTGTGGTACAGGACTCTACAGCAAATTTACAAATGGGGATCCCAGGCCAGCACAGCCAGAGCTATTTATTGAGATCCTGTCACTTGTGAAAACATACATACATACATCTATCTTTCTGCAAACTGAAGAACACTGAGTCCAATTTGTGGTAGCATGATGTCATTGCCCTTAGGTGTAACTCCTCTTTATTTCTGTTTCCTGTCCACCCTCTGCCTGAGCCTGATACTGCTGATTAACTTCTAGGACACCATGTAAACCCAGTCGGTTTGAGTCCCTCTCCTTCCCATCTGTCTGAGACCCTCACCCACACTGAGGTGATGGCTCCCTCCCCACTCTGCCAGAAGCAAGTGTTCCACTGGCCACCTTGTAACCCTCTACCCCAACTTTTGTGAACACTAGATCATAGTAACTTCTTTGCAATTGGAAGCAGTGGCAGATAGGAAACAGTATTTAAATTCGGAGAAGAAATAATCAGTTATAGCAGGGTGTAGTTCTGAGCTCCTGTGATCCAGCACTTAGGAGGTAGACCCAGAGGATCAGGAGTTCAAGGTCATCACTGGATACATAACAAGTTTGCTGGCATGGGATGCACGAAACACTGTTTCAAAGGAGATATATACATATATATACACACACATATATATTACACACATAATATATACATATAATGTATATCACATATGTATACACACACACACACACACATATACACAGATATACTTTTTTAAAAGACAAAGTAAGGAAGGGCGGGGCAGAGCATCCCAGGACTCAGGATGCAGAATCAGGCAGATCTGTAAATTCCAGGCCAGCCTGGTCTAGTAAATGAGTTCCAGGCCAGCTGGGCCTAGGTAGTAAGGCCTTGTCTCAAGGGAGGGAAAGGGAGAGAGGGAAATAGCTTTCAGTTAAACGCTCCTCTTTCATACCTAGTCCTGGAATAGACATCAAAGTTAAAGCCAAATGTCACATCAGCAAAGGCTCTCTCCAAGAAACACATCGATTCTCTGCACATCAATGCAGACTCCAGTTTAACTGGGTTATCAGTCTAGACTTGGCACAGGGAGACACCTCACAAGTAGGAAGCCCGAGACATCCAGCCAGGATGGGCAAAGTCTGTGGGGTAAGAATCTATGTGGAAATGAGCAGCGGTGCCCAGCACGGGTGCTTGTTCCAAACCTGCAAAAGTTGGAAGGAATGCCAACCTTACCAGACCCTTGCACTACAACTTCTTTTATGACTAAACTCAAAGTAGAAGAGCCAGGAGTGATGACACAGGCTGTATTCCCAGCCCTTGGAAATTAGAAGCAGGAGGATCAGAAGTTCAAGGTCATCCTGGGCTGCATAGGGAGTTTAGAGCCAGTCTGGACTACAGAAGACCCTGTCTCAACAAACCAGCCAACAAAAATAAATAAATAAATAAATAAATAAATAAGGGCTGGAGAGATGGTTCAGTGGTTAACAGAACTGACTACTCTTACAGAGGTCGCAAGTTCAACTCCTAGCAACCATATGGTGTCTCACAACCATCTCTAACAGGCTCTGATGTCCTTTTCTGGTGTGTCTGAAGACTGTGACAGTATACTCGCAGACATAAAATAAATAAATAAAACTTTTTTTTTTTTT
>NW_022196909.1:60319219-60324617 GCF_008632895.1 Mastomys coucha | reverse complement strand
GAGGGGGAGGAAGAGGGCAAGAGAGAGAGGAAAGAGTAATAGCTAACTAAATTATTTAGAAAATAAATAATGTAAACAAATGAAGAGCCCTAATCTTTTCTCCTTTTAAAAGATGTATTTATGTTTATGCCGTGCGCATGCGTGCTTTGCTGGCGTGTGTGCATACCGCCTACACTGAGATTAGAGGAGGCTACTGAATGCCCTGGAACTGGGGTTACCAGTGGCTGTAAACCTACATGTGAGTGCTGGGAACTGAACCCTTGTCTTTTACAAGAGCAGCAAATGCTCTTAGACACTGAGCTGTCTCTTCAGCCATAAGAGAGATGGAGCCCTGATCTTAACATGGAACTCTTGGAGATGGAGCAGTAATGAACAGGACAGAAGGTAAACTTGCACTCAGGGGCTTGGCAAATTCCACCGGGATATAAGAAGCACTGTGCAGGAATGCAAGAGGGGCCATGGGATCTCTCGGAGACAGAAATCTAGGTGGTCAAAGGAAAATCAATTTGCAGGATTCTCTTCTACCATGTGGCTTCCAGGGCTCCAACAGCCAGTGTCTTTACTCACTGAGCCATCTCAATGGGCTCAGTTTTCTGTCTTTAAAATTGGGACTCAGGAGCTAGAGAGATGGTTCAACAGTTAAGAGCACTGGCTGCTCTTCCAGAGGTACTGACTTCAATTCCCAACAACCACATGGTGGCTCACAACCATCTGCAATGGGATCTGAGGCCCTCCTCTGGTGTGTCTGAGGGCAGCTACCGTGTACTCTTAGTTAATAAATAAATAAATAAATAAATAAATAAATAAATTCAGTCCAGCATGATGACACAAGCCTTTAATCCCAGCACTCGGGAGGCAAAGGCAGGCAGAGGCAGGCAGATCTCTAAGTTCGAAGCCAGCCTGGTCTACAGAGTGAGTTCCAGGACAGCAAGGGCTACACAGAGAAACCCTGTCTCAAAAAAAATTCCAGCATAATGAACATTTCTGCTCAGCTTACTTCCCCCTACAGTCTATGAACCAGTTTCACCTGGAGGGGACAACCTTCTCACCTCAATTAACCTAATCAAACCACTCCTACCCGCAGGCAAGTGCATGCCCCCAAGCCCCAGGTGAGTCTCCCAAGCAGACAAGTAAGACTAATCATTACCAGGCCTTAGACAAGCCCTGTGGGGGATGGAAGGAAGCAGGTTGTTCAGAAGCCACGGGGGTCCAGATAAGGATGGCTCGCTACTGGAGAGGAGGCCCTCCTGGGCCGTCCTAGGCTGTGGGGGACAAAGGGCTCAAAGCGGAGTCTCTCCACACAGCATCCCCAATGCCTTGCCTCCTGCCCAGTCCGGTCCAGTCCGGTCCTCAGCTTTGCCTCACTGTGCGCAGGCAGTCCTTCTTAAAAACCAAGCCCCCACCTCATATCAGCCTCACTTTTTAACCAGTCCAACTTCTTAGGCTAGTCCCGTCCACGGGGTAATTTTGGTTTTGTTTTGGGAGAGTTTTCTGTTGCCTCGTTTTGAAACGGGGTTTCCGTGTAGCCAGGGCTGGCCTCAAACTCCCGATCTTCCTATCTACCTCTCACACTGTGGGATTATAGGCATATGCCACTTTGGCTAACTCTCAAAGCATGTTTCAGGGAATTCATCAGCGTCAAAGGTGAAAGAAGACGTTGGATATGTCCCCAAATCATCCTTCTTTCCTTCTCTCTCTCCTTCTCTTTCTCTCTTTCACACACACACACACACACACACACACTTTTTCTACATGTGTTGTGCATGTGTTTTGGTTCATACATGTGGAGGTCATGAGCTCTTCCACCTGATTCATGGAGGCCAGGGGTGCTCAATCAAACCCAGAGCTACACGATATGGCCAGTCTTGTATCTACCTTCCTAAGCTGGAGTAACAAGCAGGCTGCCATGCCCACCCAGCATTTCCATGGGTGCTGGGTATTTGGCCTCAGGCTTGTACACCACGTGCTTAACTACTGAGCCATCTCTCCAATCCCTCAGGAAGTTCTTTAGCCCCCACATCTCCATGGTCATAGTAAAGGGTGGTAAGTTTACTTCAGCCCTGTTCTGAAGTAAACCATCCTTAAGCCTTACGCCGGCCGGGCAGGGTTGGCGCATGCCTTTAATCCCAGCACTTGGGAGGCAGAGGCAGGAGGATTTCTGAGTTCGAGGCCAGCCTGGTCTACAGAGTGAGTTCCAGGACAGCCAGGGCTACACAGAGAAACCCTGTCTCGAAAAAAAACGAAACAAACAAACAAAAGAAGCCGTATGTCCGTCGGCTGGCTACAACAAAGCCTTGACCTAGTAGAAAGATCCCCTTTGCATCTCTGAGCATTAGATTAAAAGGGAAAAAAAAAGTAGGGTCTCATGTAGCCCAGGCTGACTTCAAACTTAGACAAGGATGACCTTAAATTCGTGATCCTCTTACGTCCACCTCCTGAGCACCAGGGTTAGAGGCATGTACCACCACACTTGTGTGGAACCGCACTGAGGAGCAAGCCCAGGCCTTCATGCATGCTGGGCAAGCAGTTCTGCCAACTGCTCTCCATCCTGAGCAAGCAATCTTGAGATGGAAACCTCTAAATCCTCAGACTAACAGCCATACCGCAACTCGACAAAGGTCTTAAATGTCCCTCTAGGTTCATGGGTAGACGCTTGGGTCCTGCTGTTTGAGAGGGCCTAGTGTCAGGAGTTAGGCCATGGCAGCTGGTGCTTGAAGGTGCTATTGCAAGGTTAACCCTTTCCTCTCTCTGCTCTGCAGACCAGGACCCCGTGATGGAAGGAGCCCTTCTCCACGCTCTCCACGCACTCACTCCACGCTGTGCCTTATCATAGGCCCCAAAGCAGTGAGCATCTATCTGACCATGGCCTGAAACCACAAACCAGACGAGGCTTCCCTGCCTTAAAGTTGCTTCTCTTGGGTGGTTTGTCAGGGAACAGATCTCCCAAAGGACCCACGGCTTATAGCACTTGTAACTCCAGCTCCAGGGAATCAGACAGCTCTTCTGGCCTCTAATAAACATAAAGTAAAAATAAATATTTCAAACACATAAACATAGAACCCTTTGGAAAGAATGGGGCTAAAATTAGTTCGTATGTGTGACAAAATGAACATATGCGTACATAAAGTCTCTGCAAAGATTGAAGACAAGGGTGCCCATGGGCTGGGAGGTCTGCAGCAAAGGTTGTTTGGGATAATTGGAAACCACAAGACTATCTATAATTACAGGGACCTGTCCTGGAAATGGAGATCCTACAAAGAACTCTAAAACCTCAATTTAAGCATTCTTCTTTCACCACACCCTTGAACCAGGGCTGGCAGCAAATTCAGTTAACGCTTCTTATGAACAGAACACCGGTAAGATTTATGGACATATGGAGCTCACTCCTTGGCTCTGATATGCCCACCCCTTTCCAGGCATCAGCCATGGCTAGAAGGAAATCACTGAATTAACCCAAAAAGGGCAGTACAGTCTACTCCCAGCTCCAAAATTCCAGCAGAGGCTAGCCAGTCTAAAGGCTAGCCAGCATCTGGGAGAGAAGGGCCAAACAGCTCTGGGGAAGCAAGGTAAAATCAACAGGAATCTGGCGGGCGGAGTGGGCAGGACACAGGTAACGAATGGCCAGCTGGCCCCTCCGACCCGGACAAGCCAGGGTTCCCTCCCTCTGTTTGGCATGTAAATATTGGGCCTCAAGCACTTGCCCACTCCAGGTTTCATAATACCCAAGGGTATCCCAATTATGCAAGAGCTCTTTTCAAATCCTCAAAGTCAGTGTTTCCTCTTCAAAGAGCCACCCAGGAAGACAAACAGCCTGTCATACTGTCAAGCAAATGGCAAGAGGTCATTGCTGCCCTGAACGTGTGAAGCAAGCCCATAATAATCCCAGGAAATGCACGGGAAGCGACTCAGATTTGGTAAAACCATTTAGCAAGAACGAACACATCGCAAAGGCTGAGAACCAACCAATTTTCCACAGCCAAACAGGTGGGAGAGAAGGAAACAAAGTTGCCAGTGTTCTTTCTTTGTTGAAGAGCAAATTACAAAATTAGGGAAAGGAAAGATGCTGTGGGATGGATGTAGAGATGGGATGAGATACACAGATGTAAAGATGAGAGCATAACTCCAGCTATGCACTGGACTCCAGTGTAATGCAATTTCAATCTCTTCTCAGCCTGAGCCAGGCCTAGCACAGCCATAAACCTCAGTACATGGGAGGCTGAGGCAGGTGTAAAAGTATGAACAAGGTCAGCCCGGTCTACACTGAAAGCTTCAAGCCAGCTTGCACTGCAGCAGGAGACACTCTAGAGTTCTCTAACCAAGGACCATGAGAACGTAGGTGAGGAAAGTCAAGACCATGCTGGAGGCGGGGCTGATGGCATTGGGGATGTCAGGAAAGACCATCTGACACTCCTGCCAGAGACAGACAGCCTCTACGGATGCTTTGACCAAATCCCTATCTGCAGTCATGGGCAATCCTTCTGGGTGGATGGGACAAGGACTTATATTTAGTGTCAGGCCGGATCTGCAAAGTGAAGCCATCAACCAGACACCCTGAGCACCAAAGCCATCAAAGGATAAGCTGCATCCCCCCTTCAGCCTGAGCCCATGGCTTGCCCAGAGACACACAGCTAGCCAGTGACAAACGCAGGTGCCGATCTAGGAGCCTTTCCCACCACAGTCCTTCTGTAGCAATGTGGCAGAGTCATACCATGGGTGGGCAGGGCACCAGCAAAAACAGTACAAGGAAGTCTGTGGTGACCCTGGAAGAGAGGCCTGCAACCTGACAGGGGTGGCTTGCTTAAGGGCACAGAAGGGGAACAAACAAAAGCAAGCTTATACTCCCAAGGAAACATAATCTGTGATTATAAATATTTCATGGGCAAAGAAAGTACCGGCTGTGGGCATGGGGCGGGGGGGGGTTGTGGCGAAGGCTACAAATTAGATCTCCCTTTGCAAAGTGATAGGACGGCTGGAAGGGCAACCAGACCGGGGCTATTCTGGGCAGCGTGCTCCAAAGGCCTGCGTCACAGGCACTAGCCTGTGTTGAAACCACAGGCTTCTAGTGGTCAGCACAGAACACCTTGGAAGGAGTGCTTAAGTCCGTAAGAGACCAGAGGGGATAGCAAGGAGAAGAGTCACTCAGAGGACAGTGGTGAGCTTCAACAGCCGGGAGGCAGGGGAGGGGACCAAGGGGGCGCAGCACAGCAGCCAGCACCCTGAAAAGACCAGGCAGGGCAGAGTGAGGGGAGGGCCCAACTCCAGCTAAGCAAATGGCCAGAGAAGCTGTGAGACAGCTCGGGTCAAGCTGCCCTGTGAAGGGCAAAGGTCCAGGTGAAAGCAGGTTGTGTCAGGCTGAGGACAATCTCTGCTTTCCTTTGCCCTAAGACAGAGGCCTCAT
>NW_022196909.1:60265968-60319149 GCF_008632895.1 Mastomys coucha | reverse complement strand
CCCCCCGCCAGTCCACCTCCCTGAAGCTGCAAAGACAGCAGGGAATTAAGAGTCCACTAAGCCCCAGCACCAGGGCTGTAAACATGCTAGCAAAACAGACATGTGCTGGTGAGAGCTCTGCTGCAGCTGGCCCACCCCATAGCCCACTACGGCAGACACACTGCACCAGGCTTTGCAGAGGGCCACATAGGAGGGACACCAGTATGCTCCCAAAATACCCAGGATCCCTTGAAGCTATCTCAGCCAGAGGGGACCTGGGAGCTAGACCCGCATGTGCTGGAGACATAAGCTAAGTTTCTGCCGCCTAGTATTCAGGCTGGCAGCTCCCACCTCCACCTCCACCTCCACCCCCCAAGGTCTGCCCTTGAGGACCGGATAATCAAAATGGCAGCCTGTAGGATCACAGTCAAGATAGAGAGACTCCAGCAACAGTAAAATTTCAAGATGGGGATGCTAGGGGGAAGACAGAGACCTGGCCCGAGACCCAGGTTTCCCACATAGCCTCTGGAACTGTCCTCACTGGCAATGGGACCCACCTAAACCCAGGTATACACACATACCTGGATCTCTCCACAGCACACTACTGCTATAACTTAAGACTATACACCTGACTGGCACCTCGGAGGAACACCCACTGACCCATCTACTACCCTTTCTCTCAGATCCTCAGGCCAACAGCACCCAAGCTCTTTGTTCTGCATGGGTGAGTCCAGGAACTCCAGATTCATCTTTGGCCTCCTCCATATCAGCCTACTGCCAATCCCATCTCTTCAAGCACCTACGTCTGAGAATGCCACAGTCCACGGTGGCATCCTACACTATTGCCCTCTGTCCTCTTCAAACCCTCAAGGAAAAGTCAACCCGCCTCCCCTCCTCTTCCCTAAACACCCTATCACTCACATCTTGATGGCTTTGGATAAGATAAGCCTCCTTCCCTGGGCCCCGCAGCCAGGAGTAAATGGAGGTCCACTCCTCTCTTGACTTTGTATAGCAGGATCTGAAGTGGCCCCAAAGGCTCATGTTAAAGGTCCTGTACACACATGCTCTTTCCTCCCCAGCAAATTCCCATTCCTTTAAAAAGGACATGAGTGCACAGCTCATTAACTATTCACAGATATACATACTCATGCAACTGCTAAGTCTAACACTCTCCCAATGGCCAGAAGGCTCCCTCTTGCCCCTTCCCAGTTTACACCTCACCCAGCCCTTTAAGTAACCCTCATTTGGGCTTCTGTCACATTGCCTTTTGAGACTGCAGCTGAGGGAACCCTTTCTCTGGGACCGCACTCTGGGAAGTTCTAAGCCTTCATTATAAGCACTTGTTAGAGGAATTTACGGGCTCCATTGTAATATTCTAAATGCCAGGAGAACGAGAGTCATACCTGCTTCCTCTCACCTTCGCTCTCCTGGAGCGCACATGTGCACAGTCACAATACAAGAAACAGCCAATACTGACCGCTTCCTGCTGCCGGGGGCCTGCTCTGGGTTCATAGGCACTGGCTCTTTTAATCTTTGTATCAGTTGCACGAAATGGGCATCATCATCATATATCATGTAGAGATATGATGCTCAGAAAAATAAACCAATTTGCCCAATGTCATGAGGTGGCAACGGAGGAGCTGTGACTCACACCCAGGCAGCCTGAACCTAGAGCCTGTGACTACCGCCCTCACAAGCCTCTCTTAATTTATATATATATATATATATATATATATATATATATATATATATATATATACACACACATATATATATTATATTATTATTATTATTATTATTATTATTATTATTATTATTTCATGTGTAGGCATGTTCTGTCAGCATGTATCTGTGCAGCACATGCATGCAGTCTCTACAAAGGCCAGAAGGGAGCATCGATCCATCAGAACTGGAGTTACAGAAGGTTGTGAGCAACCACATGGTTACTAGGAATGGAACCTGGTTCCTCTAGAAGAGCAGCCATTGCTCTTAACCACCAAGCCATCTCTCTAACCTCATAGTATCTTAAATTAATGACTTTGTGAGTTAATAAGATTCTATTAAAGAAATCAGGGAGATTGACAAGGGGAAAAGAAACAGCTGTCCAGTCACTGCACACGCCCAAGGCTGTCAGATGTAAGAGAAGCCCAGGCCATGCATGCCTGGGGTCTGGGGAGAATTCAACTGCTTTAGTTACCCACCTCACGACACAGCTCAGACAGCACAGGAAGAAAACACACCTTAAAACATTTATTCTGTTCCAGGCCACTGTCACCAGTGTGGAGGGAATGGTTGCTCAGCTCAGAGCCGCTCTGCTCACACAAAGTTCTGAGCGATGGCCAGCACCTTGGAATACTCCCCTTCCTTCTTGCGAAGGCTGGTGGGGATAGGGATTTTAATCCGAGTCCCCACGGGGTTGCCATTGTCCTCAATGAGGACCACGTTGTTGGAGTCAAACCTTGGAGTCATTCGGGACCCAGGCATGCAGTGCCCCACGATGAGGGCTTTCTTCTTCTGCCCCCTGATGGCCAGCAGGATCTGGTCGCCCACCTTGCCCACTCCACTCTTGTTATAGACGTGGATGCATCTCGGAGGCCGATGGTATGGCGTGTTGCCCAGGGCACTATTGTCCACCACACGGACCCGAGTCATCTTCTGGATTGCCCTGAGGCTTCCAGAGGTGCTAATGGGAGAGAAAAAATAAGTCTGAGATCTCTCTGGGCCTCTGAGAGGGCAGGAAGGCACCTGTCAGCTATATGCATATACATACATGTAGACACTGAACAGAGTGACCCAGGAACCAAAACAAAAAGTCAGGGCTTATGAAGTCTTAACTACCCACTTCCTTATAGTGGAGAGCTTCTCTGATGGTTTGCTGACAAACACCTGTAATCCTGGCACTTGAGAGGCTGAGGCAGGAGGATCACAGGCTTGAGGCCAAGAGTTTCTATTGGTGTTAAGATTCCAGTCTTTTTCTGTGACAGGAAACTTGATGGCATACTTCATCTCCAGCCTTTGCTTTCTGAACGTCAAGGGCTAAAGGCGGCTCCGCAGGCTGCCTCACCCCGCCAACCTGCAGAACCTGCTTCCCCAGGTACTGCTTCCCTGTTCTCAGAGTCTGGGAACCTGGAGACTCTATTCTGAGGGATCCCTGACATAACATGGCAGAAACTAGAAACTGTCAAGATAACAACTGCTTAACACCAGCAAGGGGGCTTCGTTTGCTTTTGAGATGGGTTTTCTACCTTGCCAAACTCCTGAGACCAAGGGAACCTCCTGCCTTAGCCTCCAAACACCGGGAATGGGAGTACGTCTTGTGGCACCACTGCCCTCCAAACCCGTTCCTCTTCAGAAACAGAAAAGTATCAGGAGCAGGTCCCAGTCTTGCCACTGTGGGAGTTCCATCTCCTGATGGTTCTCTAGCACAGTCCTGATGGTTCTCTAGCATAGTCCCAGGGCCTCCCAGCACCTCTTCCCAGCATGCCTAACCCCACGGTTCCAGCTAGTGACTCCACCTCCAGGCCATGTGTCTTCTCTGCTTAGCCTTGACTTTCCACTGCACAGCTCTTTTCAATTCATGCTCTACACATGGCAAACTCAGGAGGTCCCAACTGACCTCCTGCCCCACTCTGCCAGCCACTCCAGTCCTGCTGCTTCTGCTGTGAATGCCTCTCCAGGAACACCCTAGGGGCTTGGGCAGGCTGGACCCACTTCCCTTCTAGAAACCCTCACCTTCCTCCCCCATCGGCTCTACTGATGCACATGCATGAGATGGTAAGAGGACAACGGACAGGCGTTGGTACTTTCCCTCCACTACTATGGATGGAACTCGGGCAGGTCACCAGGCTTGGTGGCTGCCACCATCACTGCTTAGCCACTTTCCCCATGCCTATCTCGTCTTCTTAGAGTTAGCTGCTTCACAGCATGTTTTTGAGGCCTACCTTGAGAACACTTCTGCACAAGAAGCAATTCTCATTCACCTCGGCAGGAAGAAGGGAGGGCATGTGGCTGGGGTGGGGCCATCTTGGCTTGGTAAGGAAGTATGAACTGACAACAATTGTACAATGTTGTAATTAAAGGTTAATTTTGCTGGGCTTCATGGTCCAAGAATGCAATCCTGGCAACATGGGAGACTGAGGCAGGAAGATGGCAGGTTCCTGGGTCATGTGGGCTCCAGGGTGAGATCAAAGTCAGCTTAGGAAACTTGGTGAGATCTTGTCTCAAAATTACAAGTAACAAAGATGGCTGATAGCACTCATCTGTGATCCCAGTGCTCAAGAAGCAGAAGTAGGAAATGGTTAGCCAGGTCTACATGGAAATGTCTAGGCTTGCAACGGCTATACAGTAAAACTCTATTGTATAGAGCAAACAAAAACAACAAAAATCAAGATAAAATAGAAAAAAAGGGTTGGAAACCATGGATTTCAGTCTACAGTCATGAAAAAAAAAATTCATTCTTAAAAAAATTTGGGGTCAGCAAGACGGCTAAGCAGATGAGGCGCTTGCCACCAAGCTCAAAAACCTGAGTTTGATCCCTGAAAACCACACTGTGGAGAGAACCAACTTCTGCAAGTTGTCCTCTGACTTCCACAAGTATACCAGGACATGTGCATGCCCAAATACACACACACACACACACACACACACACACACACACACACACACTTCCACATGTGTACCAGGACATGTGCATACTGGAAATGAACAGCTTCTACCACAGGCCTCCCTTCCCTAACCCGTCCCCCATGCTGACCACGCATGGAAGCTCTCGGAGTTCCCTCATCCATTCTAGTCACCACAGGATCCAACCGGAGTGGCAGGCTTACCCAGGGACACTTCTTAAGAACAAGATGTTAAGTGTTACCTGAAGCAGCGCTGGCTGAATGCTCTGCTGACATGGGCGGCAGAGCCCCAGAGCCCAGTGAGGACAGCCATGGGATCCCAAGACGGCAAAGCTGCAGGAAAGGGGGCAGAGACTGTTTGCTCTGGGGACCTGTGTGGGAAAGGACACCGTAGCACAAGTTCATTAGTCACTAAATAAGAATCTCGTGTCTGAAAGAGGCACGGATGATCAGACAGAACCCCAGCTCCCAATTCTGCTGAGTCACACTCCCCACAGGTCAGTGCTAACAGCCAGCCCGCTGCCCTCAGCTTCCCCGGGCAGCAGAAAACACGAGGCCATCGGCATACCCAAGTTAGCCACAACTTCCAAAGAGGGCCACAAAATTGAATGCCATTTCCCTTCTTGACACCAGTGCCTTTTGAAAGTGTGCCAGTTCAGCACCCAGGAAGAGAGTAGATTAGCCAAGCCTAGAGGCACAGATCTGTAATCCCAAGTATTCTGGGTTGGGGGATCCACATTCCACACCTGGCTGGACAGGAGAGTGAGTTCATGTATTAGAAAGTATTAAAGCAGGTATGGCGGCTCACCCCCAATCCCAGCTTGTGGAAGGCCTAGGCTGGAGAACGAAAAGTTCAAGACCTGTGAGCTATGGTGAGTTCCAGGCCAGCCCGAGCTACATGAGACCCTGACTCAAAGAAATTAGTAAAGACAAAAGAAAACATGGGGCTGGAGAGATGGCTCAGTGGTTAAGTTAAGCTGTTCTTGCAGGGGACCTTCTGGCCTCCTTGGGCACCAGGCACATATGTAGGTAGGTAAATACTAATTAGTGTGCATGAAACAAAAATAAATAATTTCTTAAAGGGTTGAGAATATAGCTCAGTGGTAGGGTACTTGCACACGCCCCGGGTTCAGTCCCTAGCACTGAAGTGGGGTGAAAATGTTGATGATCTGAGCAGCTTCCTAAGCTGCAGGTCACGTGTCACCCTTCCCCCAAATACGAATGCCAGGACACCTGTAGAGCCCAAGGTCGGCAAAGTAGGGCCAAAGCCACCCTTGTCAAGGCACTGACCAAAGTCTATATTTGGGTGAATCTCCGCCACAGCATGGGGAAACATCCACAGGCAGGAAACAGAGCGACAGCATCTAGGAGTCAGGAGTCCAGTTCACAGAACTTGGCTCTGTTGCTCCCTTGCACAAGTTTATACACACACACACACACACACACACACACACACACACACACACACGCTCTTGTGAGTTTAAAGGTCCTGCAGGGCATGAACAGCTCTGCAGCATGGTAAAGGATACCACCCAAGCAGGGATCCCAGCTGTCAGCAGGCCATCTCTTCCATCCAGGTGCCTAGCTGCAGAGGGCACCGCTGGAGAGCCCGGCAGAGCCATGCCTGTGCACTGGAGTATTTACACACAGCTTTGCTTAGTGAGGCTTCAAGGCGCCACAGTTAAGACTGTTTAATAAAGGTGGCGGGGAGAATTCACCACTCACTTCCACATGGGAGCATTCCACAAACGCCAGTCACTTGGTGCTTCCGCAAATCCCAGCACCTCAGTGCTCTCCTCAGGACTCCCATGAAGTGTTGGGCTACTCTACAATCTGAAAACAACCTGAAGCACACAGCAGCTAGCCCAGGCAACCCGAGCCCTGAACAGATGAGCCCAGCTTTACTAAGATCCTGTGCAAGCCATCTAGCTGTGAGCACAGGCATGAGCAATGCAGGGGACCCAGCCCAGACTGCGCACCCACGGCATACCTATCAGCTCTCTTCTTCCTGTCTCATTTCATAGATGAGGAAACTGACATACAGAGACTTTTAGTGATCTACATTGAACCTCACAACGAGCCCCAGCCTCAGGACCTCTGCACCTCCAGGCTTTGAGTTGTTGGGTCCCTCTTTTTGTTTGTTTGTTTGTTTTTTGTTTTTTCGAGACAAGATTTCTCTGTATAGCCCTGGCTGTCCTGGAACTCACTCTGTAGACCAGGCTGGCCTCAAACTCAGAAATCCACCTGCCTCTGCCTCCCAAGTGCTGGGATTAAAGGCTTGCACCACCACCGCCCGGCCTCTTTTTAGACTTTTTTTTTCCCTACAATTCTTAAACTCTAGCTCCATCAAGAATACTGACATTTGCCAGGTGTGGCACATGCCCTCAATCCCAGCACTCAGGAAGCCCAGGTAGAGTTTGAGGCTAGCCTGGTCTACATAGCAAGTTCCAGGACAGCCAGGGGACCACAGATAGACCTCAAAAACCAAAACACTGACATTCTATGTCCGTTTTGATCATACACACCTCACTACCTGCTGAAGGGCTTGAGATACCAGGTGACGAGCACTCTTTTCAATCTGACCTAGGGTTTTGTTGAAACCTAGCTGTGTCCTGGGCTGGGACTGCACTCAGTGCCTTGACCATGTCTGGAGAGCACTCAGTGACTTCCCAGGCACCATCTAAGATCTAAAGACAATCTGTGGTGTGGGGAGTAAAGGGGCTCATGTTCTATGTATAGCTAAAAGAGGGTACAACCCACCACATCTCTGATGGGCAGCCAGACTATGTCTCAAACCCCAACCAAGCTGTGCCCTCTGATGCCAGCAGGCCCTCAGGCTCACACCCAGAGGAAAGGGACTCCCTGGCTATTCAAGATGAATTGAGTGCAGCCCACATTGTTGATCCTGGGGTCACAGGAACATCACCTCTGCACTGGGCTCTCAAGACTCCTTGCTACTTACTACCCCAAATTCAGAAACTTAAGACAGCTCAAATGGCCAAGGTACTGTGAAGGCAGGAAGTTTGTGCCCCACCATCATGCACAGAGGCCATTCCTACAGAGAAGACTTCAACTTTTTGTGACAGGGTTTCTCTATGTAGCCCTGGCTGTCCTAGAACTCACAGAGATGGGCCTGTCTCTGCCTCGGAGCACTGAGATTAAAGGTGCACATCACCACTGTTCAGCTTTAACTTTCTTAAGAAAAAAACTTCAATTACTTTCAGTTTCTAAGGTATCTTGTGACCTTACTGACTGTGACCTCTGACCTCAAGTGCAGAAAACTCAGCAATGAAAAGACAGACTACTGTGGCCTGAAGGCACAGTCACAGACACTCACCTGCTTCTCCTACACTGGGAAAAGATCTCAGGTCCCAGAAACAGTAGGAGAGCAATAAATAAGTTAGATGCCCACACACACACTGATGAGACACAGGACTTCATAGGGAACCAACCCCTCTACGGGTCCCCTGGTGCCAAGATGGCGCTAGTGGTTGGGGAAGCCCATCCATGCCTTGTCTGCGAAGCCCTGGAAGTACGACCCAGTGTAATGTTAACACTGAACATCACTGAATAACCGCTTCGGATGGGGAGGGGTGTGCTATGGGACAGCAAGAGACTTCAAGAAACTCTTAACAGGCCTTTGTGTTATCTGCTAGCAAGAGTCCATCCTGTAGACAGGCTTTGAGGCTTGGAAGACCCTGGCACACCGAATGCTGTCTCTTTCTAAACCTTGTTTGTCCAGACGGTCCTCAGTATTTCTTCTACGACATTCATTTAGACAGAGCCAGGTTACTAGGAAGATTCCAGTGCCAGAGGTGGCCTTTCATGTGACTTCCTGGTCAACTCTGAGCATTCTCTTCCCATTTCAGAGTGTGAATCACAACCTTTCCTTCAAAGAGCAGGGTAGAGATGATCTAATGCCCCTTTCCCCTCTTGGTTAAATTCCATTATGCTGCAGAGGCATAGAGAGCAGGGATCTCAAAGTGTGAGGTGTGCACTAGGCTCATCCACACACATCCCACTGGGATGCATGTTCCATGGGGGAAGGACCACTACCTGCCCTGCTTAGTTAGTGCTCTAGGGTGGAGAGCAGCTATTGACACATGGCTACCACTAAGGGACTGTGAAATAGAGCCTAGAGTGTCCATGTGGGCTTGTGTGGTTTGGCTTCTTTCTTATTCGTTTTTTTTTTCCAAGATAGGATTTCTCAGTGTAGCCTTGACTATCCTGGAATTTGCTCTGTAGACAAGGCTGGCCTTGAACTCAGAGATCCACCTGCCTTTGCCTCCTAGGTGTTGGTATTAAAGGCGTGCACCAGCATTCCTGGCTTGACTTTTTCATGCATCCAGGGTTCTGATGTCTTAGAGCAGTAGTTTTCAACCTATGGGTCAGGACCTCTCTGGAGTCAAATGATTTTTTTCATAGGGGTGGCCTAAGACCATTGGAAAGCACAGATATTTACATTACAATTCATAACAACAGCAAACTACAGTTATGAAGTACCAATGAAAATAATGTTATGGTTGTGGGTCACCACAACAGAAGGAACACAGCATTAGGAAGGCTGAGAACCACTGCTTTGGAGGGTTCATTTTCAGTTAGTTTTCCTTCCTGTTGGAAGGATCCAGTGGATTTTTGCTTTCTTTTCTTTTCTTAAAGATTTATTTATTTATTATATGTAAGTACACTATAGCTGTCTTCAGACATCCCAGGAGAGGACATCAGATCTCATTACGG
Organism: Mastomys coucha; assembly: GCF_008632895.1. Taxonomy (NCBI): domain Eukaryota; kingdom Metazoa; phylum Chordata; class Mammalia; order Rodentia; family Muridae; genus Mastomys; species Mastomys coucha. Next base: position 60,309,811 of record NW_022196909.1, on the reverse strand, counting down.
ATGGTTGTGAGCTACCTTATGGTTGCTGGGATTTGAACTCAGGACCTCTGGAAGAGCAGTCGGTGCTCTTAACTGCTAAGCCACCTCTCCAGCCCGATTTTTGCTACTTTCATACTTAGGGTTAGAAGAACAATCAAGGAAGCGCCTACCCTTGGCTTTGTGGGGGGAAAAAGGCACCGTTACTTGAGGATATTTCTTACCGTGTGTGCGTCATGGAGAGGCCACTGTGGAGCCAGATCTCTCCTGCCACTTTTCCTGGTTCCGGGGATCAGACTCAGGTTCTCACACTTGGCCTAAGAATGCTGCTGCCTAGCTGAGCCATCTTTTGCAGGTATTACTTGAGTTTTGAATTTCAGTTACAAAGTAACCAGCAAAGTGTTTCGCTACACAATTCAGCAGTACAATGAGCATCAGAGACCTATACATTGTTTCCAAGCTAGACACACAAGGTAGCATGGCACTCTGGAGCAAGGAAACAAGGGAGAGTTAGCCTGGGGAGCCTAAGCCAGCTTCATTCTACAGAAAAAAGCTAAGGCCTGGCCACTTTGAAGACCACCATCCTCCATAGGAACCCTTCCCTTCATTTTGCCAACAAATAAGAGTATTTGTTGCTTAAACACTTGTTACTATTTCCCAGCCCATTCTGTTTCTCTTTCAGTTTATTTTGTGTATATACTTTAATCTCACACAAGTCTAACATGTTGCTATTCTCAAAGTATCCTTGCCAGAGGACGGTCTTTGATGATTTCATTCCTTTGGCTCCACTGGAAACAGAAAAAAAAAGAACAGGCACCTGGGGCCTGAAGGAAGCTGGCCCAGTGAGGCCTTGCATCATTTTGCAGGTGGAGGAATGACATCAGAAATGGTGCCAACTGCTTGCCACTCCACCCCAGTTATATGGCAACCAAGTCCAGACCAGAACTCAAACTTGTTCCTACTCCAGCATACTCTGTAGGACAGGGGTATGGTTCAAATGCAGTTCTACCCACTAAAAACTTCACCAAAACCAAATACAAGTTCAAAGCAGCCTGGGCTACGTGAGACTGTTTTGGGAGGCTGAGGCAAGTGGCTCTCTGTGAGTTCAAGACCAGCCTGGTCTACATATTGAATTCCAGGCTAGCCAGGGCTACATAGTAAGATCCTGTCAATAATAATAATAATAATAATAATAATAATAATAATAATAATAAACCATACCCAGCACAGCCCAAGGCAAAGCAGAGCTCCCTTTAATGACATGAAGATCAATTTCTATGACAGCTGCGACTGAACTTTTCTCAACTTGGTGTACAGTTTTTATCTGATGTTTAACTTTCTATGAGGATTTTCTATGGCAGTAACAAGGAGCCAGGAATAAGAAGTCAGGTAGCCAGAGGAATGCAGGACAGCAAGGTTAGAACCAAAGAGGAAATGCTACTGGCAGGACTCATCATCTCTCAGCACCAGCCTCTCCTCTCTGAGAAATCTGTGACCTTTAAACCACTTCTCCAGGTCTCAGTAAATCGTGGACAAACAGGGGTCATTGGGAAGAGTAAAGCTGCTTCCATATCAAAGTGCTTTAGCTTCCTTTAGGGGAGAGACCACTCTGGTCGGGGAATCCTTCTGGTTTATAGAGTTAAAACAGCTCAGGGCAGGATTGTCTCACTCCTCCATCACAAGGCTCCCCCTCCTCCCTAGAAAAATCATACGGTCCTCCAAGTCTTCTCAGCTTAGAGGAGACACAAGAAAGTGCTCCCTGACCTTCCAGGGACAAGTGCTCCCTGATCTTCCAAGGACATACATGCTTTTTAAGAATGGTGGTTTTTTGTTTGTTTGTTTGTTTTTGGTTTTGGTTTTTCAAGACAGGGTTTCTCTGTGTAGCCCTGGCTGTCTTGGAACTCACTCTGTAGACCAGGCTGGCCTCGAACTCAGAAATCTGTCTGTCTCTGCCTCCTAAGTGCTGGGATTAAAGGCATGTGCCAACACTGCCCAGCTTTTAAGAGTGTTTTGACAGGGGACCTCCAACCCTATTTCCCTACTGACACCTCCTCTGGGCCTGCACGTTTTATGACCCAGAACAACACAGTGAGCCCCAAATCACAGTCCTTTCTTGAACACTGACTATAATTGTCAACATACCTATAAAATTATACCAGATAAAACTTCAACCTCTAAGATGGAAGACTGAAGTGGGGTGGGGTGGTGCACACATTTAATCCAGGCACTTTGGAGGCGGAGGCAGAAGGATCATGAGTCTCACTCACATAAACAGACAAACCAATAAATACAGGCTGAACTATACCGTGGCTTCTTGAGGCCTTCCAAAGCTCCCATAGAACCAAGTAACATAAACAATGGGAAAAATACATTTGGGCAGGTCCACATGAGACAGTGGACATCACTATCCACAACAGGGGAGCAGATCAAGACAATCTCTAAAGGACTTTTGCATTAATCCCAGCACTTGGGAGGCAGAGGCAGGTGGATCTCTGAGTTTGGGACCAATCTGGTCTACAGAGTGAGTTTTAGGACAACCAGGGTACACAGAGAAACCCTGCTCAAAAAACAAAAACAAAACATACAAACAAAAAAACACAGAAAAGTTAAATAAATAAAAGTAGTTTTTAATTTAAAAGGATCTGTTATATAATGTTTTATATAAAACAGGTTATCCACTTTACCAACAGGGCTTCTAAGATGTGCCTTTACTATGGGACTTTTTACATAATTGTACTTATTTGGGTGTGTATTTGTGGAAAACTAACATGACCCACTCCCTGAAACAATAAAGTTCACTTTGAGGCCAAACAGCACTGATAACAGGTATCTAGAAGACAGAAGTGGAGGGCCTGGTAACCTGATTTGGGGACTTCTGGAGATCACTGGAAGATGTTTCTGAAATTCTACTATTTAAAAAAAAAATGGGTTCCTGGGTCCTTTTCTCAAGCGGCACACTGTTATATTCCCAGAATCTTGGACGATGAAAAGTCCTTAATTTTGTTTTTGGAGAACTCTGTGCCACCACTACCATCCAGCCCCATCAAAAACTGTTTACTCAATACAGCTTCTCAAAACCCAGTCTCCTGCCACTAGGCAGTCTAGAGTGACAGCCCTAGGCAGTCTACAGCAATAGCCGCACCTCCATCCTCTTTCCCTTACCACCAACAAAATCCTCAAGGTTGGGGCATTTGTATGTTTGGTTTGATTTGTTGAGACATACTGTCAGGTAATCTCAAACCGGCCTTACACACCCAAAGCAGCTAAGGATGGCCTTGAACACCTACAACTGGGATTACAGGCAAGCCCCACTGATGGCCAATTCCAATTTGCTCATTACTAGTACTACTAACTGCATCTTCAGAGGATTTAAACTGAAAACTCAAGCTGAGGAAAGCAAGAGGTGTACAAGAGATCAATATTTCCCCAAACTTTTCTACAACACACAGAAAGAATATAAGACACCTAATACACTGCCCATGCTCTTGTGTTCCAAGACAGAACACCTACTATAGGTGCAACATACACACACACACACACACACACACACACACACACACCAAGCCACTCATGGGAGTGTCTGAAAGTCACTTTAATAGACCAAATCTTACAGCTGCAAACCCCCCAGCTACAAAATCGAGCCGCTGAATATCCACATACAGCAGACACACTGACCGGGATGGTAGCGTCTAGTCGTGATGCAAGACCCTCCCTGGGTGCCACCATTTCCCAAGTAATCCAAGGTGATTTCGTCTCCGCCCTTGTGACCGCTACACAATCAGTTCCTTAACGCCTCAGCGTGTAAAGCTCACTCACTGCGTACACTGGAAAGCAGTATTTCCTCCGTCCCCTTTAAGACCTCGAAATTTAACAGGTGGTGTTTGCCCTGTCTTTGTGCTCGTGGTGTGTGGTGACATACAGGAAAGGGGCGTTCCGCCTCTCCATCTCCGCAGTCTCAACTTCCCCCTCCCCACCCCTGCTAGGTGAGGTCTTTGGTGAACTGAGAAAAAAGGGAATCCCCTGGACCAAAGGAGTCATTCAGCCTGACAGATGCGAAAGCAAGGACTCCCTCTTTACACCACAGACGCTTCTAGCAAACTCATCTCCAGACCCAGCATTAGAGAGAAGCAGATAAAGCTAACTGCAGGAGACGCGTCAGAGCAACCGGCCGAAGCCACTTAACCCAGGCTAGACTGCGGCCTCAATTCCCCAAGGATCTACATCCCGAGCCTGGATAAGCAGGTGAGCGCATCTGGGGGTGGGGGCGCGTGGGAGGCGCGGACCCCGCAGCCCTTGGCAAAGAGAAGGCAAGAGGGGGGTCCAGATCTGAGGCCTTGAGAAGGCTGAGAACCCTTCTCACTTGACTCTGGGTTCCCAGTATGGCCTGTGCTCACCCCTCCCCGACAGCGCCTCCCCCACTGCAGAGGAGAAACCCGGAGAAGAGCGAGGGATCCCCACTCCCGAACCCCCACCGTACCGCGTTGACCGCCTGGGAATCTCCCGCCTCGGACCCCGCTCGCGAGGCCCCGCCCCGTGCGCCGCGCCTGCGCGCCAGCGGCGCTCACTGAGTGCGCGCGCACTTTCTACGTGTGCGGTGTGGGGGCGTGCCCCACGGGAGCCCCGCCCCGCCCCTCCCTCCTCCTGCTCCCCCTCCCCCACGCGCTGACTGCCGCGGCCGCCGCAGGAGCCCAGAGCTCTAGCCGCCCGGCGACTCCCCCTCCCCCTCCCCAGCCCCGCCCCGCCCGGAGCCGGGGCTCCAGAGTCGGAGCCGAGTCTGCGCCTAGGGGTGAGTACGTGGACCCCTCCCCAGCACCCCTTACTTGGCTCCTTGGCTCTCACCACCACCCCGAGCAAGGGAAAAAAAAAGAAAAAAAAAAAAAAGCACCCGGACTCAGCTGCGCGTCCCCTCCCTTCCACCTCCTGCGGGACCCAGAGGTGCCCGGGCCCCACGGGACCCAACGGAGGCACGCTTTGTCCCCAAACCCGCACCATCCCTGGCCAGATGTGAGTCTTCCCACCCCTGTCGGGGCTCCAGATGTGCGCCGTCCTCTGCCCCCGCACCGCCGGGATATCCCAAGGGGTGGGACCCCTCCGTCCCGGCCCTCGGTACCACTCTCGTTCCACCTGCTTCGTCCAGGTGCGCGGCCCCTGCGCGGCCCTCCTCCGGTCCCAGCTGCTCCCCAGCCGCCGGCGCCGCTGAAGGGAACCACCCGCCTCCGCCCCCGAGTTTTGCATTCTAGGGTCGCCAAGTCCGATGCCCTCGGTCTCTTTTTTTTTTATTCTTTCTCTTGTTGCCGGGGACCAAGCTGGCCTCAAACAAGGGGTCCAGGCTCGGGCAAAGGGCAGGGTTCGAGGGTGCTAGCCCCAGGCGGGTGGCTGCCCAGCCCTGGTGAGGACTGATCTGCCGGCTGGAGAGGACGGCCGGCCCGGGGAGCATGTCCTCTCCTGCGCCCCACACAGAGCAGTTCATTCATGAGCCGCCCGGGCCTGCGTTGGAGGGTGCGGTGGGGAGAAGATTCACACGCGAATCCCGAGTAGGCAAAGGCCCTGTTGAGGGGGAGGGGGCGCGCTTTGTCCCTCCGGCCGTCTTGACCGCCTGGTGCGGACTGTCCCATAGCTTGTCGTTGTGTTGCTCAGGGAAAAAAAAAAACAAGGATGCCTGGGAAGTGGGGAAGAGAGGTCAGAGGGGCTGGCTGCCCTTGGAGCTTTGTGCTGCTACCCGCCTTGGTCCCCTGGTCGGAAGTCTGGCGGCCCGTTTGCCCAGAGGGGCTTAGGGCTCTGCTCCCTACCTAGTACCACTCCCTGACCCTGAACCGCCTCCCGGTCTGCAGTAGTCCGGGGTGAATGAGATTGTACCCAACACCTCCTGAAGAGGGGCGCACAGACCTCTGCCTAACAGACAGATAATGAGAGGAGGGGAAGGGGAAAAGGGGAGTGGCTGCCAGGCTCGGGTGGTGGGTATGCTGGCCGCACCTTTGTCCTTCGGGGAACCAGAGGGTCTACGTCCTGGCATGTACCAGGTAGCACATGCTGGGGCCTGCTGTTGAAGTCTTGGCCAGTGAGTGAGCGAGTAGGTGGGTGGGGATGTTTTGAGGCAGAAGATGGGTGATAAGTAGCTAAGAACCCCTTTTTGGCATCGGTACAAATTCCTTCCAAGTACAGCAGAGTAACAGAAAACCGGGTTCAAGTCCCAGCTCTGCTGTTCTTTGAGCTTTGCGACCTTGGCAAGTTACTTAACCCATCTGAACCTCAGTTTCTATCTAAAAGTGTGATTAGTTACTACCACCTCCTCCCGAGGTGCATCTTGGGGATCCAATAGTTTAATGCAGGTAAATAGCCTGGCACTCTGCCTGACAGCTGATCGATTATAATGGGTTCACATCTCTGAACTTCCTGACCTATCAGCCTCCTCTGGAGTCCCACTCCACCTACTGCAGGTGGATGGGGGTACATTCTAGGACTTGGTGACAGAGTCCCTAATATAGAAGAAGCGCCCCCCCCCAGGAGTTCTATTCTATTTCTATTGTGAAATTATATGTTTTATTTTGGTCTTAACCAGCTTTCCTCCACTAAAGCAACCTCTTGGATCTATATCTTATTAATAATAACTGTTTTTGTGTTTGATTTTGTTTGAGATGGGATGTCATTTAGCCCAGACTGGCCTTGAACTCCTAATCTTCTTGCCTCTATCTTCCAGGTGCATGCTTGCCTTCAACAGCTGGTCCTTTCTTTGTGGTGGTTTTTGTTTGTTTGTTTATTTGTTTGCTTGCTTGTTTTAAGAGCTGTGAACTAGAGTTTTGGTGGTTTGTGTTGTTTCATTTTGTTTTTAATTTTATTTAGTCTTTCAAGCAGCCACTGGGCTGAGTTGTCAGCATTTTATAGGTGAAGGGCCTTAGCTGGTTAGGTACCCTTTCCAGAATAAAAGCCAAGGATGTTTCATCTTAGGGCTCTTGGTCTCTTCCCCTGCCTCAGAACTGCATTTCTGAGCCCTGTACTCACATCTTCTCTGCCTCCACACATGGCAGACAAAAGGCAAACCTGTAGATTTAGGGCAGGGCATTCTTCAGAGCCGGTGCTGACAGCCCTCCGAGCCCTGCTAGTAGACTCTCTTATTGGAAGAAGCAGTGAAATGCCTGGGCCCATCTCCGGATCTATCACAGACTGCTGTGTGACCTTCCCCAAGTTATGTGCCATCTCTGTGTCTCAGTGGCCTGTTGGGGTTGTGAGGGGTAACAAATAGTAACATTTGCAAAGTGCTTAGTGAAGTAATGCCTGGAACAGAATAAAAGTAAGACAGGCCAGGTGTGGTGGAGCATACTGGTATCTTGACTTGGAGCCAAGCCTGAGCTATATAGCTAGATTCTGAAGAGATGGGGGAGGGGGGACATACACCTATGCCTTTCTCTGAAGCTTAAGCCATTGGTATTTGTTACAGATTGGAAAACTGAGGCCCAGATGGCATACTACGAGCTAATTTCTTATTCGTTGGCTTTATAAGAGCTCGAAGAAGCCCTAAACTCTACAAGGAAAACAAACAAAAAAAAAACTTCTAACTTATAACATTTTTTATTAGTTTTTATTAGTGAAATGACAGCCTTGATTTGGTTAAGCTAAAATCCCCATCCCTATACAATACCAACTTCAGTATCCAACTAGAGAATTGGGCTCACAGCTGGCCGGGTATGTATGGCTTGGGAGAAACTTTGAGTACTACTCCTATTTCCAAGTATGCTGCCCTCTGCTCAGCTCCCCAGTGCTAGGCTGGGTTTGAAAGCAGTTGGCCTGAATGACACAGCCCAGCAACCCCACCCCTACAGTTAAAAAGCTCGAAGTCATCCTGTCAACCTGCAAAGCCACCAGCCCAGCTCCACCTCTTACCTACCCCATGACCTTGCCTGGCTCCACTCCCTTCTCTGGTCCCTATTTCCTTCCTGTGGATGGGTGATCTGGGTGTGCCTTGCTCGCCTTGGGTGCAGGGAAGGATCTGTGTAGCTCGATCCTGGGGAACTCTCACCCACATTAACAGAGCCACATCTTGTAGAAGCTCCCAGAGTGTCCCATCTTCCTTCAGAGTAGGGAAGACAGGAACAGGAGGATGTCATTAAAAGAGTTTGGACAAGGGGTAGGAACAGGCACTGAAGTTCCTGGACTTCAGAGAAGTTAGAACTGGCGATGTAGCATGGTTGGTAGTATGCTTGCTTAGCATGCATGAAGCCCTAGGTTGGATTCCCAGCCTTTGGGAAGTAGAGACAGGAATTTAAGGTCATCCGCAGCTTCATAACAAGAGTAAAGCCAGTCTGCAATACATGAGATCTTGTCCTGGAGCCTCAGCACCTGTGTGTCTTAATTTATACACGGAGACATACACACAGATGGACACACATTCCTCCACTCAGAGGCCACAAGTCCCTTTATTTCTGCACACTATCATGTAGTTATCTAGCATCCTATGTATCCTATCTAGCAGGCAGACACACATATGACCATATTTACATATCTGAACATATGTCTGGACTGCCCTTTTAGTCACTGGCCCAAAAACAAACAATAAACATTTTATTTATGAAACTTCCATATATGCAATTGATTGTATGTCAGAGACCAGCCTAGGCTACATAAGGAGACCGTGGTGAGGCAAAGACCGTGCCCCTCCACCACTGTGGATACATTTTTACCTCTGTAAGAGCCATGCTGGTGTTTCTTTGTTACAGCCTGGAAGAGTGAGGTCCGGCTCCACCTTCATCTGTTCTCCGCCTATCAGTAAAGCTCCCTTGTGTTCTGAGAAGGGTCCCGGCTTAGGCAGAAGCTGACTTAGGTTTGAATTCCAGCTTCCATGATTTTATTGGTAGTGAGACCTTGTGGGAAAGTACTTAACCCTTTCTGAGCCCTGCACTCACATCTTCAGTGACAGTGATACAACTCACAGGATGGTTTAGGGTTAAATGCAGTCACGTATGTTATTCTTTTGTTTTAAAAGATTTGGTATTGATTTTATGTGTAGAAGGGTTTTTGCCTGCATGTGTCTGTGTACCATGTGGGTGCAATACCAGCAGAGGCCAGAAGAGGGTGTCAGAGCTGGAGCTGGAGTTGTTAGCAGCCATGTGGGCACTGGGAGTTGAATCCCGTTGTCTTCAAGAGAAGCCAGTGCTGTCATCTGCTGAGCCGCTTGGAGCCCCATATATTGTTATTCTTAAAGCAATGGACACTGGATAACTAGTACTTGCTACAGTGATTAAACTCATGTTTAATCATGTTTTTAAAGGCAGCTTTGGGCCGAAAAAAGGGAGCCTGTCTAACACATGCAGGGAGTTATTCTCTGCTCTGTCCTGAACCAGACTTTGCAAAGACTCCTTTGGACCAAGAGAAACACACAAACAATGCCCACATCCTCATAGAGAGCTCCTGGCTTCTGCCCTGTATGATTGGATGTTTGAGTGGGAAGAGGGGACCCCAGAGGTGCTAGGTCACCCTAGGGGGCTGAGGGGCAGACAGTTGCTTCCAACTTGCTAGTCACCTCTCCTAGATTTGTTGTTCTCTCTTTGTGTGGTTGTCTTTCTTCCCTAGGGATCTTACCCCAGGCAGACCGTCCATGTTGTCAGCAGAAGAGCCCCCAGGGACCCCTGAGTAGGGGCGGGGAGAGCTGTGCTGCTGTGGAAGCTGTCTCTGCTGTAGTCACACTTCTTCAGCCTGGGAACCTCCCCAGGGCCCTGCTCAGCTTTGTCCCCAAGCACTTTCAGAGCCCAGGGCTCCAACTGGCTTCCCCTTCCCTCCTTTCCTGCCCTTCATACACTCAGAGCACAAAGGCTGTGTGGCAGGATACCAGGCAGGCACCGGGCAAGACAGTAGTACAGTGGTTGCTGGGGGCCTTCAGAGGCCTCGCCCACTCTTCCCTCTCTTTTGCCAATGGAAAAGCTGGCTGGAGGGCACAGCATTCCCAGCCTGCTCTGCTCCATAGACAGAAGCACAGCATTCTGGGAGTTGTAGTCCTTGCACCCTTGTGTTTTCCCCCTGTTCGGCTAGCTGGAGAGAAGGGAGGAAAGCTGGGTTGGAAATGTGGTGGAGAAAAGCAGGTATGGCAGGGGCCAGCGTTTTGACACAGACCCTGACATGTGGCTCCTTTACCTGCCTTCCAGCCCTGCTCTGCTCTGAGGACACAGGAGCAGCTCTGATGCTGAACATCTGTTTAGAAGGTGGTTATGTGGAGGAAGTTAACAGAATTAAAAACTCTAAGCCCATTTGATCATTCTGGTTCTCTTTTCATATTTTTCACTTGAATGTAGCCAAAGGGCAGAGAAACCTCCCCCCCCCCCCCAGTTCTTCATTCATTTTTTATAGCCACAGAGATTGAATTTAGGGCTTCTTCTGAAATCAGAATGTTGGCTCTGAACTCTTATTCTCTGGCATAGAGACAGGCCTCTATCCATCATTTTAAGATTTATTTCCATTGCTTTCTATGTATGAGTGTTTTGTCTGTATACATACAGACACGTGTGCACCACATGCATGCCTGGTGCCTGCAGAGGTCAGAAGAAGGCATCGTATCCCCTGGAACTGAGACTGTGATGGCCATGAGCCTCCATGTGGGTGCTAGGAACTCTACCCAAGCCCCCAGAAGAGCGACAAAGCTCTTAACTGCTGAGTCACCTTTCCAATGTCCACCCCTCCTCATTTCTCATGCTTAAGAGAAATTCTGTATACGTTGGGGGTGACACTGGGATTAGGATCAGGGTGTGCTGCCCTAACCCAGTGTAGAGTCATAGCCAGAGGGCCATGAAGTAAACCCTCGTGACCCACTCGTCTCTTCTCTAGGCTCTTATTTCTCACGAGCAGAGTTCTAACCAATGAGACAGCTGGTCAACCCTCCCTATACACACCTTGCTAGGCCAGGGTGGGTAGGGGATGAACCCAGCTGACTGACTTGCCCTCTGCCCAGGAGGACCATGCGGCAGTAGCAGCCATGCTGCCGTTCTTGCTGGCCACACTGGGCACCACGGCCCTCAACAGCAGCAACCCAAAGGACTACTGCTACAGTGCCCGGATCCGCAGCACTGTCCTACAGGGCCTGCCCTTCGGGGGCGTCCCCACCGTGCTGGCTCTGGACTTCATGTGCTTCCTTGTGAGTGACCTCATACTGTCCCCCACCCTTGACACCTGGGCCCAGGTCATCCCCGACAGATATCCTCCACTCGGACCCGTGTCCACCTTCCTAGACCCAACCAAGAAAGAGGGACTGCCACTGTCCAACTCCTGTCTATCCGTCCAAGCCAGGGTCCTTTCTTTTAAGTTAAGGTTCTGACCCCTGCCTGTAGACAGCAATTCCACCTGTCCCCCCTTTGCCCTCAGGCCCTGCTGTTCTTATTCTCTATCCTTCGGAAAGTGGCCTGGGACTACGGGCGGCTGGCCTTGGTGACAGATGCAGACAGGTAAGACAGAGCCCGGGCCTGTCTCCCTCCACTCTGCACGCAAATATGTTCCATGTTGCCTTTGGGGAATGCCGGCCTTCTTCCCTACCCTCTGTTGGGGGATGGAGAGGGACTAGTAGACCCTAGGCCAACATGGGGATGGTGTGAGGACCTTTAGTTGGGCCTCTGCCCCACACCGGTCCCCAGGGACTCTCATCTGCTGCACCTAACCCTTTCTGTTCTCTGTCCCCAGGCTCCGCCGGCAGGAGAGGGAGCGAGTGGAACAGGAATAGTATGTGGGGCACCGGCCCCCTCATCCACACTAAACCCGCTTTCCTTTTTCTTCTTTTTCACGCTTCTTCTCTTCTCTTCACGCCAGTTGCTGGTTTTCTCTTTTGCAGTTTTTCTCCTCTGCAGGCTCATGGTTCGGGTTAACGCAGGCGGTGTGCTTTGCAGAGCAGGGGGCTCCTCAACTTGTCTCTGCCCATTCTGGTTCAGTTCCTCCTCTTAGGCTCCCTGCCTAAGAAAACCCCCCTCTGTGTATACCCCTGCATTCCTCTGGGAACTCCCTAGACAATCCCCAGCACAATGTTGCAGAGACAAGATCGGGTGTCACCAACAGCTTCCCATCCCCTAACAGCTAGTTCTTCATGTTTCAGGGTTCCTTGCTCCATCTGGAGGCCTGGGCTGGGCCTTGCCCGGGGAGCACCCCCCATTTATGGCCTTTTTCACTCCTTGTGGTCTCTGTCTGTAGGACTGGAATTGGAGCTGTGGCAGCTAATGGCTCGGGGAAATGGGAGGGGAGGGTCCCGCCCAAGAGACATCTTCCAGTCATGCCACCCTGTGGGTTCTTCTGGTACCTGCTTTCCTTCACTTCCCTTTTGCAGTTGGGGTAATACTGTTTCTGTTGCCCACTCCCCCTGCTGGTCATCTTTTCAACTGCAGGAACCTCTAACATTCTTGCTCCCTCTATTCTGGGCATGATGAAGACACTCTCTCAAATCAGGCCCACTCACCAGTGATCCCTAAAGTAGGCGTGTCCGAGGGAGACGTGGGTAGGGGGAGACCACTCTTGCTTCAGCCTCTGCGCTTTCTGTGCCTTCTTTAGTCCCTCTGGGTGCTCATAGCTGGTCCTCTGAGGCCCACACTTGCTCTCTCACCTGCCTCTGCTCTGTCTCCCCACCCCCAGTGTGGCATCAGCTATGCATGGGGACAGTCATGACCGGTATGAGCGTCTCACCTCCGTCTCCAGCTCTGTCGACTTTGACCAAAGGGACAATGTGAGTGTCGTCCTCCCGATTTCCTTGGGTACATAGCCATAAGGTCAGGGACGTTAGTGTGGACTTCACAGCAGAGGGAGTGACATGCTAAGGTTCAGAGGGCACCAGCAGGTCCAGTGCTCCTGTTGCACAGGCCCAGAGCCTCTAACATTTGTCACTTCCAAACTTTGTCCGCCACGGTAGAATTTGATGCCCACCTCCACTACCGATTAAAACTCCTTTTTTTCTTTGAACATGGCTTTAGAAACTATAATGAGCCTTGAAGGTCTGTGCAATAAAATGTAGACATCATTGATTAAAACTTTCTTTTTCATTGAATGTGGTTTCAGAAACATAATAAGCCTTGAAGATCTATACAATAAGACTTAGACACCATGGTGTTACACAGAGCTTGCAGGCTGGTGTCTGTGCACATAGGGACCTGCTATCTTGCTGGGGGTTCGTGCTGACTGAGCAGCCCCTTCAGACCTAAGGGGCCACAGCAGTCCCTAGACCTCTTTCCATCAGATCAGGTGCCCAGCAGTTTCCTGCCTGGTCCCAGGCAGAGTGCTAATCCTCACACTCTGGGGTGGCCCCAGTCAGTCCCATTTGGGTTAGGGCTCCTGCAGCAGCAGAGATGCCTGTCAGCTTCCTGGGACTCCCAGGGTACGTAGCAAGCTATCCCTGACAGACAGACAGAGGTGTCCAGAGGGAGCTCAGGTAACCAGTCCTGCATCTTGGCCAGAAGGCACACTCTCCCATCCTGTATGAGACCTTTTCTTGGTAGAAGGTAGTGTGGATCATCCTCCTTAGCATCCACCCTGCAGACAGGGCTGCAAAGAGGGCAGGGAGAGACCTGCAGCCCAGGGACGCTTGATTTTGGTCCCTCCAAGGTGGACTAAGAACAGAGTCACCCCTCTGTTTTTGTTAGCTTCGTTAGCCATGATTTTTTTTTGTTTTTGTTTTTGTTTTTTTTGAGACAGGGTTTCTCTGTGTAGCTCTGGCTATCCTGGAGCTCACTTTGTAGACCAGGCTGGCCTCGAACTCAGAAATCCTCCTGCCTCTGCCGCCCAAGTGCTTGGATTAAAGGCGTGCACCACCACCGCCCAGCTTTATTTTGGAGATTTTTTACATTGTGTGTGTGCGTGCGTGTGTGTGTGTGTGTGTGTGTGTGTGTGTGTGTGTGTGTGTGTGCGCCGGTGCACACATGTATACAGAGTGTGTGTGTGTGTGTATGTGTGTGTGTGTGTATGTGTGTGTGTCTGTGTGTGTATATGTGTGTGTGTGTGTGTGTGTGTGTGTGTGTGTGTGTGTGTGTGTGTGCAGGAGCATGCATGCGTGCACCCATGTATACAAGTACATGGAAGGACATCACTCACCTTTGACTGTTGTTCCTCAGGAAGTATCAACCTTGGTTGGTTGGTTGGTTTCTGTTTTGTGTTTCTTTACCCACCATGATGCACAAACACACTCATGCACACCCTAAGCTATGTATATGGAGGCCAGAAGACAGCTTGGGGAGTCAGCTCTCTCCTTCCGCTCTGGTAGATTCCAGAGATCAAGCTCCAGTTCTCAGACTTGGCAGCATGGACCTTTATGAGCCATCTTGACAGGCTCACTGGTTCTTCTGAGATGGGGTCTTTAGCTGGGACCTAAGGCTTCCTAGTAGGCTAACCTGTCTGTCCAGTGAACCCCAGAGATCCCTCTGTCTATGCCTCCCCTAGGCTGGGAGTGTGTACCACCACACCCTGCTTTTTTTCTGTAAGAACCAGAGATTGAACTCTGGTCCTTTGGCTTGCAAGACGAGCACTTTATTAACTGGGCCATCACCCTCGTCCCCACTCATATACTAGTATTTTTTTCAATACTAGAGATAGAAACCAGGATCTCACTCACGTTAGGCAGATGGTCTCCCAGACACATCCGGGTAGTCATGGGATTTTTCTTCAGGTACAAGGGTGGATGTAGGAGCTGTGTCCTCATGATCATAGGCTGGAGATAATTCTGAGAACCTGATAGGTGGAGCTAAAGGGAAGGGTGGGGTTGGTAGTCTGGGATCTCCAGTTGTGGTCCCTCTGTTTCCCCAGGGCTTCTGTTCCTGGCTGACAGCCATCTTCAGGATAAAGTAAGTGAATGGTCTGCAGACTCTAAAGAGAAAGAAACAGAAACCTCAGCACCTGTCACCTCCCTCCAACACCAAGGCCAGCAGCTTTGAGGACCTTAGGGCTCCTAGCCATTGCAGTACCCTGTGCCCTACTGCAAGAGGCCAGGCAGTAAGGGCCCAGCCTTTGCTGAATATCCCCCCTCCCCCTCCGGATGCTTATTCTGACCCACCATCTCCTCCGTGACACCCTGCACGAGGTCAGCATGCCCTCGTCTACCAGCCCTGGCCACAGCTTGATTGAGAGCAGGGGCCCGAGCCCCCCACCTCAGCCTCTATGCAGCCAGCAGGTGGGGGCAGCAGGCCAGCTGGAAGCAGCCAGGCAGCTGCAGGCAGGAGCCAGCAGCCAGCAGGCAGAACTCAGGAGATCGAGCCAGAATCCACAGGCAGGCAGTGAGCGCTGAGAAAGGCAGGAAGTTGGGGCAGGTCAGCACTGGACCCTAACCATGCTCTGGGCCCTTGACCATGGGAGCTCAGCCCTAGTAGCCATAAGGCCCTAGAGGGAGCTGCTGCTGCCCACATCCCAACCTCCACCCATCACATCCCTCCTTCTTGCCCCCTCCCATTGCTGTCTTCCATCTTCCTGGCTTTTTGTCTCCATTCCCAGCCTTTGCTTTCTCTTTCTTCTCTTGCTCTTCTTTTTGCTGCCACTTTGAGGCTCTGTGGATCCCCCTCCTCCATCCCCCTCCTCTACTCCTCTTCCTCCTTTTCTTCCTCCCAATCTTCCTCTTCCTCCCGTTCCTCTTCCTCCTCCTTTTCCTGCTCCTCCCCCTCCTCCTCCTCTTCTTCCCCTTCTTTTCCCCTCTCTCCTTCCTACCTCCCAGGAAATTGGGATGGGAAGTTTTGTCTTAATACCATTGCTGCCCTATCGGGTGGCTGGGGTGGCTGGGGTGGCTGGGGGGCAGGACAGGCCGGTCCCAGCCTTTCCTCTGCTGTTAACCAGCATCTTCTGTCTGCCTCCCGTGGCCTACAGGGACGATGAGATCCGGGACAAGTGTGGGGGCGACGCTGTGCACTACCTGTCCTTCCAAAGACACATCATTGGGTTGCTGGTTGTTGTGGGCGTCCTCTCCGTGGGCATCGTGCTGCCTGTCAACTTCTCAGGGGACCTGCTAGGTCAGTGAGGGCCAGGTGGCTGGAGTACAAGGGGGCAGAGGGCATCCGTTCTGACCCCACCACCATCCCCTTCTTCCCGCCTTCCAGAGAACAATGCCTACAGCTTCGGGAGAACCACCATTGCCAACTTGAAATCAGGGTGAGCCTGGGCAGCTCTGCGGTGGGGTGGGATCTAAGGTAGATGCGAGAGACCAGAGGCTGCAGCGGCAGATGGACACAGCGGAGGTAGACCCTGCTGACGCAGTGGCCCATGTGTCCTATGCTCCCCACAGGAATAACCTCCTCTGGCTGCATACCTCCTTCGCCTTCCTCTACCTGCTGCTCACGGTCTACAGCATGCGAAGACACACCTCTAAAATGCGCTACAAGGAAGATGATCTGGTGAGGAAATGCAGCCTGTCTTGGCTTCACAATCAGCCCTCAGGGTGGCCACTGTGGAGTTGGGCTACCTGGATTCCCTCCTACACATGGGATAAGGGTACCTCTCCAGAGGTCCTAGGAAGGCAATGCCTATGTCTTCCCATGCTGCGCATGGCCCTGGGGAAATGGCCGTGGCTGGTAGTAGTGTCAGATGGTTGCATTGTCATCTCACTTGATAAGGATGGTAGAAATATTCCCTCAGCTTCTATAGCTATTTACCCAGCCTGAGCCAAATGCTAGCCACTGTGCTAGGTCCTCAAGATCCTAAGTGTCACCCACCTGGTGACCCCTGAGGCCCCCTCAAAGAACAGCTACCGCATGGCTCTTCCTTTAGGCTTCTATTACAAACACTCCGCTAAGGCCTGCTTCCACGCCCCCCCGGCCCCTCCCTGTATCCTCTGGCTCATCTGGAGCCCACCCACAGAAAGATAAACCTGCTCCCTTCTTCCCCAGGTCAAGCGGACTCTTTTCATCAATGGAATCTCCAAATATGCAGAGTCAGAAAAAATCAAGAAACATTTTGAGTGAGTAAGCAGCCCGCCCCACCTCAGGCCTGCAGACTCTTTCCTGTCCCTTATCCCCGAGAATATCTTTGCACGTCTGGACTCATACTCAGCAGTCCAGGTACAGGCTGAGGGGAGAGGATCAAGGAAGGCCTCACGTGCCAAGCCAGGCTGGTCTCCCACTTTCACTGAGTGACAGCCAGCCCCTGGGAGAACTGGAGAGGGCTGAGGGAGTCACTCAGGATACAGCCCATGTTTAGCATGTACAGGGCCTTGGGTTTGATCCCTAGCACTTTAAAAAAAAAAAAAAGTTTGCAAATGAGAGAAATAGGAGGGACTCCTGAAGTGCCGCTTGTGACACTTGTCTCCACCTCTTACTTGGACAGGGTCATGGGTGGTTGGCCCAGGGTCCTGAGGTGGCAGCTTCCTCAGAACTACCAGCAGCACTTACTTGGTGCATATGCAGATGTTGTGGGAAAGCTTGTGAACTCTGATAGCATCTGAAGGAGTCTGAGGAGGTTGGTCTTGTTCCTCTCTGGCTCTGCACTTCAGGTGTCTGGATACTGGACAGGCACCTTGGTGCCGAGCCCATGGGGGGAGTCAAGAGCTGCCAGCTGTGGTGGCACACACCTTTAATCCTAACACTTGAGAGTGAAAGGCAGTGGATCTCTGTGAGTTCAAGGCCAGCCTGGTCGATAAGAGAGGTCCAGGATAGCCAGGGTAACAGAGAGAAAGACTGTGTCTTGAAAGAAAGAAAGAGAGAGAGAGAGAAAGAGAGAGAAAGAGAGAGAGAGAGAGAAAAGAAAGGAAGGAAGGAAGAAAGAAGGAAAGAGGGACTGTGGGCTGGTGCGTGCATTAAAGTGCGTTGAGAAAGACATAAAAAAAAAGAAAGAAAGAAGGAAAGAGAGAAAAAAGGAAGGAAGGAAGAAGGAAAGAAAGAAGTAGAGACATAGAGAGATGGTCTGCACACAGAATTAGGGGTCCTTCATACTTTGATTCATTTATTGCCAAACTCTCATCAATTACCATAGCAGAAAGTGAATGAAAACCCATGTTCAAGGGTCACACAATAGTAGGAGCTAGCTATTCAACAGTCTCAACTGAGATCCATCCAAGTCAATCTGTGACCCAGATTAGGAACCAGCCAGTGGCCATGACAAGGGACAAGTTAATCCATGACCCAGATTAGGAGCTAGCCAGGCCATGACAAGGGACATTAGTGGTCTGGATCCCAGCTCAGGGTTCAGATGGATTCAGGTCCCTTCCTTTCTTCCTTCCTTTCTTCCTTCCTTCCTTCCTTCCTTTCTTTTTTTCTTTCTTTCTTTCTTTCATTCATATAGAGTTTATTTAGGGCATGGGAAGGGGAGTTAAGAGGGTAGCAGAGGCAGAGAAAGAGAGGAGAGAGTAGAGAGGTAGGGGCTGGCCATGGCCATGTGGAGAGAGGGGGAAGGGAATGGGGAGCAAGGGGGCAAGCGGCAAGAGAGGCAGGAGTATGAGGGTAATAGCCTTTCTTTTCCTTTTTAGGTTTTACTTATTTTTATTTTATGTGTATGGGTATTTTGACTATGTGTGCCTGTGTACCATGTGGGTGTGGTACCTGTGGAAGCCAGAAGAGGGAGACACATCCCCTGGCTGAGTGACTGTGGGTGTTGGGGATCATGTCTGGTCCTCCGGAAGGTCTTAAACCCTAGCCATCCCTCCAGCCCCACGTTTATTTTTGAGAGGTCCAGGTCTGCTGCTATTGGTCCAAATCAGATTTCAGTTATTGTCCTGGAGCAGATTGGTTTGTCATCCAATCAGCAGTAATACCTCAGCAGGGTCAGAGGGAGTACCTAGTCAGGTCACATTCCAGAGCTCTGTTACAGGGATCTGGAGCTAAACACTGATGAGTAGGTACTCACGCATGTGACGTACACATATCGAACATCTTCTGAATGCAGGGATAGGTATTTTAGAAGCAAGCCCTGCCCTTATACAGCTTACAAAACAGGATGCTCTAGAGAATGATTTGGAGTTCAAGCTTACATAAGGGCACACTAGGTCGAGACTGGGGACATTTTGTCCATGGACAGTTATCAGCTTCCACTGACATGTCCTGATGCAGGCCTCTAAGTGACCTGCCCTGGGCGAGGGCTCAGTATACAGCAGTAAACAAAACCAGAAATTTTCCTTTCATTAGTCTTAGGAGTCAGAGGATGTCACATTGTGGAGGTGCTAAGGTACCATCCTGAGCAAGGAAGGGGGATGTGTGAGAGGGACCTTCACATTTGAACAGAGACCTGAGCACAGCGGAGGAGCGTACCCTCCTGGTCAACTCCCTGATGTGCTTACTGTGTGCTGTGGGAAACCAAAGGCCAGACCAGAGTAAAGTGCTCTGGCTGAGTGCTTCAGGGTTAGTTCTAATTCTGTTCAGGAAAACAGCCTGCGGTTAAAACTCACACTCACTCTAACAGCAGGTGTCAAGAGGATGGACTGGTCTTCTTGGACCCTGGGGCTTTGAGCGGGGTGAGCGTAATGAAGTCCGTCTTTCATCCACCTGCCCGTGCAGCCGACTTTACCGAGCACTTTCTGCGGGCAGGCTGTTAGAGAGGACTCCCCATGTGAGGATTAGCAGCCAGCCCTTGTCCACACTGAGCTCTGGGACAAACACCAGTGACCACTGAGGCTCACGGTCCAGGTCTGGGGACCCTGTGGAGTAGAGGACCGGGACAGAGAGTTAGCTTTAAAGGATCTGCCCTTAGTCCAGCGAGGGTGAGAGCTTGCTCTCCAAAGAGGAAGCTCAAGGAGGCATGAACGATGGAGCTGTGGCCACCTGGCGGGTTCCTTTTCAAGGACCCTGTGCCAGCTTTGACTTTTTCTAAATCCTCATGAGCTTGTTAACGTCCATCTTGCTACTGAGGAGCTTTATCACACACGTCTCGGGTACTTGGTGGCCCTTCATTAGATTTTATTCTGACGTCAAAAAGATGGAAACTCAGGCAGGATTAAGGACTGGATCAGTTTGCACTTAGTTGGAAAGGACACTGCTAGGTGGATCAGCAAGCATTTTGTGAATGCTCTCCGGAGCCACGTGCCAGTGAGGGCACGCCCTATCAGTCCATCTTTTGGGGGTCGGGGTGAAGGTCAGCCCCGGGCCTGGTCACGGCCAGGGTTAGAGGTCAGATTCAGAATCAGTTGCTGTTGCCAAAATTGATTGGAGTAAATCAAGGCCCAGTGTCGGATCCGGACCAGGTCTTCCGCGATCAAGGCAAAGAAAACAGCCTGTAACTAGAAAGAGTTTCTGCGAACCTCGGGTTTACAGCCCTGGACAAGAATCAGACAACAGCCTTGGCCTCCCCAGCTCCACACAGCTGCATCCTCACACACCCTGGGCTCTCATCCCCTGCTCCCTTCACACAGGCCTCATGCACACCTTGTCCCCACTCATGAAAGTTCCGTTCTTGCGGAGCACTGTAGGCTGAGAAGCGGGTAAGCTGGGAATGCTGAAGTGCTGGCGTCCCGGATGAAAGTGAGGGCAGGCATGTGGATGGGACCTACGGGGTGTGACAGCTGCCTTTGTTTCAGGGAGGCCTACCCCAACTGCACAGTTCTGGAAGCCCGGCCCTGTTACAACGTGGCTCGTCTTATGTTCCTTGACGCCGAGAGGTACCAGGTTGGGCATGGGGAGGGTGCCACCCAGGGTCCGCTGCTCATCGTGGAGGAGGAATCTGGGCCTCCTTGTGGGAACAGGGCTCCAGTGGGAGCATTTTGAATATGACTAGACCTTGGGAGTCTCGGGTGCTTCCAAGGCCTGGAGCTTAGTGTATGTTGCGAGAGGGTAGGGTTCACAGTCCCTTCCTGGTTAAGGACTTAACTCTCTTCAGCTATAATACAAGAAATTGATGGCAGAAAAATTGGCTATCCAGAAATGAGCAAAGAGTCCCTTGGATGGAACTGTGGCTAAACAACCACACTAACGGACAGCCCCTGCCCTTGGGGACCGAGCCAAAGCAAGCCTTGTCCATTCCCAAGCCCTTTCCAGCTGAGAAAATTTTACATGACCTCAGGCCTGTAGGCACATAAATAGGAATACAAGCCGAACATTAATGAGAGTAAGACATAAGATTTCTTTTAGCCCAGTGAGTGGTACACACCTTTGGTCCAACACTCGGGAGGCAGAGGCAAGCAGATTTCTGAGTCCAGGGCCAGCCTGATCTACAGATGGAGTTTCAGGGTAGCCAAGGCTACATAGAGGAAACACTGTCCCACCCCCGTCCCTCAGAAGAAAAGAAAGAAATTTTAAAAACTTCCTGGGGCTGGCAGGCTGGCTGAGTTGGCAAAGAACTTGCTTAAGGTCATTCCCCAGCACCCACGTAAAAACATCGTGTGCCATAACAGACACTGTGACCAGAGTGTTGGTGAGGCACAGACAAGGGATCCTACCTCAGAGGAGCTGGGCATCCAGAATGAGGATTGCACCTCCGGCCTCCTCAAGTGTGTATGCGTGTTTGTACACATGCTCATTTTGCACACAGGCACTCATTTTTAAAACATTCCTTAGTCCTCATATAACCTTTTTTTTTAAGCATTTATTTATGTCTATGAATGTCACTGTCTTCAGACACACAGAAAGAGGCATCAGATCCCATTACAGATGGTTGTGAGCCACCACGTGGTTGCTGGGAATTGAACCCAGGACCTCTGGAAGAGCAGCCAGTGCTCTTAATCACTGAGCTATCTCTCCAACCCCCCTCATATAATCTTAATATTTATTATTTAATGAAAAGACCTGGCTGGGAAAAATGGGTCAGTGGCTGCAGCATTTGTCATACAAGAGTAAGGACCTGTGTTGGGGTCCCCACCTCTCCTGTAACCGGCAATCTCCACATGTACCTAGAACCCTGGTGTGCTGGGGCAGAGACAGGCAATCCCTGAGAGTCGTTTGGCCCAGCCAGATTTATGCGCTCCAGATTCACTGAAAGGTAGAGGCAGGTGGCTCTGACTTAGGGCCAGCCTGGCTTATGTAGTGAGTTCCAAGACAGCCAGGACTGTGCAACAAGACCCTGTTTCAAAAACAGAACAAAACCAAACAAACAAAATCTTAACTTATAGAACAATCAAGGAACACATCCCACGCCAACCTTGTACACACATACATATACACTTGCGCACACACATGAACACCCAATGCACGCACATAGCACACAGAAGACGAAAGCATACGCCCAAGGTGAATGTGTATGTCGTACACAATACCAAAGAGAAATGACAATAGGAAAACATTAACTCTTTGTTTCCCATAATTAAACCATCATTTTCTGCAAGAGCTTTGTATATATGGCAAAATCACTGCAACTCATCAACACAGTCTTGACCCTGAGCCAGAACGGTTCTGTCAACAGTTGCTGGCTTGGCGGCCTAGGCCACACAAACTGCAGGCTGTGTGTTCAGAACCAAGGCTGCCATGCAGTTTCTTGCTGCAATACAGGCAGGCTCTGCCAGAAGCACCTCAGATTCACGATGTGTTTATTTTGAATTGATCTTTGCTTGTTGCACCTTCAGAAACATTTGACTGTTGCCTGATTTTTTTCCATGACCCTCACGTTCAGTTATGCAATCCCACATTGTGGTCCTGCAGTTTAAGGAGCTTCGGGTTCTTCATGTCGCTCCCCGCCCCAAGCTCGGTTTCCTTCCCCACCTCCCAGCCAGCCCCACACAATGAGCAGCAGGTGACTGGCCCCCCATCCCACAGGAAGAAGGCTGAGCGGGGAAAACTCTACTTCACAAACCTGCAGAGCAAGGAAAATGTACCTGCCATGATCAACCCCAAACCGTGCGGCCACCTCTGCTGCTGTGTGGTTCGAGGCTGCGAGCAGGTACCGTGTGGGCTGGCTGCTGGGTGCCCGGTGTCCCCGGCAAGGCTGGGAGCTCTGGGCAGGCCTCAATAGACATGGATGTCCCAGGGTAGTCACAATCCCTGCCCCAGGACAAGCAAGTGTGGTAGACAGACCCACGGCTAAAGAGACTCCCTGAGAAAGAAGACATGGGCCCCAGCAGGCCTCCAACTGCCTCTGCAGCCCATGAAACCCCAAATCTCTCTTTAAATACTTCTTTATTTTTATGTGGGGAGGGTGTACCGTGGGGCATGTGTGAAAGTTAAACAGCAGCTTGTGATAGCCAGTTCTCTCCACCATGTGTTCAAACTCTGGTCATCAGGCTTGGTGGCAAGCTCCTTTTATTCACTGAGCCATCTTGTCAGCCTGTGAAGCCCCTGTTCTCACTGTTCTGCTAGTCATGTTTGTGATAACTTTTAAAAACCATAGATTAGGCAAGCATAGCAGGGGGCTGGGGGTGTCTTTCAGTGCTGGCTTAGCATATACAAGGCCATGAGTTTGATCAGCCATGGCACATGTCTGTAATGCCAACGCTCAGGAGACTCAGGCAGGAGGAGCGGACGTTCAGGGTCATCCTCTGCTTTTCTTTTTTTCTTTAAGATTTATTTATTTTATTTATATGAGTCCACTGTAGATGTCTTCAGACACACCAGAAGAGGGCATCAGATCCCATTACAGATGGTTGGGAGCTACCATGTGGTTGCTGAAAATTGAACTCAGGACCTCTGGAAGAGCAGCCAGTGCTCTTAACTGCCGAGCCGTCTCTCCAGCCCCTACACTTTTTTTAAAGATTTATTTTTATTTATTTTATGTGTATGAGTACACTGTAGCATAGTACAGATGGCTGTGAGCTATCATGTGTGTGGCTGCTGGGAATTGAACTCAGGACCTCTGCCAGCCCGCTTGCTCTTGCCCCTCTCGCTCCAGCCCCGCCCCTCTCGCTCTGGCCCCATCCCACTCACTCCGGCATAATTCACTGTAGCTGTCTTCAGACACACCAGAAGAGGGCATCAGATCTCATTATGGGTGGTTGTGAGCCACCATGTGGTTGCTAGGATTCGAATTCAGGACCTTCGGAAGAACAGTCAGTGCTCTTACCCACTGAGCCATCTTGCCAGCCCCCAGCCCCTCCACTTTTAATAAGTTCATTAGTTACCCTGCTTCTTGGCTGCCCCATCATGCCCACCTTGTGAGGTTAGAACAAGGACAGAGTGACTCATATATAGAAAAAGCTTCAGGGAGCCTGGGCTGATCCCAGCCGGCCACTGCTGTTGGTGCCTCCCAGCTCTGAGCAGAGCCCCGGCCCTGCCGCTTGCAGGTGGAGGCCATTGAGTACTACACAAAGCTGGAGCAGAGGCTGAAGGAAGACTACAGGCGGGAGAAGGAGAAAGTGAACGAGAAACCTCTGGGCATGGCCTTTGTCACCTTCCACAATGAGACCATCACAGCCATGTGAGCTCCCCACCCCCACCCCGCCTGTCACCCCTGGGCCTCTCCCTCTCACAGGGCCCTGTACTCCCCTCCCCACTGTGGACCCCAGCTGGGGCTGAAGTAACCAGTCCCTGTTCCCCCCAGCATCCTCAAGGACTTCAACGTGTGCAAATGCCAGGGCTGTGCCTGCCGTGGGGAACCACGGGCCTCCTCCTGCAGTGAGGCGCTGCATATCTCCAACTGGACCGTGACCTACGCCCCTGACCCTCAGAACATCTACTGGTGAGCCATGGGGCTGGAATGGGGTTTCTTACAGACTGAGGGGCTGTTTCCAGGAGCGTGGGGAGAGGGTGGATGTGGCCAGTCTTCAGAGTGACCCCTCCCCCACTTCCCCAGGGAACACCTCTCCATCCGAGGTGTCGTCTGGTGGCTGCGCTGCCTGGTCATCAATGTGGTCCTCTTCATCCTGCTCTTCTTCCTCACCACCCCGGCCATCATCATCACCACCATGGACAAGTTCAACGTTACCAAGCCAGTGGAGTACCTCAATGTGAGGCCCGTGCCCTCCCAGCCCTCCATGATGTGCCATGAGCATTAGTGCCAGGCAGCATCCCCCTCATCCCTAGCATAGTTCTGATTCTGGGTGCGCCAGCCTAGCCCTTCCAGGATGCTTTCTAAGGACAAGAGAGCTGCTATCCCAACCCACCATCCCCTGCTGTCAGAAAAGGCCACCCTTGGGTTTATATTTCCTAGACACAAACACACACACACACACCCCAGGAGGGTACATAACCTTGGGTAAGCTCCCTTTTCTCCTCTCTGAAAAATGGAAGGTCTAAACTGGCCCCTTGCTGTTCATGTGTACATTCAGAGCCTCTTGTTGACATGGAGCTCCAGGCTGCTCAGATGACTGTAGGGTGCACCCATGGCCGCTTGGCCTCCTCTGCCCTCCTGCCATGTTCAGAGTATGCTTCTTTCAGCTCAGCACTCAGAAATACTGTAGATAAGATGCAGACCCCAGTCCAAACCAAATCCCCACTGCTCTCTAGCTGGCCAAGCTGGCCAGACTCTGCTTCCTCGGTTGACGCATTGGGAAAATGAGCCAGTTTAGTATGTAGGACATGCACAAGTGCTTGGCACACAGTAGGTGTGCAGCAGATGCTCACCATCAACATCATTCACCCGGAAATCGTTCCCACAACCCTAGCCTCGGTCCCCACCCAGCCCTCCAAGTGTCGCGAGCTTTTAGACCCGCCCACCTGTCCATCAGTGCTTGAGACTTCCTGTCCCCCACAGAACCCCATCATCACCCAGTTCTTCCCTACACTACTGCTGTGGTGCTTCTCGGCCCTGCTCCCCACCATTGTCTACTACTCTGCTTTCTTCGAAGCACACTGGACGCGGTGAGCTGCCCACACTCCACCCACGTGTCTCTGGGCAGCCCTTTGCTCTGAAGGTTCCCTGCCCTGGGCCCTGTCCCCTCCCCTTGAGAAGTCTCTACCACCCAGAGGAGCCTCCCGGGGCACTGTCCCAGTGTGGGCTGGCCTGCTGTGACCTCTGCCTCTCTGCCGCTACCCTCCTAGCTCCGGGGAGAACAGAACAACCATGCACAAGTGCTACACCTTCCTCATCTTCATGGTGCTGCTTCTGCCCTCGCTGGGGCTGAGCAGGTGAGCATCAGAGAACCGGTGGGGAGCCAGGGTGGGAAGAGCTACCGGGCCAGAGGCCTGCCTGTCCCAGGGTGGGAAGAGCTACCGGGCCAGAGGCCTGCCTGTCCCAGGGTGGGAAGAGCTACTGGGCCAGAGGCCTGCCTGTCCCAGGGTGGGAAGAGCTACCGGGTCAGAGGCCTACCCGTCCCAGGCTTCCAGAGAGGCTCATGGCAGACCCCCTGCGTGGGTGCCCTGCTCCATGCCGGCTCCCATCCTTCTTTCCACAGCCTAGACCTCTTCTTCCGCTGGCTCTTTGACAAGAAATTCCTGGCCGAAGCAGCTATTCGGTTTGAGTGAGTGACCAGGACACTTGGGGAAAGAGAAAAATAACAAGGGTGGATGTCACCAAGCTTCCAGCTGTAAGGGGTGGGGTTAACATCATGAGTCTCCTGGGTTATCCAAAAGACAGCCCGCAGGGTATTGGGTATGGACTTGGATGAAGTGTGTTGGGGCTCTTGATCGGGAGTGCACCTGAACAGCTGAGCCCATGCTCGAGATATATTTAAGTCTTCAGAGCTCACATTTGGGGGTTCTGAAGGACTAGGGCCCTAATTCTAGGGCTGCTGTAGGAGTCTTGAATTTCTCCAAGGAAATGGGGGAAGTATTTGTAGTGGGGACTTGCTCATTATTTGGGGGTGACTTGGGGACTCCCAGAGTATCCCTGAGGGTCACTAGAACCCACCCCATACCTTTATCTCTTCGAGATAAAGGTATGCTAAGGTAGCAGATGAGGACCCTGTTAGGGACTAGCTCGGATACATACTGTGGCTCTCACGGGCTCAAGCTCCAGGGTGTTGATGGAGTTGTCTGTGATCATCTTGGACCTAGGGACTCTCTAGGGGTTCTTGTCACACCCCCACACACACACACACCAAAGATGCCTGAGGGTTTCTAACACTAGTAGGGAAGGAGTCTAAAGCTCTCTCTATTGTGGGAGAATCAGAGTCGCAAAACTTACCCAGTTTGCTGGGCCTTACATCCCTGGAGGTCTCTGAGAGTACCATTGAGATTCTGTGGAGGTCTCAGCAATTATTTGCTGCACATACTGGTGGCCTTTTGTAGCCTTGGACTCCCTCCCTGGATGTTCTCAGGGCATGCCATCTAGGTAGGTCTCTGGGCTGGCTTTGAATTTTTATATTCTGGGGTTCATACTGTGGAAAGACTAGGGCACAGGTATTGGGGGTCTAAGCTAGGGGTGTACACGTAGAGGAGGCAACAGAGGGTGAGAGCATGGGGTGCTGCCCTGCTAGTGGTGGGCAGACAGCTACCAGGTCACCCCAAAGGTGCAGTGCTGGAGCACCTGCTGCCCCTAGGTGTGTGTTCCTGCCCGACAACGGCGCTTTCTTCGTGAACTACGTCATTGCCTCAGCCTTTATCGGTAACGCCATGGACCTGCTGCGCATCCCAGGCCTACTCATGTATATGATCCGGCTCTGCCTGGCGCGCTCCGCAGCTGAAAGACGCAACGTGAAGCGGGTATGGCCGCCTAGGGCAGCGGCAACACGCACAGCGCCCTCTGGTGGCCTAACGAGAAACAGCAGCAGTCAGGCTCGGGTGGTGGGCAGAAGGACGCTGGGACTTAGGGACTTTAATTCCCATCTGAAGCCTCAGTTTTCCCATACATGTAGCTATGGGTGGACATAGGTGATCAGGAGGTCCTTGAGTTCTGAGAGCATAGTGTTAATGTGCTTGGAATTGGGAGAGGTGTAGCTCCCTTGATCTAGGGTCCCTCTGCCCAATCATTCCACAAGAGGGCGCTGGAGAACCTATCCCCTACCTAGTACGCTCAACTTTTGCCCCCACCTGCCCATGTCCCATCACTGCCCTGCCTGGCCTCCCTCTCAGCCACAGCCCCCTTCTCCCACCTGCTTTGCTGTCCCCTGCACCACCCCCACATTTAGGTCCCTCACTCCCGATGGCTTCATCCCCAGCCCTAGAGTTCCTGGCCACCTCCTGCCTGCCCTGCATCCCTGCAGCCTGTCCCCTCCACCCTGAGCCACCCTCCTGCCCATGTCCCCCCCAGCATCAGGCCTACGAGTTCCAGTTTGGCGCAGCCTACGCTTGGATGATGTGCGTCTTCACGGTGGTCATGACCTACAGTATCACCTGCCCCATCATCGTGCCCTTCGGTAGGCACCGCCGCGCCGGGACCTGGGCCCTGCTCGGGGGAACCCAGGGCCTCACCCGCTCCACTCTAGTAAGGCAGGCCGCCCTGATTGGACAGGGCCCCGGCTGGGAGACCGGCCCCTCGGGCCTCCCGCCTGGTTCCTGGCTCAGTCTAGGGCCAGGCCTTGGGGAAGAGGGAGAGAGCAGTTCTATCAAGATTTGGCCCAACTAACACGCCTGGTCTCTCTGGGTCAGGCCACCCACCTCAGCAGTGTTTCCTGGCATTGAGGCCTTTCTTAGGGTATACATGAACACACCTCCCCCTGAGTGGTAACACAGATACACACATTCCTATACCAACATCTACACTTATACACAGATTTCAAAATTCGAGAAAAACCCCTTGGATTCCAGAGTGGGCTAGGTCCTTGCGCCTCATGGACGTGTCCTAGTGCAGGCAACCCATGTAGCTTGAGCAGGTTTCTCTTCCTCTTAGAAGGTGTTCAGCTAAGTTTCTCATCCACCATGATCCCTCAATAGCCTCTACCTTCCCCAGTAGCATCCTAACTCCCTACCCACCCTCTGTGGCTGTTGAAGACTCCAGACTCTGAAACTAACCTCCTTGCCCTTGGTTAAAGCTCCCTCTGTTTCTGGAAGTAGAACCTGTCCTTTAGATTACCCTCAACTATTTAGGAATGGGGGGCAGGGGGTGTAGAAAACCGTAAGATGGGTTTCAAAGACTTCTCACTCATCTAAAGGAATGGCTCTCTTTGGTGGTCATCATGGGGGAAGGGGAGGCTGCCGGGGTGAAGGGACTGACGTGGGAGAAGCTGCAGCTTCCAGTTCTGGCAGGACAGGGAGCACTGCCCTGTCCTGGAGCTGAGGGAAGGGACAAGACAGGAGCAGAGAGCACTTCAGCCATCTCAGGAGGCCAGGCCCGCCTGTGGTCCACACACGAGGCCTGTGGGCGCTGGTTCCGAGGTCAGGGCCGTTGGCTTTCCTCAGGGCTCATGTACATGCTGCTGAAACACCTGGTAGACAGGTACAATCTCTACTACGCCTACCTGCCGGCCAAACTGGACAAGAAGATCCACTCGGGGGCTGTGAACCAGGTGGTGGCGGCGCCCATCCTCTGTCTCTTCTGGCTGCTCTTCTTCTCCACCATGCGCACGGGTGAGTGCCACCATCCCGCGTGGGTCCGGTGGCAGGGACGGAAGGGCCGCATGGTACAGAATGCCAAGAAGGGTCTTGGTGAGGTTGTAAGGATGGGATGAAGGAGTCGAGGTAGTGAGCCCCTTGGAGGAAGAGGCAGTAACCCCGTTGTCCTCCCCAACCCAGGGTTCCTAGCCCCCACGTCTATGTTCACCTTCGTCGTTCTGGTAATCACCATCGTCATCTGTCTCTGCCATGTCTGCTTCGGACACTTCAAATACCTCAGTGCCCACAACTACAAGGTATGGGGCAGGAGAAAGGTGGTGGAGTATGGCTGAGGGTGAATGTTTTCTGTGAGGGTGACGTACATGGACAAGGGGGGCAAGGATGTTGGGGCATGATCAGAGCTAAAGATGGGAATGTTTCCTCTCCTCTCCATGGACCCCTTAAGATTGAACACACAGAGACAGATGCCGTGAGTTCCAGAAGTAATGGACGGCCCCCCACTGCTGGCGCTGTCCCCAAATCTGCGGTGAGTGTCTTACTCCACAGCCTAGGGTTAGGGGGGAGGGCAGGGGAAAAGGCTTTGACCTGCAGAGACTCAATGCCGGTAGTCCTCCGCAAAAGCTAGCCTGTACCGGGTCTCATGGTAGTGGATACCAGAACTCCTCCCATTCTGTCACCCGGGGCACTGCCCACTATGCCGCCTCCACCTACCCACCCATAATGGACAGCTAGTCACCTTACCTCTATTCCTTTCCCTTCAGAAATACATCGCTCAGGTGCTGCAGGACTCAGAGGGGGACGGGGACGGAGATGGGGCTCCTGGGAGCTCAGGTGATGAGCCTCCATCATCTTCCTCCCAAGACGAGGAGTTGCTGATGCCACCTGATGGCCTCACGGACACAGACTTCCAGTCATGCGAGGACAGCCTCATAGAGAATGAGATTCACCAGTAAGGGGAGGGAGGGGCCCTGGAGGCCACGCCCTGCCCCTCCCCCATCCCCACGGACACTAAAAAACAAAAACGCTAATAATTTATTAGAACTAAAGCCCCCTCCTCCTACCCCATCCTCTGCTTTCATTAAGGTATTTAAACCTGGGGATTTCACCATTCTCTCCCACCATGGAGGGAGAGAGGGAGCCCCCAACCTCAGTGAGGACAGCCCCGAGCAGGCCCCGGGGCAAAGAGGGGTGTGGAGGGAATTCCCCAGATCAGCCTCACCACCCAGTAGTGTGGCCAGGAAAGGGTTAATGAGAGCCAAGGTGGGTACCTGGAGCCATGGCTGGAGGCCTGGGGAAAAGAGCTCAGGAGCTGCCTCCCAGTCTTTCCTCCCCTTCACTGCCCCTGGATCTGGGCCTCCAGGGATGTGGAACCTGCAGCCCTCCGGGATGCAGGAGAAGGGAGGGGTGCACAATGGGGGGAAGAGTCAGGCTGGAGACTGGGTTGACCCCGGGGGGAGGGGGGTATGGCTGACACTGGAAAATGGGGTTTTGCACTGGGTTTGTTGGTTTTTTGTTTTTGTTTTCCTTTAAAATAAAAACAAAAGCTGTGAGTTTGTGTCTGATTGGAGGTCCCACCCTGAAACCTCATCCTCTGTCCTCCCAGGACATGTTTGTAGTCCCTGAGTGAGGTTCAGCTGTGTTAAAGGGGGTCATCAGGAAGAGGCTCTGTGCTCGGGTCGCCTCATACCAGCCCCGTGCTCTGAACTCCCCAAGAGTTCCTAAGAGACAAAGGTCAGGAGAGAAAAGCTGTAAAATCATTGCTTCAAGGGGGCTTAGGAAGAGGGCCCTCCCTAGCACCTCGGGGTGGCCCTCCTCAGCCCCATACGTCTTCGGGGCTGCCCATTCTCCAGCTATCCCAGCTCTTCTCAAGACTTGGGGCTTTTCTATAGGCCACTCAGCAAGGGCACTGCCATGTATATACCCACACTGCACTGTGTGCAGCAGGCGCCAGAAAGCCTCTGGACTTGTTTCCTCATTGAATCAGGATTGCATGGCCAGTAACCTTTAAAGCCAGCCCCACATACTGTCTGTTCCCCAGCCTCCACTGACCAGTTTGCCATCCTGTTTGTTTGGGACAGGGTTTTTCTGTGTGGTTCTGGCTGTCCTAGAATTCACTCTGTAGACCAGGCTAGCTTCAAAGAGATTCCTCTGCCTATGCCTCCTAAATGTGGGATTAAAGGCATATACCACCACTGCCTGGCGAGTTTTCAACCCTTCAACAGAAAATGAGAAAATAAGTTGTAGCTTACCCAGAAAGAAGAGTCCAGGAGGTGAAGGAGAAAAAAAATCTATACATAGGCAGGGCTGCAGAGGTGGCTCAGAGGTTAAGAACACTGACTGTTCTTCCAATAGGTTCTGAGTTCAATTCCCACCAACCACATGGTGGCTCACAACCACCTGTAGTGGGATCCGATGCCCTCTTCTGGTGTGTCTGAAGACAGCTACAGTGTACTTCTATATATAAAATAATTCTTTAAGAGAAAAATACAGATGCCAAAAAGCCAGCAGAGAAAGCAAGAGGGCAGCCAGTGGAGGGCACAAAGACCCCAGTGAAGGTGTCACCAGGGGCAGGAGCCAGGTCCCTTCCTAGCAGTGGTGATGTTGCCTATGCCACAGGTACACAGACATAACAGAAAGAGTAGCCTTGGCCCACTCTTCATGTAAACTCGGATCTGAAGCCTTCGGGAAGCTAAACTCCCAGGTGGCATCTCTCCAAGTATTGGAGCTAGGGCAGCTGCTGACCAAGCCCAGGATTGGGGGCAGGGTGCCAGCTCCCAGATGGGTAGAAACTGAGGAGCCAGAGTGAGCATTTTCTTCAGTACTCCTAAGCATGTCCTCTGTGTGGGTGAGCAGGCCTTACCTTACCATACCTTACCTGGAAAATCCTATTGTCTGCCCTGTGAGATCTGGACAGACCCAGCCCTGACCTCGGCCACCTGCACAGCATGGCTCCCCGCACTAAGGTGGGGATGGGGTTCTCCTGGCTCTACCATGGGGAGTCTCCTGGCGCGGGGGGTGGGGGTGGGGAGGGGGTGCTCATGTTCTAATGCTTACGGATAGAAAATGAGGCAAAACTCAAACAGCCCACGCAGCAAGGGTGTTGAGGAGAGCCCCTCCTCAGGATGAAAGGCTGAGATGCAAGCCCAAGCCCACCTACTCCATGCTCCTGGCATCAAACAGCATTCAGGTCAGCAGAGAAGGATCAGTCCTAGTACTTAGCAAACAGTGCTTAGCTCTGGGCTGGGTCCTTCAAGGACCTCAAGAGTCTCCATGACCTATTATCCTGCTGACTGCAGGTATACAAAAGAGGAAGGGGCCAGGTGGTAGTGACGCATGCCTGGGGAGGCAGAGGTAGGCAGATCTCTGAGTTTGAGGCCAGTGGTCTACAGCCTGGAGTTCCAGGACAGCCAGGGCTACGCAGAGAAACCCTGTCTCGGAGGAGGAAGAAGAGGAGAAGAAAGAAAGAAATGAGGGAGAGGAAGGGAAGTGGTTTGGAGCCACCTGCCCTCTCCCCTTTCCTCCTTCTATAGGATAATATAGGCAAGGGCTCCGACTTCAAGGTTCAAATCCTGGCTCAGCCTCTCTTCATTGCTGAGTGACCTTGAGCAAATAGCACCACACCTGCCAGGAGTAATGGCACTGGGGAGGCCGAGGCAGGAGCATCTCTTGAGTTCACAGCCAGCCAGGTCTACCAAGTGAGTTCCAGCATGGCCAGAGAAACCCTGTCTCAAAAACCCAGAAGATAAAATAAAAAGAGATAAAGTAAAAATGACATCACACCCCTGATCCTTGCCTATAAGGTAGGAAAGGAACAGAGAATGTAGCTCCGTTAACAGAGTGCTTGCAGCACACACAGAGACACGCATTTGATCCCCAGCAAGGTATGAACTAAGTGTGGCATTTGTCTTAGGGTTTCTATTCCTGCGCAAACATCATGACCAAGAAGCAAGTTGGGGAGGAAAGGGTTTATTCAGCTTACACTTTCCACATTGCTATTGATCACCAAAGGATGTCAGGACTGGAACTCAAGCAGGTCAGGAAGCAGGAGCTGATGCAGAGGCTGTAGAGGGATGTTACTTACTGGCTTGCTT
This sequence comes from Mastomys coucha, assembly GCF_008632895.1. NCBI lineage: Eukaryota > Metazoa > Chordata > Mammalia > Rodentia > Muridae > Mastomys > Mastomys coucha. The sequence continues at coordinate 60,276,606 of NW_022196909.1, read as the reverse complement.
CCCCTGGTTTGCTCAGCTTGCTTTCTTATAGAATCCAAGACTACCAGCCCAGGGATGGCACCACCCACAATGGGCCCTCCCTCCTTGATCACTAATTGAGAAAAATGCCTTACAGCTGGATCTCATGGAGGCATTTCCTCAACTGAAACTCCTTTCTCTGTAATAACTCCAGCTTGTGCCAAGTTGACACACAAAACCAGCCAGTACAGTAGTGCACGGCCTGTGAGCCTAGCACTTAAGATCTGGAAGGTCAAGGGTCCCAGAGATAGCCCATCAGGTTAAAAGCATTTGTGAACCACATGGTGGCTCACAACCATCTGTAATGGGATCTGATGCCCTCTTCTCATGTGTCTGAAGACAGCAATAATGTACCCACTCACATACATAAAATAAATACATCTTAAAAAAAAAAAAAAAAGCCGGGCAGTGGTGGCTCTCGCCTTTAATCCCAGCACTTGGGAGGCAGAGGCAGGTGGATTTCTGAGTTCGAGGCCTGCCTGGTTTACAGAGTGAGTTCCAGGACAGACATGACTATACAGAGAAACCCTGCCTCGAAAAACCAACAAAAAAGCATTTGTCAAAATGATCTGAGTTCAAGCCCTGGGACCAATGGTGGAAAAAAAGAACAGGCTCTGAAAAGTTGTCCTCTGATTCTCACATGTACTCTGGCAAATGAGTTTCTGCTTACACAGAAGGAGGAGGAGAAGGAGGAGGGGGGGAGGAAGGGGGGGAGGAGGAGGGGGAGGGAGAGGAGGAGGAAAGGAAGGAAGGAAGTTAAGGAGAGAACAGAGGAAGAGAGGAAGGAAAAGAGAGAGAGAGGAGGAAGAAGAGGAGGAGGAGGAGGTAGCAGATGCCGGTAATCCCAGCACTGGGAGGCAGAGGCAAGGAGGATCAGGAACTTAAGGCCTTAGCTATGTAGCAAGTTTGAAACTAACCTGGGCCACATGTTTTCAAAAACAAAACAAAACAAACAAACAAACAAACAAAACAAAAGGTGTGTGTGGGGAGTAAGACATGGACATAACCCAGGAAGATGTGAGGTCTTGACTTTTTTGTAAATAGGAAACGTTTCAGGGTAAAAGTACAAGCTGAGGGTATAGAAGCAATCGCTTCCAGAAATCGTAGATTGAAAGGGGGGACTTGCCCCAGATGGCAGCCCCAGTTGGGTGCTTGTTCCCTGTCCCAGTTAGAACAGGCCTTCATTCTGGCAGATCAGATGGGCCAGGACAAAAGAGCCAAATGAGGAGAGACAGGCAACAGTTAAACCATTGCCCCTGACTAAAGACTCCCCTGCATCGGAGAGTTCTGAGAGGGGGAAGGGTGGTCTCTGCTCCACCTCCCACCATCAAGAACCTTCAACTGTCAAGTACTGTGTCATGTGCTAGCTTTTCTAGGTATTCATCTGATAGATAGCCTTCAGCATGCTGAACTATTCAGGTAGGCACTCACTGGCCTGCCTCTCCCATGGACTCCCCTACAGAAACGGGGCCTTGTCCCCCTGAGGCCTCACATTGGGATCTCTCTCACCAGGCTGGATGCTCTGAGAGTAAAACAGATTTCTCTCTCAGGCTGTTAGGGAAAGAGTAGGCAGGCAGTTTCTGCCTTTATTTCACTGAAGTGTTGTTGTGGGTTGGGACCCATACCCCTCCATCACAGCTGTCTGAGGAAGAGTTTGGGTAACAGCTACTAAAGATCTGGTGACCCTTAGGGAACAGAGAAAGTCTCTCTCAAGCCTAGGAAAGCAGCCTTCTTAGTCCTAAGACACAGAGCAAGCCACTTGGATGGAGTCCAGTCACCCTCACATCCAGGGTGGATGGACTGGAAGTGGTGCAGGAAGGAGCAGCGGAAGGAGTAGCAGAGAAGCTGGGGGGACAAGGTGGGGGCCAGCTAGCTTTGGCAGCAGCAGAGGAGGAGTGTGGCTCAGCTCTGCCCACTCCTCACCCTCAGCCTGAGAGAGGAGAAGAAGCCAGGCTACTCTGAGGACAGAGGCCCCTAGACTCTGCCTCCTAGCTTCTGTGACAGGCTAGTCCCTTGACCCCTGCGTGTTTAGGCTTGCAGGAGACCCCAAACCTCCATTATCTCGGTTTCCTCCGAGCTCTGGAGATCCAGCTGGCCATAAAACGATTGGTTCCCAGATTAAAATGTAATAGTAGTTTTAAGAATCCCTAGGAGTGGGGCTAGAGAGAGGGCTCCGCAGTTAGGAGCCCACAGTACTCTTGCAGAGGGCCCCAGTTGGGTTCCCAGCACCTGTGCTGGGTGGCTAACTACTGCCTCTGACTCCAGCTCCCAGAAGATACAATACCTCTACCCTCTGTGTGCATTGGCACTCAGGTGCACATAGACATAATTAAAAAGACATCTTCACTTTAATCACCGAAAGTAGGGATTGGGGTATAATCAAGTTGTCGGAGTGAGAGTACTTGCATGCATAAAACCCTGAGTTCTGTCCCCAGGACCGCATAAACCAGTGTGAAGTCAGACCTGTCATCTGAGCACACAAGACATAGACATAGAAGCTGCAGGGTCTGCAGTTCAAGGTCTCCTCAGCTACACAGGGAATTTGAAGCCAGCCTGGCTCTATATGAGACTCTGTCTAAAGACAAACAAACAACAACAACAAAAAAAAAACCCATAGTATTCATATTCAGTGTCTTACCACAACAAAAAAGTGTGTGAGGTGTTTGAGATAAAAATCTATTTATTAACAAATAGATAGATTTAGGGGATTAGGGAGCAGTACTCTCATTTGTTTTATTTAGAGACTGGGTTTTTGTGGCTTAGGCCTCAAAAACAGGACCCTTGCCAGCAAGGCAAAGCTGCTTGCCACAAAGCCTGATGACCTGAGTTCGATCCCCAAGATCCACAAGATGGAAGGAGAGAACCCACACCGGCAGGTTGTCGCCTGACCTCCAGACATATGCTCTGGTACTAATGAAGCAAATCAGTAAATGGATGTCATAGACAAGATCCTCCTACCTCAGCCACCCAAATGCTAGGTTACAGTAATGTGTTACCAGGTTCTTCTTGGACTGAGTTTTTTTCAAATCCACAGGGTCCTAGTCTGATGAAGGCTGCACCCCACCTTTGGGGTTGGCCTTTAGTCTGACAGAGGAGGCAGTTTGATATGTAGTCATGTCCCTCAATAATACTCCCATGGCCATCTGCTTGAGCTTCTGCCAGCCTCTGCTGTCTGTCTGTCTTAGCTTGACTCCCTTCTGTCATGTGTTGCATGAACTTTTTTATGCAACTTTTTTAAGTTTATGACATGAACAGATATATACCCATCCCTGGAAAGAGAGACCCCAAAAAGAGACTGAGGTACGAGTCCTCCAAGGTCCAACTTGGTGAACCGATGGGTTTATTGGGCTTATCTGCATGTGAGGAGTTACTCACAGGAACATGGGTAACTTGGCAGCTATTGCCGTGATGAAACACCATGATTGGAAAGCTAATTAGGGAGAAAGGGCGTATTCAGCTTACCCTTCCACACTGCTGTTCATCACTCAAGGAAGTCAGGACAGGAACTTTTTGTTTGTTTGTTTTTTGTTCTGTTTTTTGTTTGTTTGTTTGTTTTTCGAGGCAGGGTTTCTCTGTATAGCCTTGGCTGTCCTGGAACTCACTCTGGAGACCAGGCTGGCCTCGAACTCAGAAATCCACCTGTCTCTGCCTCCCAAGTGCTGGGATTAAAGGTGTGGACCACCACCGCCCGGCACCAGGACAAGAACTTAAACAGGGCAGGATCCCAGAAGCAGGAGCTGATGCAGAGGCCATGGAGAGGCACTGCTTACTGGCTTGCTCATTCTTCTTCCTTATAGAACCCAGGACTATCAGCCTAGGGGTGGCATCACCCACCATGGTCTGTGCCCTCCACCCTCAATCAATCACTAATTAAAGAAAATGCCCTACAGCTGGTCCTTACGGAGGCCTTTTCTCAACTGAGGTTCCCTCCTTTCAGATACCTCTAGTTTGTGTTAACTGGAGTTAGAGATGGATTCAAGGTCTCCAATGTCTTTGCCTCCTCACCTTGTCATTCGTCCCATCTATGAGCATGAAAGGGATATCTCTCGGTGGTCTTGTCATTCGTCCCATCTATGAGCATGAAAGGGACATCTCTCCTTGGTCTTGGTCTTCCAAAAACTATCCATGCCATTCTTGTTTGTTTTCTGAGGCAGGGTGTCCTTTGATCTAAGCTTTCTACAAATATGATATCTGCGCTTTGGCCCTGGAGAGACCACTCCACAGTCAAGGGCACTTGGTGCATAAGAATAAGGACCAGAGTTTGGAACCGAACACCCATATAACAAGCTGGGCATCCTGCAAATGTTCGTGAATCCAGTTCCCAGGGATCTGACATCATCTGCTCCCCAACCACCTCTCATAACACTCTTACACATATACAAACACAGACATATTTTTTGATGTATGGTCCTGAAGAGATGGCTCAGCAGTTAAGGACACTGGCTGGGCTTCCAGAGGACCCCGGTTCATTTCTCAGCACCCACAAGGTAGCTCACAACCATCTCTAACTCCAGTCCCGGAGGATCTAGTGTCCTCTTCTGGTTTCTGTGGGCACTGCATGCACCTGCCCAGACATATATGTAGGCAAGACACTCATACACATTTTTTTAAATTAAATAAGGTTGAGTATGGTGGAACCAACCTTTAACTCAAGAACTTGGGAGGCAGAGGCAAGTGGATTTCTGTTTAAGTTTGAGGTCAGCTTGGTCTACATGCGTTTCAAGCTAGCCAGAACTACTATATAGTAAGACCAGATGAATGAATGGATGGATGAATGGACAGACAGACGAACAGACAGACAGACATATAGATAGGTAGAATAAAATGGGGGCTTGGAGGTAGCTCAATGGTTCAGAGTACTGGCTGCTCTTGCAGAGGACCTAGTTTGATTCCCAGCTCCTATATGATGGCTCACAGCCATCTGTAACTCCAATTCCAGTGGATCTGGTGCCTCTTCTGACCTCTGTGAGCTCCTGCAAGCACATGGTGCACAGACATACACTCAGGCACACAAGCAAGTGCACATAAAAATAAGTAAATATTACAAAACAAAAATCTGTATGGCTGAAGATGGTCAGCCTCTGACCTCCTTTGTCCACATTGCAAACAGCTGCTGTTTCAGATGTGTCACCTGCTCAGTTACAGTACCATTCCAAATTGAGTTATTTGTCTCTTTTATTGAACAGACATCTCTAATACCCAAAAGGGAATAGTGGCTACCATAAACAGCGTCAGGCTCAAGGACAAGGGCGTGGGCCAACACCAAGATGCCTACAACTATAAGAATCAGAACTATGAGGACCTTAGAGCAGAGTGTCTCAGAAAGGGGGAACTGTTCCAAGACCCCCTTTTCCCTGCAGAACCCAAGTCTATAGGCACCAAGATTCTGGGCTCCAGCTCTATAGAAATGGAGAGCATCTATTGGCAGCGGCCAAAGGTGAGCACTGGGAAAGAGGGAGGTCCCTGGCGTTAGGCACTGACGCCATCAGAGCTGGGGCAGCTCTGCACATGCTTCTGCCAAACTTCCTAGTTTAATCAGGAACTGGCACCCATGCCTGGCTGCCACACTCAAGCTGTGCTCTGGGTTCAGCATCCCCTACTTCTCACCTAGAAATAAGAGGTAAAGGGAGCTGGGGCAGGGGACCGTCACTCCTTGACATTCTTATTCCCTTACCACAGGATATCATTCAAAACCCCCAATTCATCACGAATAATTTCTCTCCCACGGACATCTGCCAAGGGATCCTGGGTAAGTAGGGAATAGGGAGCTGGCCTCCACGAGGAAAGTGGGAAGAAGAGAGATTGGGATGGGAGTGGGGACAACCAGTTGGCTCTCAAACCTGAAAGAGTAGGCTCCTTGTTTCCTATTCCTCCCCTTCCGAGAGATGACAGTCAGCAGAAGCGTTATTTATATGTGTCCTCTATGTCCCTCCTGTGCCTGCTGTCATCTGGTTTGGAAGTGAGCTGAGGTAGTAAGGCAGTCATTTGTTGATGTATGACCCAAGGCTTAGTAATGGGAGACAGGTGCAGAGATGGCCCAGCAGTTAAGAGCACTTACTAAAAAAATGATGAGGGCAGTGGTGGCACACGCCTTTAGTCCCAGCACTTGGGAGGCAGAGGCAGGTGGATTTCTGAGTTCGAGGCCAGCCTAGTCTACAGAGTGAGTTCCAGGACAGCCGGGGCTATAACAAGTCCATTATCCAAAACACCTGAAGCTCTAGCTCCAAGGAATCCAGTGCCCCTCCCCTCACTGCTCCCGCTGGCCTCTATACACATAGAATGCCTCCACACACACATATACCACATGAACACAGGAGTGCCACACACATGCCACATGTGCACAGGAGTGCCCACACACCACATGTGCACAAACAGACACAGAGAGACAAAATAATTCCATTTTTCAAAGGTATTAAACCAGGCACAGGGCTGGCTACAGCACTAGGGTAAAGGGAGTCAGGAGTTGAAGGCCAACCTGAGGCCCCATGAGACTGTCTCAAACAACCAGCAAGCAATTCTCACCCTCAGGCTCTCTTGGGGGAACCCCAGAAGCAGAGGGGCGGGGCTGTCTCAGAGGGCTTGGAGATGTTGCTGCTGAGGTCAGCTGTGCTGTGGGACCCTGGCCCTCCGAAGGCTTGGCTGGATCCAGGGTTCCACACTGGAGATAATACTGTCCTGTAGCATGAGGTCTCAGCGCCTACTTGGCTGTTGGCAGGAGGCTGAGCCAAGAGGTTTGTCTACAAAGTGGCTTGGGTGTCCACATGGCACTGACTCCCACTTAGCAACCCAAGGGCTTTTCCTTTATTTGTTTTGTTTGCTTAGCTGGCCTCAAACTCACTTTGTAGTCCAGGTTGCCTTTGAACTCATAGAGATCCATCTGCCTCTGTCTCCCAAGTGTTGGGATTAAATGTGTGCACTGTCACACTTGGCTCATTTGTTTTTTTTTACTTAGGATGGAACCCAGGGCCTTCACCCAGCTAGTCAAGCATTTCACCGCTGATGTATCCTGACTCAACTGATCTCAGAGTCTCTCTCTGTCTCTCTGTATCTCTGTCTCTCTGTGTCTCTTTCTCTCTGCCTCTGTCTCTGTCTCGTCTCTTTCTGTCTCTCTTTGTGTCTCTGTGTTTCTTTCTCTCTGTCTCTCTGTCTCTGCCTCTCTGTCTCTGTCTCTCTGTCTCTCTTCCTCTCTGCCTCTATCTCTCTCTGTCTCTCTGTCTCTCTCTTTCCCCCTATTTCTCTCTGCCTCTGTCTCTCTATTTATTTATTTATTTATTTATTTATTTATTTATTTTTGGTTTTTCGAGACAGGGTTTCTCCGTATAGCCCTGGCTGGCCTGGAATTCACTCTGTAGACCAGGCTGGCCTCGAACTCAGAGTTCCGCCTGCCTCTGCCTCCCAAGTGCTGGGATTAAAGGCACGTGCCCCCAACGCCCGGCTTGTCTCTCTGTTTCTCTCTGTCTCTGTCTCTCTGTCTGTTTCTCTCTGTGTGTTTTTCTCTGTCTCTGTCTCTGTCTCTGTCTCTGTCTCTCTCTCTCTCTCTCTCTCTCTCTCTCTCACACACACACACACACACACACACACACACACACACACTAACCTTTGCCATGTTTTGTTAGGAACAAGCCCTGAATGTGGCCCATCCTCAGGATGCAAAGGATTATGGGACTAAGGTGTATCTCAGTTGGCAGAGTACCTACCTAGCATGCATGAAGCCCTGGGTTCAGTCCTCAGCATCGAATAAAACTGGGTATGATGGCATGTGCCTATAACCCCAAGATCTAGACGAGGCCAAAGAATTACTCATGAATTCAAGTCCTGCCTGGTCTACATAGTGACTTCGAGGCTAGCCAGGAGCCTAGAGACCTTGTTGGAGAAAAGGAGGTGGAGGAGTTTAAGGCCATCCTCATTTACAATGAGTTTAAAGCTAGCCTGGGCTACAGGAGACCCCATCTTTAAAAAAAAAAAAAATTGAGAAATAAAAGCCAAAGGATTGTCTGTCACAGGTGCTAAAACTTCTTTAGCATGGGCTATCAAATAATGGGTCATCGGAGTCTCCTAACTTTGCCCTGGGCAACAGGTTACCTCCTCCTTCCTGAGCTAGTCTTGTCTCACAGCCTCCTCCCCACCCTTCATCACCAGGGCAGGCACCAAGACCACTTTATTCTCTCTTTGTGGCAGGAAAAAGGGCAGAAATAAGTACAGCCAGAGGCCTAGGAGCCCTGGGACCACAGTTGCCTCTGTGGCTCAATGGGCCAGAAGGATGCTGGTTAAAGGAGGATGAGAAATCAGTGACTCCTGAGTGCCCTGTGCTGGTGATGACTGCAGAGTCCTTACACTTCCCTCCTGCTTGCAGCCGCCTAGCGAAACCCAGAGGTCTCTAGTCATCACAGAAAACTTGCCAGGGCCCAAAAGCTTGACCAGGCCCCAGAATTCACACCTCTTACCTGGCCCATCACTGAGAACCAATCCCAGGGGGACATATGGCAGTAGATGACTGATGCAAGTCTCTGTGCTCCATCTTCAGCTAGCTCCAGGACTCACAGTGGGATAGACACGAGCAGCATTCTCTAGTACCATGTTGGTGATGGGGAAGACATCTTTCTGTTCTTTACATTAATTTTTTTCTTTAAATCATGTGTGTGTGTGTGTGTGTGTGTGTGGAGAGAGAGAGAGAGAGAGAGAGAGAGAGAGGTCTTGTTGCTCTATCATGAGGACCAGAGTTCACATACACACACACACACACACACACACACACACACAATTTCTTTTCCTTTGGTTTTTTTAGACAAGGTTTCTCTGTAGCCCTGCCCTTCCTGGAACTAGATCTGCAATCCAGGCTGGCCTTGAACTCAAAATTCCACCTGCCCCTGCCTCCTGCATGCTGGGATTAAAGGCATGTACCATTACTACCAGGCATGATTTTCCTTTCTAATTTTGTGTGTATGTGCAAGTGAGTGCAGTGCTTGTGAAGACCAGAAGAGGGAGCTGTCAGATTCCCCTAGACCTAGAGTTATCTGTGGTGGCAAATTACCTGATGTGAATATTGGGAACTGAACTCAAGTCCTCTAGGAGAGAAGGTTTACTCTAGGCATTGCTCCAACTGCTAGGCATTGCTCCAACTATTGAGTGGTTTGAAACAAGGTCTCGTTCCATACAACCGGTTGGTGGCAAAAGAACTTACAATCCTTTTATCCTCAACCACCCAAATGCTGAGATTACAGAAGTGTTCCAGGAGACACCTTGGGCCTTTGGCCACTACTGCAGCCTGTGCACAGAGTGGGAATGGGGACCACAGAGAAAGGTTAATGGATATGTTCAACAGATAGGAGCCTGTCCTAAGAGCCATGAGGATGCTATGCAGCATAACCCAAATTCCCCCAAACCAAAGCATGTTGCCCTGGTTTGTAACTCCCTTGACTAAACAAGTATATGAGTTCATTGTCCCAGAGCCCAAACTTTGCCTCAGTCTCCCCATTTAGCCCCTTTCCCAACACTTCTCAGTGAAAAGGCAGAGAGATCTCTGCAGGGGAGATCCCTGGACCTGCCTCTCTGGCTGGGGATCCGGGATCTCCACATATGTGGGACTGCTAAACGAGCAACCCCTACCTGCCTGCCTTTAAGGGGACTGCTGGCTGCTGGCTGCCATTGGCTCCCTTACCACTTGCCCCAAACTCTTGTACCGTGTGGTGCCCAGAAGCCAGAACTTCAAGAAGAACTATGCTGGCATCTTCTATTTTCAGGTAAAGGGAAGGCCAGAAAGGGGAGAAGAGAGGTATGGAAGGAAGGAAGGAAGGAAGGAAGGAAGGAAGGAAGGAAGGAAGGAAGGGAGGGAGAGAGGGAAAGAGGGAGGTAAGGAGGGAGGGAGAAAGGTAAGGAGGGAGGGAGGGAGGGAAGGAAGAAAAGAAGAGAGGGAGGGAGGGAAGGAGGAAGGGAGAGAGGGAGAAGAGAGATCATGTATGTACTTATTTTGACACTGTTTGGGAACACTTTTCAACTAATTTTCAGAGAAATAATCTGCTTATGAAAGAAATCATGAAAACTAATTTTTTTAAGCTCCAAAGAAAATAATTAGCTGTTTGTAGCTCTCTCTCTCTCTCTCTCTCTCTCTCTCTCTCTCTCTCTCTCTCTGTGTGTGTGTGTGTGTGTGTGTGTGTGTGTGTGTGTGTGTGTGTGTGCGTGCTCATGTGCCTGCATCCACAAATGCACATTAGGTATCATGACACTGAAAATCTCCACCATATAATTGGTATGATCTGACCTTTATCTGATAAAGGAATGAGTCTAACTGTCATAAAATGAGGAGAGGATTTTAAGATCTCTGAAATCCCAACCTCCAGCTGCCTTTTTTTCTTGACGCTTGGGACGAGACAGGAAGTGGGGATGGAGGTGTGGGAATGGGGAGGAATTTTAAGATTTTAAGGCTTTTGTTGACTTTCTCTCACCTATTCTAAGGAATGTCTGAGCGTTGGTTTAGTGGATAAGTGCACTTACGCTCAGGCCTAGCAATCTGAATTAGATCTCTTAAACTTGCATGTTGGAAGGAGAAAAATGACTGACTGACAGACAGACAGACAGATTCTCTCTCTCTCTCTCTCTCTCTCTCTCTCTCTCTCTCTCTCT
>NW_022196909.1:60247789-60265755 GCF_008632895.1 Mastomys coucha | reverse complement strand
TGGTGGCGCACGCCTTTAATCCCAGCACTTGGGAGGCAGAGGCAGGCGAATTTCTGAGTTCGAGGCCACCCTGGTCTACAGAGTTCTAGGACAGCCAGGGCTACACAGAGAAACCCTGTATCGAAAAAAAAATAAGAATAAAAAGAGTAATTGTTGCTGGTATGGTCTTGTACTGGCCACTAGGGGGCACTCTAAGGGCAGAGGTCTCCTGTAAGTAGACAAATGTCCCCTTGCGACCCACACACAGCTTTGGCAGTTTGGCCAGTGGTTGAACGTGGTCGTGGACGACCGGCTGCCCACTAAGAACAATAAGCTGGTGTTTGTGCACGCCACCCGTCGCCAGGAGTTCTGGGGCGCCCTGCTGGAGAAGGCCTACGCCAAGTGAGTTTGCCCAGGCCAGGAACCAGGCTGGCCTTGAGCTGCATGGCTTTGGCTGCCAAGCAAGGTGGGCTAGGCCACTAACTGAACCAGGGGAGGAGACTGGCCACGATGAGGCATGCCTCACTTCCCTCACCACTCTGCCTGACTGGTCGCTCCAACTCACATCACCTAACAGCGCCCTATCTGCCTGCAGGCTAAACGGATCCTATGAAGCCCTGGGGGGAGGCAGCACTCTGGAGGGACTGGAAGACTTTACAGGCGGCATAGCACAGTGCATTCGGCTCCAGAAGCCCCCGGACGACATGAGAAAGCTCCTCAGGAAAGCCCTGCAGAAGTCTTCCCTCATGGGTTGTTCCATCGAGGTAAGCTGGGTCTTGCTGCTGGGCCTTTGAGCCTGTTGTTGCTCCGCACCCCGGCCCCAGGGCTCTTTCCCCACATTTCTTACCTCTAGCTACCTCTTTCTTGAACTAATTTTTGTCTGCCAGTAGTGCAGAATGGCTGTTCCCAATGCGCATAGCCTCTATACTGTTTCGACCTTCTCTTCAGTATTTTCTGTGATCCTTAGTAACACATAATGCAAGTTTTCATAGCTTATCTTCTCCAGGGAGAAGGGAGAAGATTTCAGGAGGGCAGTGACCTTTATTTGATGCATTTACCACTGGACCCTGGGACTTTGGACGATACCCAGCATGCAATGGACACCCAACAAATATTTGTTCAAATAAATAAATGTACCCAGAGTGCTTCCATATAACAGAGGTTATGGGGGCGGGGCAGTTATTGAAAAGGCAGAGGAGAGCTTACTCCCCACAAAGCCTGAACCAAATGCTTGTGCAAGCTGTACTCATAATAGCGAAGAAAACAGGAGTGCAGTTGCCTTTCTGCAGGTGAAATCAATTAAGTTAAACCAACTGATTCTTACACACCTTAGAATACAAACAACAATGGCCCCTAACTATAGGGTGTAGTCTGCCTCTGTATGACCTTCTCGTAATGACAGCATCATCCCGGAGTATTAGTGATGGTCAGGAGAGGAAGCAGAGGGACCTGGCCACAAAGGCCCTTTAGAGACGCAAGTAATAAAGAACATGACCCATACCCTCACTTTGGTGAGGGATCTGTGAAACCACATATGTGATAAAGCTGCAAGCCAACCACAAGTGACCAGTGACAAAGCTAGGAAAAAGAGGCTGGACAGGTGGCTCCATGGTCTGCTTTCTCAGAGGACCAGGGTTCAATTCCCAGCACATGTGGCAGCACACAGCCATCTGTAACTCCAGTCCCAGGGGATCCAAAGCCTTCTTCTGGCCTCCACGGACACCATAATCACATAGTGCACTGACATGCGCAGGAAAAACACTTACACACACACACACAATTCATAAGCTAGAGAGAGATGAGCAGGCTGCATCCAAACCAGTATCCTGGTGCTTACTTTGTTCTACAGGCTTTTTGTTCAGTTTCGTTTTGTCCTCTTCCTGGTTTACTTAGGCTTTTGGTTGTTTTCTGCTTTTGTTTTCATTTTGAGACAGGGTCTCACTATGTAGTCCTGGCTGGCCTCAGACACACAGAAACTCCTTTCACCTCCCAAGTGCTGGGGCTGTAGACTTACCCCTATGCATTCAGCTTGTAGTATAGTATTGTAAAATGGACAGAGGGGATTGGTATTAGGGACACATAGGCTCTTCCTATGCTTCTGCAGGTGAATCAGCAATTGCTTCCAAATCTAAAGTGCAGGATCTGGGGAGATGGCTTAGTAGGTGTTTTCTCTCCGTGTAAGATCTGAGTTCAAATCCCCTGCACCCAACAAAACAAAAAACAAACCAACCCAGCATGGCCGTGTGTGCCTGTAGCCCCAGTGCTAAGCATAAAGGCTTGGAACTTGCTGGTCATCAAGCCTATCCCAAAGCAGTAAGCTTCATGTTCAGTGAGAGATTATGTCTCAAAGTATAAGACAGAGAAGTGGGAGACATGGCTCAGGGAGTAAGAGCACTGGCTGCTCTTGCCACAGACTTGAGCTCAGTTCCCAGCATCCATGTGGTGGCTCACAAACACCTGTAACTCCAGTTCCTGGGAATTCAATGCCTTCTTCTGGTCTCCTAGGGTACCAGACACACATGTAGTACAGACAAACGTGCAAGCAAAACGCTCATACACATAAAATAAAAATAAGCATTTCTTTAAAAAATACTGACAGCAATAACAGAAGAGACTCAGTGGCTTTCTCTGGCCATCCCACATATTCACATACGCCATGCACATACGAGTGACTTCTATAGTCTCTCTCTCTCCGTCTCCCTTTCTCTCTCCCCTCTCTGTGCCCATGTGTGTGTGTGTGTGTGTGTGTGTGTGTGTGTGTGTGCGCGCGCGCGCGTGTGTAAAGTATAAGCAAGGTGTAGTGTCTCGTGTCTATAAACCTTCAAGAGGCTGAGGCCGGAGAATCAGGAGTCAAAGAATCATTGGATAGTCTTGGCTACATAGAGAATTTGAGAGCCTCTAGGCCATATTAGACATGCCCCCCTATAGATATAATATTCCTGTTACGAATCACATAAAACAATGGCTCTCTTAGGATTTCCAGGCCAGATCTCAAACGCTTTCCCTTCTTTTCTGTAGGTCACCGACAATAAGGAGACAGAAACGATGACCAGGAATATGCTGGTGAGAGGACATGCTTATGCAGTGACTGATCTAGAGGAAGTGAGTACAAGCAAATGTCCTTTGGAGTCACAGGTATGGGAGAGCTACCCCCTGCCCATGTACTGAGCAGTCATGCCTCTCCACCCCCAGGTCCACTACAGAGACAAGTTGGAAACTCTAATTCGGATCCAGAATCCCTGGGGCAGGGTTGAATGGAATGGAGCCTGGAGTGACAAGTAGGGGCTCTGACCTGAGAGAAGGGGACAAAAGACACAGCAGGGTTCCTGTGGAAGCCAATGTCACAGTGTGGCCAACTCTTGTCCCCAGTGCTGCAAGGTTTTATAAGAACTCTGAAGGTGGCTCCCATCCACTGTTTTCTCTCTGCAGAGCCAAAGAGTGGGAAGAGGTGGGCCCAGATGTTCAGATACAGCTGCTACACAAGAAGGAAGATGGGGAGTTCTGGTCAGTGTGCCTTGAAGGAGCCTCAGACTCCCCACAGGCATCCCTCACCTCCCTACAATCTCCTCTGTGTTGTGTGCCTTGGATGAGGAGGTCCTAGGGTCCCTCCACAGTCGGGGCCTGTAGGTGTGGCTGTGGAGTGTACCAACAGCACTGTTTGTATTCCCGTCCCAGGATGTCCTATGAAGACTTCATGAGCAACTTTACACTGCTGGAGATCTGCAACCTCACCCCCGACGCACTGTCCCCCTTGGATTATAAGAGTCGCTGGCACACGACCTTCTATGAGGGCAGCTGGCGAAGGGGGAGCACTGCAGGGGGCTGCAGAAACCACCCCGGTAGGTGAGGGCAACCTGGAAGCCAGGCTTGGGTAGGAGGTCACAGAGTCAGGGTGGATAAGGGCAGAGTCAGTCAAATGTCACAGCCCTCAGGAACCCAGGCAGACATATGGCTGGAATCTCAGTGCACCCAAAAAGGGCCCAGGACAGAAGGCCCTGTCCCAGCACAACTACCTTGACCTGCATCTTCCCACAGAGACATTCTGGAGCAACCCCCAGTTTAGGATCTCTCTCCCAGAAATGGATGATCCAGAGGGTGACTCTGAGCAAAACGAAATGGTTTGCACCTGCCTGGTGGCTCTGATGCAGAAGAACTGGAGACATGCTCGAGGGGGGCCCCAGCTGCTCACCATAGGCTTCGTCATCTTCTCGGTGTGCCTCCCGGGTCCCCAGCCACCTGTGCTTCCCCTGGCTTCTCCTCCCCCTCCTCTTCCTCCTCTCCCCCCTCTTCGTCCTCCCCTTCTTCCTCCCCCTCCCCCTCCTCCTCCTCCTCTCCCCCCTCCTCCTCCTCCTCTCCCCCCTCCTCCTCCTCCTCTTTTACCATGTACCCCAGGCTGGTGTCAAACTCAGAGATCCACCTGCCTCTACCTCCCCAGTCTAGGATTAAAAGTGTGTGCTTTTTCTTTTTCTTTTCTTTTTTCTTTTCTTGTTTTCTTTTTCTGTTTTTTTCATTGTTGTTGTTATGGTTTTGTTTTTGTTTTTATTTGAGACATTGTTTCCCTGTGTAGGCTTAGCTGTCCTGGAACTTGCACTATAGACCAGGCTAGCTTCAAACTCAGAGATGTGTGCTTCACCTCTTAAGATCCCTGTGAGGATGAGTCACCCCAAAGGCTGCACAGCCCCACCTCCCTCCCTCCCTCCCTCCCTCTCTCTCTCTCTCTCAGATGTTCAGATGTCTTGCCTGCAAGTATGTCTCTGTACCACATATGTGCCAAATATGATACCTATAAAAATCAGAAAACAGTGTCAGATCACTGAAGCTGGAGTTGGTTAGTTCTGAGCCACCCTGTGTGTGCTAGGAATCAGACTCAGGTTTGCTGCAAGAGCAGCCAGTGCTCTTAACCACTGAGTCATCTCTTCAGGCCCGACTCAGTTCTTTTTTTTTTTTTTTTTTTTTTTTTTTTTTTTTTTTTAACTTACACCAACTAGCACTTCCTTTGTGGCAGGCATTACCCCAAAGACTCGTCCATCCCATTATTACTGATATCCGTAGGGAACTGGAGGAGATGGAAAGCAGAGGAGGCTCACACACTGAAGGGGCAGAGGTGGAGACTTGAGTGTGTCCTGATGCCTGAGCACAAGAGTCTTCAACAACACCCTTACCCAAGTGTGGCCTCAGCTGATCCATCAAAACTTCTCACTGTAGAGGCCAAAAGGAAGTCCCCAGTCTGCATTTTCCAAGACCAGTCATGATTTGCAAGATCCCCAAAATGCACACTGGACAAGATCCTAAGGCATGCATGCCAAGGACTTGGCTAGTCTCCAGGAGCTCAATGGTAAACAGCATGTCCCAGCATGCAGGACACCCTAGGCTCCATCCCTCTCCAAGGGGAGAAAACCGGAAGTGAGAAAACCCGGAAGTGGGCCAAAGGGCTGCTTCTCCTATGCCGTGAGTCAGGCTATCTGCGAGTACAGTCTTCTCAGCACGTGAAGTCTAAGGGTCAGGGCCAGCAAGAAGTGAGTAAAGGCATTTGCCTCTGAGCCTGACAACCTGACCTCAATCCCCCAGCCTACTCCCTCAGGCTACCCTCTGACCTCCACATGCATGACATGGGCAAGCACTCACCCACAAAATAATAAAAATAAAAATAAGAGCAGTTGCTACTCTTCCAGAGGACTCTTCCAGAGTTCAGTTCCCAGCACCAACAGGGTGGCTCACAACCTCAGGAATGCATATTCAAACATGCAGGCAACATACTCATCTAGATAAAACAAGTAAATCAGAAAAGAATGTCTAAAAGGTCAGTGCTCACTTTGGCCCCTACACAAGGACGACACTCAAAACTCAGGAAGCCTTTCTTCTTTTCCTTATTGAGGAGCAGGAAAATATTGTGAAAGTGTTGAAGACACAGTCCAAAGTCAGAAAGCTGAATGCACACAGAGCTTTTTAAGTAATAAAAAGCAAAGCTCATTTAAAAAAAAAAAAACCAATGTTTTTAAGGTTGAAGGAGGATAGGCCCAGTCTTAGTACCCCAGCACGCCCGCTAGGATAAATGTGCTATGAGCTAATAAGCCACGTGGTGGCCTGTCTGTAATCTTAGCATGTTCAAGCGGCAGAGGCTGGAGAATTGTCATGAGCTGCATGGCAGCCTGGTCTATACCGTGAGACCCTGTCTCAAAATAAGATAAACCAAGGTATTGATAGCCTCAGCTGTACTCTGTTCTCATTGGATAACTGAGTACCACAGACAGGCTAATTTATAAAGAAAAGAGGTCCGCTTGCCCCACTGCTCAGACGTTCCGAGCAGCCAGCGATGCCATCTGCTTGGTGTCTGGTGGGGGCTTTTAGTAGGTCATGACCTACTAAAGAGTAAGGTGAGAAAAGCCAGGGCTCTGTTTTGTTTGTTTGTTTGTTTGTTTTGAAACAGGGCTTCATGTAGCCTAGGCTAGCCTTGGCCTTACCATGTTGCCAAGGTTGGCCTTGAACTCCTGCTTCTGCCAGATGTTGGGATTGTAAGCATGCACACCACATTTAACCCTTCTGTCCTCCACCCCTCTTCTTTCTCTGTCATATACGAATGCGTGTATGAATCGGTTCTCACTGGCTACGTTGTTGGGTCTCGCGGTCTCTCTGTGCACCTGCTGCTGCTGGCAGGTCTGTGAGCAGCTGGTGTTTCTGCTGTGCTCACTCGGGAGCAGTAGGACTGCAGAAGTGTTCATGCACATCTAGCTTGTTTGTTTCCCTCTTTGAGGCAGGGTTTCTCTGGGTAGCCCTGGCTGTCCTGGAACGCCCTGTGTAGACCAGACTGGCCTCCAACTCAGAGATCTGCCTGCCTCTGTCTCCCAAGTGCTGGGATTAAAGACATGCAGCGCTACTGTCTGGAGAAAATACTGCTTTTTAATTTAATTCATTTTACAGAGACTTTCTATGTAGTTCTAAGATAGCCTAAGTCTTGCTATAGACCAGGCTGGCCTCAAACTCGCAGATATTTGCCTCTGTCTGCCTTTCCTGTGAAGAAATCAAAGGTGTACACCACCACCCACGGACATTAAAAAATGTTTTTAATTGTGTGTCTATGTGTGGGTGTGTGCACATAAATAAAGATGCCTACAGAGGCCAGAAGGATCAAGAGTTCAAGGCCAGCATTAGCTACATAGTTAGCCAGGCTGGTCTACATGATAGCCGTCTCCAAAAAAAATCAAAACAAAACAAGAGCTAGCATTGTAACCCATGTGCAAGAAGCCCTGGCTCCTATCCGAAGCCATGCATAATATTGGGCACAGTGGCACAGGTTTGTAACCCCAACATTTGGGAGGAGGGAGCAGGAGGATCAGCAGGCCAAGGGCATCCTCAGCTACACAGCATATTCACAGCCTGGGCTGCCTGACAGAAAACCAAAGGCAAGCATGCAATTGTATGTGCTTTCTCTCCCCGGTGTCAGGGGTCACCTAGCTATTTCTGTAGGTGACACTCTGTGGACTCACATTCTAGGGACACAAGCTTGGGGCCCCATCCCAGCTCTTTTGCTCTTCTAGCAAATCCTCTCTGCTTCTCTGGGACTCTCTCCTGTCTTTAATCTGGATTGAGAAAAAAAAAAATCTACCTTTGTAAACTTTGGACAAACTGTACTTTGAAATCCAAAACTGACAAATTCTTACTGCTATCCTTTTATGCCCCACCCCACCCCCACCCCCATTGCTCCAGGCCCTAATGAACCCAAGACAGGCTCACATTCAGGTTCACTTGTACATGCACACTGTGTACACTCAACTAGCTGACAGCCAGAGCCCCTTCATTGCCCTGAAGATCTGACTCTCTCTCTCCTTTTTTTTTTTTTTTCAGGTCCCAAAGGAGGTACAGCAGGCTTACACCAGGGCAGGCATCCAGCCCCCTCCTGACTACATACGGATTGGCAAGGGGAGGGATCTAGAGAAAAGTTCTGGGGAACCCTGAGTTAGGATTCTAACTCCTACTAACCAATGGTGGGAGTCAGGGAAGGGTTAGACCATACTGAGTTTTTGACGATGTGGGAGATGCACAGGCCACAGCAGTGGTGCCCACCATCAATCCTGCCCACGAGATGGCTCACCTTGGGAGATCCGGTCTCCTTGTTCTCCTATGCTAGTCCTGTACCCACCTCCAGGGTACATACAGTTTCAGAACCTCCAGGACACCCACCTGAAGAAAGACTTCTTTGTGAAATACCGGAACCATGGCTTTTCCGAGATCTTCACCAACTCGAGGGAGGTGAACAGCCATCTCCGGCTCCCCCCAGGGGAATACATCATCATCCCCTCCACTTTTGAGCCCCATAAAGATGCTGACTTCCTGCTTCGGGTCTTCACGGAGAAACACAGTGAGACTTGGTGAGGGGCCAGCCTTGTTCTGGTGAGGTTCGCTGCCCAAGGGCTGCCTGGTATCAGATTCTGGTCCTTCTTCACATCAATCTTATGTTATATTCATGGAAACTGAGGCATGAGGATGTGAGGTCTAAATTTGTGAGCCACCATATGTTTACTGGGAATTGAACTCAGGACGTCTGGAAGAGCAGTCAGTGCTCTTAACCGCTAAGCCATCTCTCCAGCCCCTCTAAATTTGTAATAAAAATAGGAATGAATCTAGGGCCCAGATTTAGTGGGTATTAGATACTGCTCCATATACAATGACAGGACCCTCCCCAGATCACCTAAGCCTTCACTCTCTTATGCCCAGGTTGCTGGATGAAGTCAACCGGGTTGAACATCTCCAAGAGGTAACAGGAAGCTCTGGGCTGGAGGGTTGGAAGGACAAAGGGTGTTTTAAAGACTGGATTCCCTAGCCGGGCAGTGGTGGCACATGCCTTTAATCCCAGCACTTGGGAGGCAGAGGCAGAGCCAGGCAAATTTCTGAGTTCGAGGCCAGCCTGGTCTACAGAGTGAGTTCCAGGACAGCCAGGGCTACATAGAAAAAAAAAAAAAAATCAAACACACTGCCCCTCCCCCCCAAGACTGGATCCCTCCATCTTTTCCCCAGGAGACCATCACTGACAAGGATTTGGACAAGGATTCTATAAAGTTGTTTGAGATGGTGGCAAATGGGGTAAGAGGGCCAGGGACAGAGGCAGAAGGGAGGTGGCAGCCACCGGGCAGCCAGGACAGAGCAGGTGATTGATCAGAGCAGGTGATTGGTTACAGCTGTTTCCCCTAGGGTGACGACATAAATATGTATGAGCTACAGAAACTTCTCAACAAGATGTCAGCTAAATGTGAGTGATCCACCATCACCACCACCACCACCACCACCACCCCCGCCGCCATGGCTCACCCCTCCCCCTGGTCCCCCACTGTACTTATCCACCTGTTCTTTCTGCCCCTTCCCTCCCTCACAGCCAAAAGCTTCAAGGCGAAGGGCTTTAGCTTGGAAGTCTGTCGCCGTATGATCAACCTCATGGACGTATCCTTCTGCCCTGTGGCAAGCCTGACAAGTGTTTCCCATCTTTTCCCTGCCCCCCCCCCAAGCCTGACTCTGACCTGGCCATCTCTCCCTCCTGCCCTCAGTGTCCTCCCTGTGACAGGGATGAGATCTGGGGTGTAGCTAGAGATCCCAGTTCTGGCTGTTAGCATTCAGGAACCCCAAGCCTGTGTGGAAGCCTTCTGTTTCCCTGTCCCCAGAATGCCCTCTTTCCTTGACTAATCTCCCCAGAAAGACAATTCCGGCAAGCTGGAGCTTAATGAGTTCCTGGTCCTGTGGAAGAAGATCAAGAAATGGATGGTAAGGGACCCTTAAAGAAAGAGCCAAGAGGGGTGGGAACTGACCAAGAAGCCATTAGAACTGTAGAGACACACAGAGACACAGAAAGACACACACCAGTAGTAACCAGTATAGCCTGTTATAGTCAAGTCAAGAAGGGTGCTTGTGGGCCGGGTGGTGGTGGTGCACGCCTTTAATCACAGGACTTGGGAGGCAGAGGTAGGCAGATTTCTGATTTTGAGGCCATCCTGGTCTACAGAGTGAGTTCCAGGACAGCCAGGGCTACACAGAAAAACCTTGTCTCGAAAAAACAAAAACAAAAAACAACAAAAAAATGAAGGGTGCTTGCAGAAACCACTGGGCAGAATACCAACATCCCCTACTATGCTTGCGATTAACCCTTCAACCGCTAGAAAGCAGGAACATTAGAGATTCAAGTGGCCTATCAGAGTGGTGATGGGGCGGGAGGACGACCCAGGGTCTTGGGCAGATGTCATAAGCCAGTCATGCTTCAGTATTGTGTTTTTCTTTTCTTTTTTTTTTTTTTAAGATTTATATTATTTATTTTATATGTATGAGTACACTGTAGCTGTACAGATGGCCATGAGCTATCATGTGTGTGGTTGCTCTCCGGCCCTCCTTGCTCCGGTGGAATTCATTGTAGCTGTCTTCAGATGTACCAGAAGAGGGCGTCCGATCTCATTATGGGTGGTTGTGAGCCACCATGTGTATGGTTGCTGGGATCTGAACTCAGGACCTTCAGAAGAGCACTCAGCGAGCCATCTCATCAGCCCCCCAGTATTCTGTTTTTCAACCACTGTCACCCACTGACATCTGTCTGTCTTCAGGAAATCTTCAAAGAGTGTGATCAAGACCGCTCAGGGAACTTGAACTCCTACGAGATGCGCCTGGCAATAGAGAAAGCAGGTGGCCAAGGAGCAGGCGCCGTGCAGGGGCAGGGAACTGGGAGGTCATGTCTAGGCCTGAACTCTGCCCTTACTGTCCCCTGAACTGTGCCCTTACTGTGCCCTTACTGTTCCCCATCTGTCCCCTGAACTCTGTCCTTACTGTCCCCCATCTATCCCCTGAACTCTGTCCTTACTGTCCCCCATCTGTCCCCTGAACTCTGTCCTTACTGTCCCCCATCTGTCCCCTGAACTCTGTCTTTACTGTCCCCCATCTGTCCCCTAGGCATCAGGTTGAACAACAGAGTGACTGAGGTGATTGTTGCCAGGTACGCGGATGATAACATGATCGTGGACTTTGACAATTTCATCAACTGTTTCCTAAGGCTCAAGGCCATGTTTGGTGAGTGAGTCATCTGCCCCCTCCTGGCTAGGCCCGGGAAAGCTGGCTTGCTCCCACACCCATTCATCCTGATCCACAACATGCTGGGGCTGTGACTTCTGTCTGTACCCCCATTTCCTTCTCTAGAAAATACCAGGGGCTAGGGATGGAGGCCCATGGGTAGAGTGCCTGCCTAGCTGGCAGCAAGCCCTGGTGTGGTGACACACCACACCTTTAATCCCAACACTCTGGAGATGGGGCAGAAAAATCAGGAGTTCAAAGTCATTGTCCCAAGGATTAAAAAGCTTATATTTGCTGGGCAGTGGTGGCAAATGCCTTTAATCCCAGCACTTGGGAGGCAGAGGCAGGCAGATTTCTGAGGCCAGCCTGGTCTACAGAGTGAATTCCAGGACAGCCAGGGCTATACAGAGAAACCCTACTCCCATCCCCCCAAAAAGCCTAAATTTATACTATATTTATAATTTATGAACTTGGGAAGCTGAGACAGGAGGGTCACAAGTTTGGGGCAACCTTGGCAACTCAGTGAGACTTTGAGTTAAAACAATAGGGAGTAAAATGGCTCAACATATAAGAGTGCTTGCTACCAGGCCTGAAGACCTGAGTTCAATTCCCAGGACCCACGTGGTGGAATCAACAACCACAAGTTGTCCTCTGACCTCCACAGGTGCAAGCAGCCATATGTATGTACCTGCATGCCCCTCTCACACGAAATAAATAAATGTAAAACAAATAAGTCAGTACTCCCCTTATCTTCCCAGGACTCTAGTCAGAGTAAATGGGTCTGGGCCAAGCCCTCTGAACCAAGCCTGTCTCCTAACCAGGATAGTTGTGACTCATTCCCAATGAAAAAGGAATACCTTCTCCTACCTTGCTGTTTCTCCTTTTTGGAGAGCGGGTCTTTTAGACCATCATCTCAGCTCTAACCCAGCCCCTAATCTCTACCTCTGCCCCACACCCTTATCCTTAAAACAGCGTTCTTCTTATCCATGGACACCAAGAAAACCGGTATTATTTGCTTGAATATAGACCAGGTAAGAGAGAAGGAATGGGAAGGGTGGTCTGGCCACACCCTGAACCCCTCCCCTCTGGTCCCGCCCACTCTCCAACCTCTGCAGAAAGTCTGTTCCCGGCTCTCTCTGCAGTGGCTGCAAATAACCATGTGGGGGTAGGGAGATGCGGAGCCTGGATCCCTCCGTCCTCCCTCCGCCGGCGGTGCTCCGGCCAGGATGGTGGGTGCTCCTTGTCACTCGCTCTCGCTCTCCAGTGCCCCAGGCGCAGTGTTTACTCCGTGCCCCTACTCCGGGCTGACGGGAACTCCAACCCCGAACCCCCACCCCCAACCCCACCTCAACCCGAGCACTCGCACACCGCATTTAGACTAAAAATGAGATGGATTCTCCCCTAGTTTTTCTCTGGCGAAGGCAGTCTTGCAGCTTAGTGCTCCCGCGCGTGCTGTTAACTCACACCCCCCTGCTAGCCCGCCCTCTTGTCAGGAATTTCATTGCCTCCCTGTGCCACGTCGTACACATTATTCTAATAAACAGGACATGGTTTACCACTTAATTCTTCAACACCAAATTGGGGATCCATTATATCTCCGGGAAGCATCTGGAAATGTGCTTGCCTACAGGGGGCGCTGCAGGATTCCAGGATGTTAAACGCACCTCAGTTCCAAGCTATGAAAACATCTTAGCTGCCTTGAGCGTTGTAGGGTGAGGTGGGCGCCACTGAGCCAATGGCCAGGGAAGCCTGACCTGGGGCTGACAAAGCACCTCTCAAAGGTCTTGAGGTGCCTTTGTCCTCTTTTCCCTCAAATTGCCCCCTCCTCCAAAGAAGGCACTACGGGGGGGTGGGGGGTCTCAAAGGTTAAAGGACAAGCTCAAGGTGTGTGTGTTGGGGAGGGCGGGGGGATGACCCACGCCTTTAATCTCCAGACTTGAGAGGCAGAGGCTGGATGGATATGAGTTCAGGCCAGCCTGGTCTACAGAGGGAGTTCCTAAGACAGCCGTGGCTACACAGAGAAAAAACAAACAAACAAACAAACAAATCAAAGGACAGGCATTGGCAAGAGCCAGCCAATAGAACACACAATGATGGGTCCCTTCTGCTGGGAGACTGGAGGTCTCTCTTCCAGCCGCTGCACAGGCTGCTCGGGACTGGCTGGGCTGTGGGCAGCCGCCGTTTCTCCCCCTCTCATCTCACCTCAGGAGTACTTGGACAACAGATGGGCACCACTTTACCTGGCTTTTTAAGTGAATCCCTGGGTTCAGGCTTGAGTGGCAGGCCGTCTTCTTGGTCCTCTCTCTTCCTTCTCTTATCGAGCCAGTAATAATGGCACCACAGAACCTTCCTCCTGTGACTCAGCCCTCCTAGACAGGGCTTCCCTTAGATGAAACCTTCATTCCACAGAGCAATCAGAGTACTTCCTGCCCCCCACCCCCCATCCCCGTACAGCTTCCTAGGGACAGTGGTTTCTGTCAAACCCTGCAAATTCCCCAAATTCTGGCAGTTAGACAAAACCCACCATAGGTCAGGAACTTGTGAAGCCAGTTTCCCTCTGCCAAGAGGAGCCTTTCCTCTTAGCACTGGCAGAAGGAACAAGGAGCTACTTGCGGTGTCTATTAGTTTACCAAAGTGCATGCAGGCCTCCAAGTTCCCTGAGTGTCACATGTGCCCGGTACACATTGCACAGTCCATGTCTGCATTCTGGCTCTTCTCAGTTGTTTTTGCCTCTCCCTGCATTTCCTTCAGCTCATGGGCTTCCCTTCCCACAGCTGCTCAGTCTCCTTATAACCCTGCTATTTTAGTGCTCTTGCTCCCCCTCTTCTTCTTCTTCTTCTTCTTCTTCTTCTTCTTCTTCTTCTTCTTCTTCTTCTTCTTCTTCTTCTTCTTCTCTCTCTCTCTCTCTCTCTCTCTCTCTCTCTCTCTCTCTCTCTCTCTCTCTCCCACCCTCTCATTTGTCCTCTCTTGGCCCACTCCACTCTTTTGTGTGTGTGTGTGTGTTTTCAAGACAGGGTTTCTCTGTGTAGCCCTGGCTGTCCTGGAACTCACTCTGTAGACCAGGCTGGCCTCCAACTCAGAAATCCACCTGCCTCTGCCTCCCAAGTGCTGGGATTAAAGGCGTGCGCCACCCACTGCCCGGGCCAAGGCCCACTCCACTCTTTGCCCATGCTCTCCTGGTCTCCTTCCTCCCACTTCTCTCTACCTGCCACGTTTAATCTACTACTTTCTTTCTCAGCTCTGGACTCGAGCCTCTGGCTATTCTCTCTCTCTCATGCCTACAGTAAAAACCTTCCCCCTAACCACACCATGGAGCTGTTGTGCCGTCCACTTATATACACAGTTTCCAGTTTCCTCCCATAGCAGAGCCTGGTACTTCCTGCTGGTTCTGCCAATGTGCAGGCAGCTGGGATCCCCATCCTTTGGGTTTCTGTTCTCCAGCCTACCCCTCTCCTCTGTCACTTTAAAGATCAATTTAGTCAGCCTGTACAGAGCTGCCTCCTCCCTCCGACATGGCCACACCCAATGTCTCTTGAGGAATTGGTTCCTGTCCCACCAGCCCTTTGTCTTCCTCTCTGTGTCCTTTGCCACGTGATAAGTCACACTCTCCTATCATGCCTATCTTCCAGCTGAGTGGGCCAGCTGCCTTTTCTCCACATCACTTTCTCCCTAAAGAGCTCATCTCCCTAGGGACGGCAGGACATCCCAGCAGGCAGACCAGCAAGGTTCTAAAACTAACAGCTCCTTTGAACTTTCAAAAGGTCTCAACCAAAACAGGGCTTGGTGGTGCATGACTTTAATCCCAGTAGGCAGATCTTGGCCAGCCTGGTCTACAGAGTGAGTTCCAGGACAGCCAGGGCTACTCAAATAAATAAACAAGCAAGCAAAGTGAGAATCCTTGATTCCTGACATCAGTATTTACCAGCACCGTATGAGCAATAGCTGTATACAGTTTGTGTTAAAATACAGAAAACAAGACACGCCATTCTTCTAGCTCCTTTGACTCATCCCAGTGGGTTTCCTATGGCCACTTATGCACCTCACAGCCCGAGGAGGTTGTCCCCACTGTGGCCTCCCAAGGAAATGTCCCCACAGGCTTGTTTGCCTACATTTCTGCTCTTCCCCCTTAGCCTAGGGCACAGAAATGTCAGTTTACACACATGTGAGATGACTTCATTTGGGTCCCTGGCAATCTAGATTTCATCTCTTGATGATCAACTGCCATTTTCCATAGATGCTGCCCCTCCCCCACGCCCTTTCTCGGACTCTCTCTTTGATGTCAGCAGGAGAACAACTCTACCCTGCTTCTCAACTCCCTCAAAGTATCATCATTGTTCAGTATTTTGGTCTCTGAAAAATGGTTCTGGAATGTTCTGGAAAACTACATAATACTAGGTAGTACTTAAAAGCAATGAGCTAAAATGCGATCCAGTCTGGAAACAACCAGTAGAAAGAAGCAAAGAGAATGAGCTCATTCAACTGAGATTTTATTTTTTTTCAATGTAGCAAAATATGCAAAACACGAAGTTTATTATTTTATGAGCCAGCAAGGTGGGCTCAGCAGCAGGGGAAGGCAGTTGCTGCCACGCCTGACAATCTTGAGTTTGATCCCCAGAACCCTTTATGGTGGAAGAAGAGAACTGAATCCCCAAAGTTGCCCTCTGATGTCCACCAAAGCATTAAAGTACTGAGTCCACACATAAAGAGTACACAAAGAGGAGGGCAGTGGTGGCACACGCCTTTAGTCCCAGCACTTGGGAGGCAGAGGCAGGCGGATTTCTGAGTTCGAGGCTAGCCTAGTCTACAGAGTGAGTTCCAGGACAGCCAGGGCTGTACAGAGAAACCCTGTCGCGGAAAAAAAAAAAAAATACACAAAGAAATGTAATCAAGCCGGGCAGTGGTGGTGCACGCCTTTAATCCCAGCTCTTGGGAGGCAGAGACAGGTGGATTTCTGAGTTCTAAACCAAAAGAAATGTAATCAAAAATTGTTTGGCTGCCATCTTATAAAAATTTGCCATCTTAGTTCTAAACTGTTATGTAGTGTGTGTGTGTGTGTGTGTGTGTGTGAGAGAGAGAGAGAGAGAGAGAGAGAGAGGGAGGGAGGGAGGGAGGGAGGGAGGGAGAGAGAGAGAGATTGTACAAGAAAGGACAGTTTTCCGAGTCAGTTCTGTATGTGGGTTCCAGGGATTGAACTCAGGTTAGGAGCTTGAGAGCAAACGCCTTTACCTCCTGAGCCATCTCCTCAGCTGACCACTTAATATTTTAATGCTTCTTAAGTGTTGGACCAACCTGAAACAGAAACAATCCTAAGACTGAAGCCTCGCCAGCAGAGGCAAATGATACCCACGTGGTCCTCAAGATGGCGGTAGAGAGTTCCATAACGATCCTATCTGACGTTTCCTTTCCCTTATACCACTGGGTACTGGGGGAACCAGCTGCTGCGACTGGGTCTCAGAATCCCCACTTATTCTGCGGCCGAGGTGTCCCTCTGAGAAATGATGCCATGCCACAGGCCTCTAATATAAAAGGAAGTTTATTGTGGGAAGGGAGGGGAGCAGGGACCTGGAAAAGGGGTAGAGTCAGAAAAAGGAGGGAAAGAGACAGAGAAAGACAGAAAGGGAGAAAAAAAGAGAGGCCGGCCGAGAACTCGAAGGAAGAAGAAAAAGAGCAGGGGCTGGGGTAGCAAGCAATCCTCTTCGCCGCCGCTGCATGTGGCTTACAGCTGGAGGCAGGTGACGACGCAACTGTTGCTAGGTAGCTACTGGGCGGAGCCTAGTGAAATTGTCTATAAACCAAGACTCTCTGTACTTGCCTATATATTTTAAAAGACTTTTATTTTATTTTGGTTTTTTCGAGACAGGGTTTCTCTGTATAGCTCTAGCTGCCCTGGAACTCACTCTGTAGACCAGGCTGGCCTCGAACTCAGAAATCCGCCTGCCTCTGCCTCCCAAGTGCTGGGACTAAAGGCGTGCGCCACCACCGCCCTGCAAAAGACTTTTATTTTTGTGTATGTACCACTGTGTGTGTGTGCCACACGTGTTGCAGGTGCCATCGGAGTCCAGAAGAGCATGTCTGATCCTGTGGAGTTGAGTTACAGGCAGGTGTAGGCTACCTGATCTGGGTGCTGGGAGCTGAACGGGACAGAGGAAGAGAGGAAGAACTTAACCTCTGCGCCATCTCTCCAGTTCCCTGGATTGGCTTATTTGCTTCAACCTCCTGGCCATCCTCATGCCTAGCTTCCTGGGTGCTGGTATTAGAGGCATGAGCAACCAAGTTCAGCCACTTAGGAGCTCATTATTAACAAGTGTTTCCCATCTTTTGGCACTCTAAACAATGAGACAACACTGTGCCCGTTTATGTCATCCCAGTGCAAATATTTCTTTTTTTCCCGTCTCTTTCTCTTTTTCCTTTTAAAGATTGCATCCAGCTGGGAGCAGCCATGAGTTTATATAAACAGCTTAGCATTGCAAACTGTAGCCCAAATACCAAGAGAAGCCAGAACCAAGAACACCAGAGGCCCTCAGGAGGCACTCAGGAGGCCCTCAGGAGGCCCTCAGGAGGCACTCAGGAGGCACTCAGGAGGCACTCAGGAGCAGCAGATCATGTCTAGCTTATTTGGCTTCTTGGGCTCTTCCCTCTGGCCTCCAAGACTAGATTCAAGTGACAAAGCCAGGATCTGCCCTGAGATAGCTATTGCCGTGGCTAGACTTGCCACCCAGATGGCGTCTAAGGTCCTAGAATTCACTCACCCCTTTTGCCTTTGGAGTAGCTTCTTTAGGATCCGTTTGTGGTCATCACATATCACCACAAACTTTGGGGAGTCTCACCTGGGGTTCCACATGTTACCAAAGAAAATCGGAAGCCGGGCGGTGGTGACGCATCCCTTTAATCCCAGCACTTGGGAGGCAGAGGCAGGCGGATTTCTGAGTTGGAGGCCAGCCTGGTCTACA